>NC_044051.1:21577133-21587133 GCF_902167405.1 Gadus morhua | reverse complement strand
CTTTACAGAGGGTCTTTACAGAATCACTTCATCACAAAAAACCTTAAAGAAACAATTTACAGAACCTATTTGCAGAATAATATAAACCAGTAACAAAGTTAATTCATTACCAAAAAGGAAATATTTCAACATATATCCAACAGAAGTTGAACAGAAATAGGGAAGACAAAATTAAAGGATAGTAGCTACATTCTTGGCTCACACTAAACAACATTACGTAAATAAGATATGATTCGTATCAATTCATTGATCATTCCAGGCTTCTATACTTAGCAAGTTTGTGTTTAATTTGTGGCGTCGTCAAGGATCAAATCCATTATTGAAACTGCAAAGAGAAATCAGAGAAAATGAGACCCAACTTCTCTACTTTTATTAAACTAAAAGTAAAAATAAACAAGACTTGAGACGAGGCTGTATCTTAGCTACCTTCTCATCTTTCATCCTTCCTTGTTAAACTTTTGTAATCACAATTATGATTTAAATTTCAAAAATATTGAAGTTAAATGAATCCTACATTTCCGTAAATTGGCTTGATATATATATATACATATATATATATATTTTAAATGTGTGTATAAATGTTTACATATTTTTGTTGTAGATTTGGATGTATGTGTGTACGTATGTACACATACGTACGTACATGCACACATATGTACACATAGACGTATGTACACGTATTTATGTATGTATGTGTTAATGTGTATATGTATGTATTTGTGGATGCGTGTGTGTGTGTGTGGATGTGTGTGTGGTGTGTGTGTGCGTGTGTTACCGCCTATGTATCAGAGAATTTCAGGGGGAGAAAGAGAGAGAAAGAGAGCGAGAGAGAGAGAGAGAGAGAGAGAGAGAGAGAGAGAGAGAGAGAGAGAGAGAGAGAGAGAGAGAGAGAGAGAGAGAGAGAGAGAGAGAGGTTATCACTGGAGAGCGTGAAGACAATAATGCAAACTGACACTTTAGAAATGAGATGCTGGTTGCCTTGGCAACCGGCCCAAGGCTGGGAGCTCCGGTGAGGGGGGAAAATGGGTGAGCACGGAGCGATATAGAGGCTCAATTATATCTGATTATATCCGTAATCATTAAAAAGAGCACAGAAACAGGCCCTTTTCCAGAGACACGTTCTGGGTTCCTAAAAAGAGAGATAACTCCCCCTCTCTGCTGGGAGGTAGTAGATGTTGTTACCAAAAGTTACTAACCCCCCCCAGGGGTTAAAGTAAAGTAACCTTTGGTCGGCAGGTATGGTGTAGTCACACGTTCCAAGCCAAATACAAACAACATGTTTAGATATGTGAACGGGTGGCTGGGTCATCAGCATCTGCAGGTACCTCATCACTAATTCACCCATTTCGTCAACATCAGCTCAGCTTTGACGTTGTCTTTGGATGAATAAATAGGGTGGGTGGGGATTTATGGTTACATGGTATTTATATTTACTTTCCAGAGTGTATGGGCTGAGGTGGAACTTCTAGACACACACACACACACACACACACACACACACACACACACACACACACACACACACACACACACACACACACACACACACACACACACGCGCGCGCGCGCACGCGCGCACACACACACACACACACACACACACACACACACACACACACACACACACACACACACACACACACACACACACACACACACACACACACATACATGCATGCAAGCACATACACAAACACACATTTGTTATAAAGAAATAAAGATCAACCGTTTTTAATAAGTTACCATACCTTACAAAGACATCAGCTATTTAAATGTCGACATATCAGGTTCACTCAAGTCCACTGTGCGAACTGATTCCAAAGCCCTAGCAGAGAAAGTGAAAGTAAAACCTAAAGTGAAAGTAGGAGTGGGTCTCCACCACTGCTACAGGTAGAGCATTGACCATTACTCTCATTTAGTTAATAATATTCTGCTCCTTCTTGGTCACCTCCTTCTGCTATGGTCTCCTCCTCTCCCCTCCATGTACGGTTGATAGTCGCTTCGTGATGCAGTGTAGTTTTGGTTGGCAATGGAAAAAACAACAGCAACACTTCATGATCCCGGGTCTCCTGTAGGGGACGCTAGGGTGGAAAGGAACTGAAGATGTCGTTTTTTGTTGATGTTTTCTTTTTTCGTTATCAATAACCAAATATTATAAGGATGTATTCAGCAATGGTTTCAGCTGATACCAGTGTCAACTGATCAATTAAAAATCAACCTTTGAATTTAAGTGTACCACTGTTCACGGACCAACTCATATGCAAAAAGAAAATTACACACGCAGTGGCTGAGAAAGAGAGCAAACGTCTCTATAGACACAATTATTACTGCAAGAAGGCCGGGCCAGCGGGAAGGAGTGTACAGAAAAAGTAAGCAAGGCTATTTATACTCCCAGTGTGTTTATTGATTGTTTATTTATTTTCAGTTATCTATATCATTTTTTCTATTATTGTAATGTTTCTATTTTCCGTGTGCCCCTTGCAGTACCTTGAAGTACCACCAGTAGTACGCGTACCGCAGGTTGGTAACCTAGAGCAAGATGCCAGGAGACGACCTGCTGCCGACCTGAAGACTAGTATCTGAATTTATTCTCTAGCTCGCGTTGGATAACATGTTGGTTGCCATTTACATTAATACATTTCCCACAGCCTCATGAGACCGTCCAGATAGTCTCAAGAGACATTTGCGTTTCATACGATGACACATCAGTCTGGCCTTGCCTGGGCAGTGATTTATACATATTGGTGTGGCCTTATGTTGCTAAAAAAAACTCCAGGCAATCAGAGTGATGCACTTACTCTCTCCGCTCTTGTGGAGTACGGTTGAAACTTAAGGAAAAACATATTGTTAAAACAAATATAAAACAATTTATTTTAACATTGTTATTCTATTTAGAATAAATGTATTTCAACAGGATTGAGCCAAGACTGATAAGAATGAGGACTCATCTGACCGTCTCACAAGGCAACAGCCCCATATACACAGTATGAGTAATCTGAAGGCAACACTGCTGAACGTCATCACGCTCCAGCGTCAACGTAGATCAATAAAGCTCGTAAGTCCGCCCCTTCCGGTAGACGGTTGAAAAAAGAGTTTCCCAATGTCAAGGAAGCATGCTCAACGGCCGCCCTTTTAAGGACGCTACGTCATAGAACGCCGACAAGCACTGTTCCAATGTTGAGGACACTCGAAAGCCGCGCCATTTTTGCGTCCTTTGTTTTTGAGAATTCCGAGATTTTTCAAGGATGCATCGCTGCATCCTAGACGAGCCAAAACTACCCACAATCCTCTGCGTTCACTGGGCGGGTTCTTGAAAATGGCAGAGCAGTACAAATTCAAATGAAGTGAAGTTATATTATGCTGCTATCCATTTGGATGGTACGCTGGTACGAACGACCAGCTTCAGCGAGAACGTGACGTATTTCTCTTGCTCCAGCCTTCCAGTTTGCCATTTGTGTTTCTGTCGAGCCACGAGGGGAAGTAGTAGCATGCTAGTCATCATTAGCAACATAGCCTCTTTAGCAAACCAGCTTCAAAACAAAACTTTACATTGAATTGCACGCAAAGCAAGACCGTGCAATGCATATATTGGTGACCGGATTAAAGCAGAAATTAAATCAAGGGTGTAAGAGGTTTTAAAAACGACATTAAAACCACCAACGTGGTACAAATAGAAAGAAAATAAATCTCATCCCCCATTAACTATGGGCGCAGCCATCTTCTTTGCGAGTTGTACAGCCCTGCTCGCTCTACTTTGAAAGCGACGAGATACTACGACCAAAAGGGGGCGTGCCTCAGTGAAATGCCGCAAGAAAGCTGGGAGATTTGCGACTTTACCACTTCGTAAATCCAAATGGATAGCAGCATTAGTTTTCAGAAATATTTTGTGCCGTATTGCTTTTTATAGATTCATCATGTAAATGCAAATAATCAAGCCGAAAGACCTGTGCCACTTTTCAAACGTTTTTGCAACTTAATGATACATTGCTATATTTTGCATGGAAGTAGCTGGTGTTAAACACCACTGTCACCAATGTCAATTTACTCGCTCACAAGATTACATTATTTATGTATACCTATTTACGTTTGTGTTGAATCGTTTTTTTTAGGGTCAGCCAAGCAAACAGAGGTTTTTTTGCGCCTTAGGGTGGCGCACAAACATTTGTTTACCGGTGGAAGGGATAGTGCCACTATCCAATGTGGTAAAATTAATGCACAACCGATCATTTGCAATGTTTGTCATTTTGAATGAACGTATATAATTGTATTTTATATGATATACTTATGTGTTCAAAGCACTGGTAGATTGTAGGCATATATGAATGAATGAATCAGATCAGTTAAATAATATATCCAAATAAATACATGTTTATCATCTCTTTCTTTGTCTTTTTCCCCCTGCATAATAGTAATCAACCGTACTGCAAATCTGATCCATGAATTAAGTTCTCAGACAATTTCACTTAGTTTTATAAAAATTGAATGGATTTTCCTTTTAATAAAGACGATTCGATCAACCGCAACAAAGCTTTTGTGACTTCCCCAAAGAGGCTCCATGCGACGGAGCAGTGGCGTCACTAGGCTGTTTTATTCGGGGCTAAAGCCCCGGATCTAATTTGATTAGCCCCGAATCTTTTTTGTTAAAAAAAGAAAAAAAAAAAAATATATATATATATATATTTTTTTTTTTTCTTTTTTTTGCTGCATGCAGAGCCTGTGCTATATCCATACGTCGCACATGCCCCCATTCGTTAGGACTCTTGCGTAGCTTACTGTTAGGAATTTCTGTTCTGCTGCTCAAGATTTTAAGCCATGTATTTATGAACTTGCATTGAAGAAAATATATCAGTTTTTTGTGGTCTGTAAATAGGCCAATCTATGAGGCTAAATAGCATACCAATATTGATGACTGATTGTGTCAAGTGTCTAAGGATGAATGCTAACATGATTTGTTTCCAACTTTTGCCTTAAGTTACAATTTAGCTAACTAACTAGCTGCTGCCCTTTTCAATTCCAATGCTGGCTGTCATTTCATTACCAATGTTAAGTGTCATAAATAGTTAACACGGGTGCTGATTCATGATTCTCTAAAAAATAAATACCCAAAACATGTGATATGTTTTCAATTTGCAGAAAGTTTTGAAAAATCCAGGATGCCTGAGAGCCTTACTGCATTATATTCCATAATAGTTATATCTTTAGGAACACTGAATGTTGTCTTTTCCTTCACAGAAAAAAAAATGTTTCCACTATAAAATGATGCAGAAAAGGCACAGATAGATGAAAAAAAATCCACCAGAATGCAGGAAATTAAGTGTTTGACGCTCAAACATTTCTGGGGGAGCACCCCCATACCCCCCACCTATAATTTGTCCCCCAAAATGTTGAAATGAAACCTAGCCTATATGACCCTGTACGCAGGTTGTATACAATATATCCATAGATATGTTGTTTTTACTTTTTGTATTAAAAAGAAAGCATGTCAGCAAACTCCATGTCGGCCCTTAGTATGATTATCATTTCATCATAGAGTGGCCCTTTGTGAAAATGAGTTTGACACACCTGATATAGGTAATGTAAGGTCTGTCTCACTTGTATTAATTTTACTCTGAAATAACTTGAATGGAACTTTAGATGTCTGGGGATAAGCAGCAGTCAGGTAGCTATTCAAAGCTATAATTACCTGCCTATTTTGTTTATTTAGGTAAAGCATTATGAAAAAAAATGCATGCGCAATAAAGTATACAACAAAATTTGCCGCACGCGCACTGTCCTGTTCCCTCTTGGGCTAAGCCCCGGATGTTTCAGAAACCTAGAAACGCCCCTGCGACGGAGACATGACCGCATTCATAACAGACAAAAGTCAAATAAATATCGATCAGCTTGATTGATTGCTGCCATGTTTTATTCATAAGCGCACATGTGTTTACAAGCGGACACGCAGTATTAAAAAGCGGAAACGGAAGCGCTTCCACGCTACCAAGTCGTTCCAAAGTCTGAACGTTACAAACGCTAGGAAGCACTCGAGCTAGCACTCTAGTCTCATCTCCATAGGACGCGACTAGCAAGGACGCGTCCTAGCAAGGCTGCAGCCTTCACTTTGGGAAACACGATTTCTTAAGAAGTAGGAGCGTCAGAATGTGCAGACATCTTCAATGAAAATAGCTGAAACGAAGCCGGTATGAAACTAAAACGGTAATTTAAATGATATCGAAATTCCGTTTAGATATTATTGAAAATACAAATGCATAGATTTGTTAAATGGTTTGAACGAAGATAAACGGTTGAAATTTGATTTAGTTAGGTCGTAAACAGTTGAAGTAATGTTCAGTCCATTGACTCCCATGTTAAAAAAAAAGATAGTATTTCTTAAAGTAAAATATCTTAAAAAGTATTAAATATTTGAAAAATCTGAAAAGAAGCGCTCGATTCCAAGGTATTCTGAACATTTTAAAATTTGAATGGAGTCTCTCGGTGAAAAATGTTAGGAAGGAGATAGGTCCCAAAGTTTGTAGAGAATAAGGAAGAAAGAAAGAAAGAAAGAAAGAAAGAAAGAAAGAAAGAAAGAAAGAAAGAAAGAAAGAAAGAAAGAAAGAAAGAAAGAATAAAACTTATGAAGAACAATAGTTGAGCGCTGCAGCACCTAATTACAATTTAATTTCTATGATTCCCTTTGCATTCTTTAATCTTGATATTCGATTTACACCACATACTTTAAATACTAAAATTATTATTTGGTAATTAACGAGTATCGTTTGGATGTTTAGACCATATACGTCGACATTCAATGTACCTTCTTTTTTACTGGGTTCAGAAACATGTTTCCCTTGAAAAAAAAAACCAGAACAAATCTAGACAAAAAAAAATGCTGTTTTGTATCTTCAGCACAAGACAATTATCTATGCATATGTATATAATGCACTGGAACGAATACACACACTTGACATGCACAGCACACATTCACACAAAGATACGCGAGCACCGACTCACACACGCACACACATGCAGACACACAGACACAGGCCCACACACACATGCAGAGGCACACACAGAAACACAGGCACACACAAACAAACACATCCACACCCGCAGACACACAGACACAGGCCCACACACACATTCAGAGGCTCACACAGACACCCAGTAAAACACACACACACACATACACACACACACACACACACACACACACACACACACACACACACACACACACACACACACTCACACACACACACACACACACACACACACACACACACACACACACACACACACACACACACACACACACACACACACACACACACACACACACAGACACAGGCACACACACACATGCGCACCCAGGCAACAGAATTGAATGCGATAGGGAAGTGAAAAATGATTAACCCAGGGTCAGCTCTCAGCCTCAATCTCAGCAGCGTTCAAAGAACATCCAGCCTGATTCACACTCGTCATGTTCCACAGCACACATTTGCATATATTTATTAAATTCACCACGCGTTGGACGCATAAAATATAACGGGAGGAGGAGGGGGAGGAGGAGGGGAGGGCGGCAGTAAACCACGGAGGAGGGGGGGGGGGGGGGGGGGGGCAAGGGGGTTGGGGGGTATTTAAAGGAGGCATGTTTCTGATAGATTTGGCATTCATTCATATTCATTTTCCCTCCTTCTCGCTCTCCCTCTTTCTCTCCCTTGCTATCTCTTTCTCTCTCTCTCACTCACTCTCTCTCTCTCTCTCTCTCTCTCTCTCTCTCTCTCTCTCTCTCTCTCTCTCTCTCTCTCTCTCTCTCTCTCTCTCTCTCTCTCTCTCTCTCTCTCTCTCTATATCTTTCTCTCTCTCCCTTTCCCTCTCTCTCTCAATCATTCACTCTCTCTCTGGCTGTCTCTCTCTCTGTCTGTCTCTCACTGTCTCTCTCTCTGTCTGTCTCTGTCTGTCTCTCTCTCTGTCTTTCTCTCTCTCTCTCTGTCTGTCTCTCTCTCTGTCTTTCTCTCTCTCTCTCTCTCTCTCTCTCTCTCTCTCTCTCTCTCTCTCTCTCTCTCTCTCTCTCTCTCTCTCTCTCTCTCTCTCTCTCTCTCTCTCTCTCTCTCTCTCTCTCTCTCTCTCTCTCTCTCTCTCTCTATGTTTTACTTAATATTATAGAGGTCACCACAGTGATCGGAGGAAGGCAGATGATTTTACGTTTTGGTGAAAACTTTGCTATTGGTTGGCCTTATGTCTGAGTAATGTTGCTATTGGTCGGCCTACAGGTCTGATAATACTTTGCTATTGGTTGGCCTACAGGTCTGTGTAACGTAGCTATTGGTCAGCCTACAGGTCTGATAATACATTGCTATTGGTTGGCCTACAGGTCTAATAATGCGTTGCTATTGGTTGGCCTACAGGTCTAATAATGCGTTGCTATTGGTCGGCCTACAGGTCTGAGAATACTTTGCTATAGGCCTGCCTACAGCGCTGATGATCCTGCTGTGAACGTGAGGTACGTTGTTTTTTTATCTGTTAGCGTTATGATGTTGTGGTCAATTCTACAGTGCTACCCACTGCTGTGTGGTCGTTTACTTCCTTTTTTTCAGTGTTTGTCTTTTTGTCCTAATAAAGAACAATACATTTACTCAAGTTAGTCCTTGGAAAATTGTTGGTGGGTTAATATAATGGTGCAATTGGTGGATAAATGACTCTTCCATGTATGTACTAATAATATAGAGTAATATAGAGTTCTCCGGTCGAGATTTTTTACTTACATTTAGAATATCAAAGTTTATGAATATTATGTACATGTTCAGCAGAGACAATATTGACTCTGCTGATGTGTATTTTCTTTCCGAGCCAAAACAAGAAAAGGGCTTTTAAAACATGTTCGATCAGTCTTCAGTGTGCTGCAAATATAATAAAGCATTTCATTATAGCTGAAGTCGTCTTTAATTAGTGTTAATTAGTCTATATATATATATATATATATATATATATATATATATATATATATATATATATGTATGTATATATATATTTATATATATAGCATATGCATGTAACACACACAGAATCTATACAGAACTAAAGCATGAAGTGATAAAGAAGTAAATAATATGGTTTATATTTACAGTGTAAGACATATACAGTGTATACATAGTTTATCACTGGTTGGTGCTGATTGGTTCCCCCACCCCACACACGCACATATATACACAAACACACACACTCAGACAAATACACAAACACACACACACACACACACACACGCACACACACACACACACACACACACACACACACACACACACACACACACACACGCACACACACACACACACACACACACACACACACACACACACACACACACACACACGTACACACGCACACACACAAACACACACACTCACACACGCACACAGGGTCCCAAGCACATCCAGGCAGAGAGGGCCCACTGACAGCGACGTGTTTGGGCCGGTCCAGAACCAGCCTCTACAGGTCTGGGGGCTCCAGCTGCTGCCTGGGCTGCGGGCTGCGGGGACCCAGGCGCCACTGGAGACCACTGGACTGGAGGACACTGCAGACACACACTGTACACACAGTGCAAACAAATCAATTTCTCACTCTATCACGCTCCGCTCTCACAAACCAACATGGCTCACATGCACACATGTATGCAAAGGCACGCACAGTCCCCTGCCCCACACACACGCATAGAAATACACACACACACGTGCAAACGCATGCAACCACGCACGCACAAACACATACACACCCACACTGACTCTCACTGTTTATCACACTTTTTTCTTGTAAAACAACCACACCACACCACACACACACCCACACACACACACACACACACACACACACACACACACACACACACACACACACACACACACACACACACACACACACACACACACACACACACACACACACACACACATACACGCTTCCCCCCACACACACAGACAAAGGTGTGTATCTGGTCCTCTGCCATGTGTCTCAGCTGTGCCAG
>NC_044051.1:21544633-21569633 GCF_902167405.1 Gadus morhua | reverse complement strand
TGCGTGCATTTATGCCTAGATGTGTGTATGTGTGTGCATACTGTGTGTGTAGATGTGTGTGCATGTATGTGTGTGTGTGTGTGTGTGTGTGTTTTGTGTGTGCGTGTGCGTGTGTTTTGTGTGTGAGCGTGTGCGTGCTTGTGTTTGCGAGGAGGAACAGGGCAGTGGGAAGAGAGACAGATTGTGTTTTAACAGCCATCGCTGTCATCGCCCAGCAGCTGTCCTCTTCCCATTCTCCATTCAGAGAGCCTGTGTTTGCATGGTGTCCCCTGTGACCTCGCTCCATACACCGACCTGGGAGAGAGACATAGAGAGTGGGAGAGAGAGAGAGAGAGAGAGAGAGAGAGAGAGAGAGAGAGAGAGAGAGAGAGAGAGAGAGAGAGAGAGAGAGAGAGAGAGAGAGAGCATTAAGCTCCCGTAGAAAATTAGGGGAAATAGAGAGGGGAATGAAGGGCAGATGTAAATATACAGACTAAGAAAAGGACTTTAATAAACACTTGAATGAATGAACAGAAAAAGGCCCAACAGTACGTTCTTTGCTCCTCTCTATTACATAACTGGCCAGATTCCTCTAATCCTATGCTGCCTCTCTTTCCTCCCCTCTTTCATCTCTCCATCTTCCTCTCCTTCAGTCCCCTCCTCCCTTCCTCCACCCCCTCTCGCCCATCGCCGGCTCCCTCTTCTCGCTCCGTTTCTCCCTCTCTCTAACCTCTCCATCACTTTTGCCCCCTCCCACTCCCTCCCCTCCACTATCCGCCTCTTCCCCTTCCCCTTCCTCCCCTTCCTCCCCCTCCTCTCCTCCTCCCCCATTTCCCCTCCTCCCACTCCTCCCACTCTTCCACTCCTCCCCCATCTCCCCTCCTCCCCCTCCTCCCCTCCTCCCCTCCTCCCCTCCTCCCCCATCTCCCCTCCTCCCCATCCTCCCCCTCCTCCCCACCCATGTTGTCTCTTATCAGGCTGGGGGGTTTGAAGGGAGATAAGGCTGCTATCTCCGTGTGCCAGGGCTTTGACACAACGCTTTAATGCATAATAAGTTCACTCATCTTTTAATCAATCCACCAAATGATGAATTTCTGAAGGGTTAACAGCCCAGTCAGTGGCAGGTTTTAGAGCTAAAAAACACACAGATAAGGTGTGCCTGAGAATCAGTTGGGGTAGGGCAACGGGGGATTTTGTATGGACAGGTATGCAAATCAGATGTGTTTCAGATGTCAGCTTTTTAGCAGATCCCACGGAGACTATTCATAACAGCTATTTCTGAATAATTGTTTTCTATGGCAAAGTGAGATGTGTCAGCCCTCCTAAAGCTTCTATTGTAAATAGAATTAAAATGTTGCCTTAAATCCTCCATACTGTGAATATTAATTGCTTTTTATGTTACTATTTTTTTCCTTACACAGACTACTGTTCTAACTTGTTCCATGAAATGAAAAATTCAGACATTACTCTAACATGTAAACTAGTTTAACTGTCAGATCGTTGCAACTTCTGTGGGGAACAGAATAATACTCCCATTCGGATGGCTTTCTAAATGGTAGCCTATTTATAATCATGCATTGTCAAAGTACATGCTTACATGTATGTAAACGTCACACACTTCTACAACTTTTGAAAAATCAACCACTTATTTCCTGTGTGTCTGTTTCATACAAGTTTTTATCAGTTTATCAAGTTGTTAATAATGTTCATTGTAATTATGTTGTGTGTGGCCTCTCTTGACCCACTAATGGTCAGTAGTTAATGAGATAATACATGTTCGAAAATACCAGAGCTGCAGTGAACTTGAGAGCAAAGTGAAATTAAACCATGTGTCCAAACTACCTCCCACTCTCATTCTTACTTTGACTCTTTCTTTTTTTTACATTTTTACTTTTCCCTCTTTATTTTTTAAAATATTTCACCTTTTCATTTCATTTGTCAACAAGAACAACAACACCTGCTGTGTTCCTTCCTTCCTCCGGAGTCCCCCCTCACACACACACACACACACACACACACACACACACACACACACACACACACACACACACACACACACACACACACACACACACACACACACATGCACACGCACACACACACATGCAGACACACAGGATGATTAGTACATTAGTACCGTCAGGACCGGCGTGCGTGTGTGCGTGCGTGCGTGTGTCTGAGATCGAGATCGAAAAAACATAAATAATAAAAAACACTGAGATACACACTTGAGTAAGTTGTGCTCACAACTTACTGCTCCTTAAGGACATTCTCAACCAAAAGATCACCGTAAGTCACTGAAAGTAAACAAAACGCTAGACATCTTTCACACACACACACCGTCTGACGGTTGAGACCCAGTCTCTGTTTCTTCTTCTATTTCTCTCTGAATCTCTACTTTCCCTGAATCCTCCTCCCCCCTCCCCTCCCCTCCCTCCCCCCTCCCCCCTCTCCCCCACTGACCAGCGGTGGATATCAGGCCACAGCAGAAGGCCGCTGCCCGGCTGATAGCTGATAGCAGATCCTCTGGGGTTTTGGGGGGGATGGTTGTCGGGGTGATGGGGTAGTGTGAGGGGGGGCTGTGGGGTTGAGTTGATGGGGTAGTGTGAGGGGGGGCGGTGGGGTTGGGTAGAAGGCGGGTGCAGTCTAGGAGTGTTGCTGTGGGTGGAGTTGTTGTCCCACCAAACCAACTTTATATGACTAATCATGGATCAAATGACAGACCGGTTTGAACGGGGCGTCTATCTACCTTTCAGTTCATATTTGTTGCGACCATTCAAGTTCCGGGAAGCAGTAGTAATCTGTATTAAAGTGTTTGTAATGGTTTTAAATCAACACCGTGTAGACACTGTAGAATTGCACAAATTAAAGCCCATCATGGAAGCCTCATCCACTTGAGCAAATTAGTTTTCTATGGCAGAACATCTCTGTGACGAAACAGGATACAAGGCGTAACTCCACCCCTGTCAGTTTCTAGTTTCCTGCCCAGGCTCTGAGCCCCTCCCCCAGAGGTTCTGCTGTACCCTGGTCGGGATGGTATAGGAGCTCAGGGACTTGGAGGGTGACCCTGCTGCCCTTTATCTACAGGTCAAGGGTCATACCAGGGCAGGGCACTCGATTGGACAACGAGATTGGAGTCTGTGTGTGTGTGTGTATGTGTGTATATGTGTGTGTATGTGTGTGTGTGTGTGTGTGTGTGTGTGTGTGTGTGTGTGTGTGTGTGTGTGTGTGTGTGTGTGTGTGTGTGTGTGTGTGCGTGCGTGCTTGCGTGTGTGTGTGTGTGTGTGTGTGTGTGTGTGTGTGTGTGTATATGTAAGTATCTGCATGTAATAGTTAGTGTGTGTGTCCCTGTGCAGGACTAGTACAGCACTCGGGCGGAGTCATTACGAGGAGCCAGGGGAGCGAGCGAGAGCAGGTGGACGGCTAAAAACTCACACACGCACACACACACACACACACACACACACACACTGGATTTATCCTATTTTTTCAGTCAAGTGATTTTGGAACTATAATCAATTAGGCAGACTCTTCATTTTCCTGCTAAATGCCAATCTGACCCCTGCGGAGGCTGGCTCTGTGTGTTCGTGTCACAGGTGCAGAGATGCCACCGAACCACATTTCTACATTAAAGAAGAAGGAAAGCAATTTTCTTTGTTGGGTGACCACCAGCTCTCTCCATTCAGACGTGATTGGATGACAATTCACACTGATTCATCCCACGCACAACTTTAACTAAGAGAACCAAAACATGTTGGTAACACTTAAGGGTACATTCAATAATCAGCATAACTTATTGCAGACATAAACGTGAGCTAACGATTAACGAACAGTGATTCAACCCCTTCCCCTCCTCCCCTTCCCACCCTTCCTCCCCTTCCTCCCCTTCCTTCAACTAAATTAGTTAGTTAATTAACTTTGAACTTATGGTCTAGTAAGCAATAGTTTACATTGATTAATGCAGTAATAATTGTTATACAGCATTAGCATAGAGGTTAGTGTTAGGGTTAAGGCTAAGGTAAGGGTTAGTTTGCCAGGGTTAACTCTTACCCTAACTCTATTTAATTAATATGAACACCATAACCTTAGTTAACATTAACACTATTTGGAAACATGAACATCAATAGCAAATGATAGGTTGAGCGTTACTTCACTGTTATTTAAAGGAGTCATTGCATCATTTTTTCATTAATTTGGCGGCGGTCACTAGTAGCAATGAATGCCCTGTGAGTAGTTTTTTGTGAAAAAAAAATGCTTTGGTGCTCCTGTTTCAGCCCGTTCTAGTGTGGTGGAGGTGGTGGACGGGGAGAAACGGCAGGATTTCATGACATGCAAATGTCTCGCCTCTGATTAGCTAACAGCACTGTCCGTCACAGTAATGGACTGCATTTTTTTATTTTTTTTTAATAAAACCAATTAAACTTCCAGAGAGACTCAGAGAGAGGGAGAAGGAGAGGAACACACACATATAGAGGGAGATGGAGAAAGAGGAAGATAGAGGGAGATGGAGAGAGAGACACACAGAGAGAGGGAGAAGAAGAGAGCGAGAGAGAGAGAGAGAGAGAGAGAGGAGAGAGAGAGAGAGAGAGAGAGAGAGAGAGAGAGAGAGAGAGAGAGAGAGAGAGAGAGAGAGAGAGCGAGAGAGAGAGAGAGAGAGAGAGAGAGAGAGAGAGAGAGAGAGAGAGAGAGAGAGAGAGAGAGAGACACAGAGAGATCTCTTGGCCAAGAAATAAGAGTTGAGGAAGAAATGGTTGGATTGGACATTGCGCGGCCCGGGCACTCCCGCATCTCCCATCGTGCCCGGGCCGTGGTGCCCAGCCCGTGGTGCCCTGCGGCCTGGGCACCACGGGCTCTCACGTGTCTCCCGCTGCGCCCCATGAATGAATGAATGAATGTCCAATCCAACCATTGCTTCCTCTACCCTTCTTTCTATACCAAGAGATGCAACGTTGATTTGTTATCGCCTCAAATAGCACAGGCACAAACTTGTTCTGCAATGTAAGCACCTTGCTGTTACCTCCTACCTGCCGATATGAGCTTTGTGTCACCTGGCCGCAAAATCAATACTGTAGTCCCGTGGGCTGTCGCAAGCCAAGGTGGGCGAGCCCATGAATACTAATTCACCAACCAATATCAGTTGGTGATGCTTTTCTAATTTGCTCGTTTATGCGTCTATTTTCTTTCATTTGCTAATGCAGGCAATCGAGGTAGAAGAAAATTTTTACGTTCAGCATGCAAATGCAACTCCGAGTGACCTTTTTCGTATTTCAAAAGGAACAAGATTAAACGGTTTCTCATGGAATGACGCCTTTAACTGTTTATTTATGTTACTGCATTAACTGAAGGGTTCTTAAATTATCCTTGTTGTGAAGTGTTGCTGATATTTCCCCCATGATCAGGAGAGTAACTAAACACACAACACTTGAATTTTACCATATATTTCCAATGTTAGTTTTCTTCAGGTGCTAGTTCTGCTTCCCCACTCACACTGTGTATATATTGTTTCCTCATCTCATTGGTTGTCTCTTTTCTACGTGTTCTACTTCTTACTGCCTCTGTACTCGTCACCTACTCTCTGTCCCTTTACCCCCCCATCTCTCTCTCTCTCTCTCTCTCTCTCTCTCTCTCTCTCTCTCTCTCTCTCTCTCTCTCTCTCTCTCTCTCTCTCTCTCTCTCTCTCTCTCTCACACACAGCCACCCTCTCAGGCTCTCTGAGGCCGTATCCACATCAACGAAAACAATCTTTCCCCCCCATTTTTTCTGGGCAGTGTGGCAAGATTATCTCCATAATGATGGACTTGTTGCAAAGATGCATCTAGCTGTAGAAACGCTGTATATTTATCAACAGGTTTCATCTCGGGGGAATGACCAATCCAAACAGGAAGCTAAAGAAATACCCACCGTGGCCCACCCGGTGGGAGGAGCGATTGCGTCATCATTTGCGTTTCTGGGGAAAACTCTGTGTCCTTCTGGACGGTCGGCCCAAACGTGCAAGACTTCTGCATTTCTTCACAAATACCGTAGCCATGGGGACAGGGCTTCATTCTCTCTGTCTCTCTCTCTCTCTCTCTCTCTCTCTCTCTCTCTCTCTCTCTCTCTCTCTCTCTCTCTCTCTCTCTCTCTCTCTCTCATACACACTGCCACTCTCACAGTTTCTCTCTCTCTCGTCCTCTCTCACACACTGCCACTCTCACCGTCTCTCTCTCTCTCTCTCTCTCCCTCTCCTTCTCTCCCTCTCTCTCTGTCTCTCTCTGTCCCTCTCACCCCCCCCCCCCCCCTCTCTCTCTCTCACACACACACACACTGCTACTCTCCCAGTCTCTCTCTCTCACACACTGCCAATTCACTCTCTCCGATTCAACGTCCAATCCAACCATTTCTTCCTCAACTCTTATTTCTTGGCCAAGAGATCTCTCTCTGTGTGTGTGTGTCTCTCTCTCTCTCTCTCTCTCTCTCTCTCTCTCTCTCTCTCTCTCCCTCCATAGCTTCTGTGGTCTTATCTCTGTGTTTCCATCCCTAGTAATTATTATTATGTGCTGGGGAGATAATTTGAAAGCTATGTGGAGAGAGAGAAGGAGGGAGAGAGAATGAGAGAAAGAGAGAGAGAGAGAGAGAGAGAGTGACAGAAACCTAACGCTGCCCGACCAGGGGATGGAGCGATGGCGTCATTGTTTGCGTATCTGGGGTTCTCATGAATCAGGGACACACGCCCAAACGTGCAAGACTTCCAGGTTGTTTCACAAAAATCGTAGCCGTGTGGACAGGACTTCATTCTCTCTCTCTCTCTCTCTCTCTCTCTCTCTCTCTCTCTCTCTCTCTCTCTCTCTCTCTCTCTCCATAGCTTCTGTGGTCTTATCTCTGTGTTTCCGTCCCTAGTAATTATTATTATATGCTGGGGAGATAATTTGAAAGCTATGTGGAGAGAGAGAAGGAGGGAGAGAGAATGAGAGAAAGAGAGGGAGAGAGAGAGTGAGAGAGAGAGAGAGAGAGAGAGAGAGAGAGAGAGAGAGAGAGAGAGAGAGAGAGAGAGAGAGAGAGAGAGAGAGAGAGAGAAATCTAACGTTGCCCGACCAGGGGATGGAGCGATGGCGTCATTGTTTACGTATCCGGGGTTCTCATGAATCAGGGACACACGCCCAAACGTGCAAGACTTTTTTCACAAAAATGGACTTCATTCTCTGTCTCTCTCTCTCTCTCTCTCTCTCTCTCTCTCTCTCTCTCTCTCTCTCTCTCTCTCTCTCTCTCTCTCTCTCTCTCGCTCTCTCTCTCTCTCTCTCTCTCTCTCTCTTTCTCTCTCTCACACACACTGCCCCTCTCTTAATCTCTCGCTGTCTCTCGCTCACACACACACTGCCACTCTCTCAGTTTCTCTCTCTCTCTCTTTCTCTCTCTCTCTTTCAGTCACTCTCCGTCTTTCTCTCTTTCTTACTCTCGCAACCACTGTCACTCTCCCAGTCTCTCTCTCTCTCTCTCTCTCTCTCTCTCTCTCTCTCTCTCTCTCTCTCTCTCTCTCTCTCTCTCTTTCTCTCTCTCTCTCTCTCTCTCTCTCTCTCTCTCTCTCTCTCTCTCTCTCTCATACACACTCCCATTCTCCCAGTCCATTTCTCTCAAACACTACTACTTTCCCATTCTCTCTCTCTCTCTCTCTCTCTCTCTCTCTCTCTCTCTCTCTCTCTCTCTCTCTCTCTCTCTCTCTCTCTCTCTCTCCTGTGGTCTTATCTCTGTGTTTCCGTCCCTAGTAATTATTATTATGTGCTGGGGAGATAATTTGAAAGCTATGTGGAGAGAGAGATGATGGGAGAGAGAGGGAGAGAGAGAGAGAGAGAGAGAGAGAGAGAGAGAGAGAGAGAGAGAGAGAGAGAGAGAGAGAGAGAGAGAGAGAGAGAGAGAGAGAGAATGAGAGAGAGAGAGAGAGAGAGAGAGAGAGAGAGAGAGAGAGAGAGAGAGAGAGAGAGAGAGAGAGAGAGGAACCATGGATGAAAGAAGTGGAGCCGGGTCTCCCTCGTTCTGCTTCTCTTATCTGACCTTGGGCAGAACCACTTATTGTTAGGCAAATCACATGGGCACAGGGAAATAGAAGCGTACGGCTGTGGGAGAGGCAATGTGTGTGTGTTTGTCTGTAATGTTTGAGTGTGTGTGTGTGTTTGTGTGTGTGCGTGTCTGTAATGTGTAAGTGTGCGTGTGTGTGTGTCTGTACTGTGTGAGTGTGTGTGTGTGTGTGTTGGGTGTTTGTAATGTGCGAGTGTACATGTATGTGTCTGAAACATGCGACTGTGTGTGTGTGTGTGTGTTTGTGTGTAATGTGTGAGTGTGTGCTTGCGTGTGTATGTGTATGTGTTTGTGTCTTTAATAGTTGTGCTTGTGTGTATTCTGAGTGTGTGTGTGTGTCTGAAATGTGTTTGTGTGTGTCTGTATGTGTATGTAATATGTGAGTATGTGTGTCTGTAATGTATGTGTACTTGTGTGCATGTGTGCTTCCTTGGTGTGCCTGTATTCATGTTTCATGTGGTTGTGTGGGTATTTGCATTTGTTTGTGTGTGTGTGCGTGTTTGTGTATGTGTTTTTGTACGTGTGAATATTTGTTTGTTGGTGGTTCGACAGAAAAATACACAGAAGAAAAGAAAGAGAGTGAGAGAGAGCGAGAGAGAGCGTTGAGTAGGGGGAAGAGAGAGAGGGCATGAGGAAGCATTCAGTAGTTGTGTGTGTGTAGAATCTGGAAGAAACTGGGAAATAAAGAAAGAGAAAGATGAAGGGATGATGGAGGTGTGGAAACTCCTCCATGCAGTCACTGTGTTCAAGGCTGAGAGGTGAACAGAGGGAGGCAGAGAGACCGGAACATTCCAGCAGATGGATGGATGAGAGCAGGTGGCAGCCATGACCGAATGTGAACCCTTGGTGGAAGACACTTATGTGGAGTACCTCTTACAGCCTTTAGGAGGCTCACGGCATAGAGTTACATGTAGTTCCTCTACCAGCCTAAAGGTGGCTCACGGTATAGTGCTACATGTAGTTTCGCTAACAGCCTACAGGTGGCTCACGGTGTAGAGTTACATGTTGTTCCTCTAACGACCTATGGGTGGCTCACGGTATGGAGTAACCTGTCGTTTTTCTAACTGCCTTTAGATGGTTCATGGTAGAGACTAGCATGTATTCCTCTAACGGCCTCTAGGTGGTTCTCTAGAGACTAGCATGTAGTTCCTCTAACGGCCTTTAGGAGGTTCAATAGAGATTATCATGTAGTTCCTTTAATGACCTATACAGTAAGGGGTTCAAGGTAGAGACTAGCATGTAGTTCCTCTAACAGCCTCTCGGGGGTTCACTAGAGACTAGCATGTAGTTCCTCTAATGGCTTTTAGGTGGTTCATGATATAGACTAGCATGTAGTTCCTCTAACGGCTTTTAGGTGGTTGACGGTAGAGACTAGCATGTAGTTCCTCGAACAGCTTATAGTTGATTCACTAGAGCCTAGCAGGAAGTTCCTCTAACGGCCTTTAAGTGGTTCACTAGAGACTAGCATGTAGTTCCTCTAACAGCCTCTAGGGGGTTCACTAGAGACTAGCATGTAGCTCCTCGAATGGCTTTCAGGTGGTTCACTATAGAGACTAGTATGTAGTTCCTCTAATGGCATTTAGGGGGTTCACGGATGAGACTAGCATGTAGTTCCTCGAACAGCTTATAGTTGATTCACTAGAGCCTAGCAGGAAGTTCCTCTAACGGCCTTTAAGTGGTTCACTAGAGCCTAGCATGAGGTTCCTCTAATGGCCTTTAGGTGGTTCTCTAGAGACTAGCATGTAGTTCCTCTAACAGCCTTTAGGAGGTTCAATAGAGATTAGCATGTAGTTCCTTTAATGACCTTTACAGTAAGGGGTTCAAGGTAGAGACTAGCATGTAGTTCCTCTAACAGCCTCTAGGGATTTCACTAGAGACTAGCATGTAGTTCCTCTAATGGATTTTAGGTGGTTCATGATAGAGACTAGCATGTAGTTCCTCTAACGGCCTTTAGGGGGTTCACGGGAGAGACTAGCAAGTATCTCCTCGAATGGCTTTTAGGTGGTTCACGGTAGAAACTAGCATGTAGTTCCTCGAACAGCTTATAGTTGATTCACTAGAGCCTAGCAGGAAGTTCCACAAACGGCCTTTAAGTGGTTCACTAGAGACTAGCATGTAGTTCCTCTAACAGCCTCTAGGGGGTTCACTAGAGACTAGCATGTAGCTCCTCGAATGGCTTTCAGGTGGTTCACTATAGAGACTAGCATGTAGTTCCTCTAATGGCATTTAGGGGGTTCACGGTAGAGACTAGCATGTATCTCCTCTATTGGCTTTTAGGTGTCTCACGGTAGAGACACTAATGTGGTTCCTCGAACAGCCTATAGTTGGTTCACTAGAGCCTAGCATGAAGTTCCTCTAATGGCCTTTAGGTGGTTCACTAGAGATAAGCATGTAATTCCCCCTACGGCCGATAGGGGGTTCAAGGTAGAGAGTAGCATGTAGTCATTCTAACGGTGGTTCACTAGAGACTAGCATGTAGTTCCTCTTACAGCCTCTAGGGGGTTCACGTTAAAGACTGACGTACTTATGTAGATCCTTTGTGACAGAAATTAAGACGGAGAGAAAAGGAATTGACAATGAAACAGAATAATAATAATAAATATAACCGCAAGCGGTGAGCAAAATTAAAAGTCAAGATGACACTAATGGAAGATATATAAATATAACATATAATTGTCATATTTATGGAAAGATATTCCACTTATAAACCTGAACTGCAGCCTCATTCACATGGTCAAAATGTCTATTGATAAGCACACAACATCCAGAAAACTCAAAGCACACATTTCTCAAGTGAATTAAGGGCTTTCTTCAAAGCATATACCTGAAAAATCTTGGAAATTCTGGGGAAATTAAACATTTGAAGTCAAGAACCAGTCCCTCCATGATTTCACAGGCCTTTTTCTAGATTGTCGCGGCCTAAAATGGCTGAGGTTGCGTGAGCTTTTCCAAAAATTTGCAATGAAAGTGTGTTTTTTAGGTTTTTGTTGGGATTACAGTGCGAGAGGAAATGAAAGTTGCGATAAAAGTTGCGATTTTCCTGAGGTTAAATATTAAGTTATTACTGCAATTTTTCCTGAGTAATTTGTTAAATATTAGGTTATTACTGAAAAAAGCATTAATTAAAAGAACCAAAACACTGAGAATGGTCCTATGAATACTTGATTCCTGATTCTTTCCACGCTTGCAATTGACTTGGATGCAACAGCCTGTGTCATAGTGATCTGCCTCGTCGTCTGACGTCCTGCCTGCAGTTCCGCAGTTCTGTAGTTATATTTCGCAGTGGCAAAATGCTTATCAATGGAAGATTTCCGCTTATGTTCCATCACAATGTTGCATAAAGTGCAAAATAATTTTCCCTCGCTTTCATGTAGAATACCAGGATACTGCTTTTCGCGATCTTTCGCAGTTATTTTGGTCGGCAAGTGTGAAACGTTGGACGCGCACATGCTGCATGAATGCTTGAATCGCTTAAAGTAGTAAACACGGTCGTAAGGCAGAAGGTAGTTTGTCGACGTCAGTTCAAGACAACGCCACTGATTGGTCAAATTTGCAGGAAAGTGGCGGTGGTTGGTTAAAATTGCGACACCGCCCTCAATTCGCGGTGATTGGTTGATGTTGCGTTAAAGTTGCAAACCGCAACATCGCAAAATCCTGGAGGGTCTGAAGAACACTAACGGAAGAAATATAAATATGACAGAGTTAATAATGAAAATGAATGAAAAATGGTTAATGAAGAATTTCCCCTAAATGCCATTCTGTGTCTTGGCAGTCCGATTCTTGAAAACTAATGAGCCGGAATGTTGATTGCCTGATGAATTTCAGGTGCTGTTCAATGTTGTGTTTCGTAAATAAGTGGAAATGACAGAATTTCATGTTCAGCTTGTTCATAATGCTCTAATCGGGATTCGAACATTCAACAAGTACAAGGCATTATCCCATTGAGCCAATGACATTCCTGAACTGCATGAAGTCTCATTCACATGGTGAAAATGTCGATTGATAAGCTTTTACATTCACTGATAAGCACACATCAAGAAAGCTCCAAGGACACATTTCACAAGAGAATTAAGGGCTTTCTTAAAAGAGTACAGATCTGAAAATTTGCACTGCTAATGGTATCCACCTAATGATAGCCGTATGGTAGTTATGCAATAACAAAATGGTCATTTCGGCAAAATTGGTTGAGACTGTGGACGTTTGGCTTTTCTATGAAATTGTGGGAAAAGTAAACATTTTTAGAGCAGAAGACCGGGGTGAAAAAGATGCATCTGATTTTAGAGATTAACATGATAAAAGAACTTTGAGTCCAGGTCAATCTCATAAGGAGAAATAATATATATTTTAAAAAGTGCCACCTTAGGGTGCAGTACCACAATTTGGGTTTATTAGTAGTGGGGGGTATTGGTAGCCACCTAATAATAGTCGTATGTTTTTTATACGATAATAAAATGGTCATATAAGAAAAATGGGCAAACTGCTCCAACTTTATTGGCCAATATTTCTCAAATGGAACTAAGTAAAACAAATTCTGTGCGATGATGTTTGTGAGGCTTGGTCTAAAGATTTTATGTGGCGATTTTTGGTGAATTTTTGTAGCCTGTGAATCTTTTTAGCATGTTTGGCTTTAATATGAAATTGTGGGAAAAGTATACATTTTCAGGGTTTTATAAATCTGTTTCTAGAGATTAATATGCAATTGACTTGGATGCAACAGCCTGTGTCATAGTGATCTGCCTCGTCGTCTGACGTCCTGCCTGCAGTTCCGCAGTTCTGTAGTTATATTTCGCAGTGGCAAAATGCTTATCAATGGAAGATTTCCGCTTATGTTCCATCACAATGTTGCATAAAGTGCAAAATAATTTTCCCTCGCTTTCATGTAGAATACCAGGATACTGCTTTTCGCGATCTTTCGCAGTTATTTTGGTCGGCAAGTGTGAAACGTTGGACGCGCACATGCTGCATGAATGCTTGAATCGCTTAAAGTAGTAAACACGGTCGTAAGGCAGAAGGTAGTTTGTCGACGTCAGTTCAAGACAACGCCACTGATTGGTCAAATTTGCAGGAAAGTGGCGGTGGTTGGTTAAAATTGCGACACCGCCCTCAATTCGCGGTGATTGGTTGATGTTGCGTTAAAGTTGCAAACCGCAACATCGCAAAATCTTGGGTCTGAAGAATTTTGAGTCCAGGTCAATCTGGTGAGGAGAAATAAACCTTATTCACGATTTTTTACAATAGAGCCACCTTTAGGTGCAGTACCACAAATTTGGGTTTCAGGTATGGTTATTGGTAACCATACCTGAAAATTTGAACAGTTTTCGACTGACGGTATAGGCTGCAGTATGACTTTTACAGAATTTGAGGGGAAAAAAAAAACATTACAGAAAGAATAGGGGCCAAGCAGCTTTGCTGCTCGGACCTCTAATTAAAGATGCAAGCAGCATTTTACGGGTGCCAAGCCCAAAACTGACCGATAAGACCCTGATAGACCACTATTACCCTGACAGACCGTTATGACCCTGACGCAGACCATGAAGACCTTGGATTTTGTGATGGGCAAACAAACTTCCATGACCGTGAGTCAAAAGGCTGAGGAGAATGTTTCAAGTTTCAATTGATTGCTTTAGCGCCCCCTTTCGTTATACTTTGAAGAACTTTAGCCTGGTTACCCTTGACCTATGCTTCTTTAAGTACACTAAGCTTGGTGTTGATTGACTCAAGTTAACCCCGCCTTTTGGCATCTAACATTGATTGAGCTAATTTTGGACGTCCAGCAGACCATTTTGTTGCAGTTTCTTGGTTTCCTAAGAACATGTGCTCGAGATGCGGAGAGACAGATGTCTACAGGATTTCATGACAATGGGTGAAAGTGGTCAGAAAATATTGCAGCCCAAAGTGTGCATCTTCAGTTAATTTTTTTAGTGCCCCCTATCGAACGATCTGGATACAATTTGGAGAGGTTCCATTTTCAGTTAATTGTTACAGAGCCCCCTATAACCCGATCTATATACAATTTGGAGAGGTTCATCTTGACCCATGTGCCAAACCAAGTTTGATGATGATTGGGTTAAGGTAATCCCGCCTTTTGGCGTTAAGTTAAATATTGATGATTTTGCGCCTCTGTTGTTTTGTCGATGGACGGCCATGTTGATTTGTCGATTGACTCAAAACAAACATTCCGTCGAGGAACTGTGGTCATTTTAGTCAGAGGCCACACCCATCTTGATGCAAAGCCCTAATTAAAAATATGTGGAATTTATCTTGTTCAAAATTTGATAGGAGTCCATCTTAATGTTGATATGGCAGCCAGCAACAGTTGCTCTCTCTCTTTTCTTCACTTTTAGCTATTTGTTTCATATTTATTGTTTTCTATTACCGTTTTTTTTTTTCTTCAGTAAGTTGTATTAACCTTAGCCAACTATGTTTGGGAACTTTTTTTTTTTTTTTTGTCCGTGTGTCTCATTCTTTGGACAATTTTTCCCGACCGCGTCTCCGTTGGGGCGCAACAATGCGGCGTATCTATTGTTTACACCCGAGATCAGCTGTTGTCGCTACAACCATCGGCGCTGATGCGGGAGAGACCTGAAATCCCCAGAGTACTGAGGAGGAAGTTCAGGGGATGTAAGGCTGGACGTAAACATCGAGAAAAGAAGCAGAGATATAAACCATCTCTCCCTTCCATCACCATGGGGAATGTGAGGTCGTTGGCTAATAAGATGGATGAGCTGGCAGGCTTGGTGAGGACTCAGCGGGTGTATCGTGAGAGCAGTGTGCTGTGTTTCACGGAGACGTGGCTCCATGAGGACATTCCGGACGTTAATGTTACTGTGGACGGCTTTCAGACTGTTCGGGCGGACAGGAATCACCGAGAGAGTGGCAAGAGGAAAGGTGGCGGACTTGCTATTCTTATTAACAACAAGTGGTGTCATCCTGGTCACGTCACGGTGAAGGAGAGGGTGTGCAGCCCGGACATTGAACTGCTTGCCGTGAGTCTGCGGCCATATTATCTGCCGAGGGAGTTCTCACATGTGATATTCCTGGTTGTTTACATTCCTCCGACTGCAAACGCGGTGGACCCGAGTGACGTCATCCACACCGTCGTCGCGGGACTTCAGACACGGCACCCTGACGCATTCATCGCGATATCTGGGGACTTCAATCACATCACTCTGGCTGCAACACTGCCCACTTTCAAGCAGTTTGTTGACTGTCCTACCAGGGAAAACAAGACACTTGACCTGCTGTACGCAAATGTTAAGGATGCTTACAGCTCCACTGCCCTTCCTCCTCTTGGAAAATCAGACCACAACCTCATCCACCTGCAGCCCCTGTATAAGCCCCAAGTCCAGCGGCTACCTGTGACCACCAGGACTGTGAGGAGATGGTCACAGGAGACCGATGAAGCTTTGCAGGGCTGCTTTGAACTAACAGACTGGGAGTTGCTCTGTGATTCACATGGAGAGGACCTTGATGATCTCACGGACTGCATAACTGGGTACATCAACTTCTGTGTGGACAGTGTTGTTCCTACAGTGACTGTACGCTGTTTCCCCAATAACAAGCCGTGGGTCACCAGAGACATCAAGGTCCTGCTGAATGAGAAGAAGAGGGCCTTCAGAGATAGGGACAGGGAGCAGATGAGGCGGGTACAGAGGAAGCTTAAGGAGAAGATCCAACAGGGTAAGGACAACTACAGGATGAAGTTGGAGCGCAAACTCCAGCAGAACAACCTGAAGGACGTGTGGAGCGGCATGAGGAGCATCACTGGCTACAAACCATCGGGCAGCCAAACAATAGGAGGTGGTACTGAACGAGCCAACGAGTTGAACCTGTTTTTCAATAGGTTTGATGAGAGGGCTCCGGACTACCCCTCCCCCAGCTCCTCTACAACCATCCACCTCCAAACCTCCAGCCCTGCTGCCCACCCTCCATTCCTTCCTGACTACACCCTACCTGTTCTCTCCCCCCCACCATCACCTCCCCCCACACCCTTCAACACACACGGCAGACAGACCTTCACTGCAGAGCAGGTGAGGAAGGAGCTGTGCAGACTCCGCCCAGGCAAGGCAGCAGGACCCGACGGTGTCAGCCCAAGGGTCCTCAAAACATGTGCAACCCAGCTGAGTGGAGTTCTGCAGCGCATCTCCAACCTGAGCCTGAGTCTGGAGAGGGTCCCTGTACTGTGGAAGACATCCTGCCTGGTACCTGTACCGAAGAAGGCGCGTCCCAGCATCCTCAACGACTACAGACCGGTGGCACTGACGTCTCACCTGATGAAGTCACTGGAGAGGCTGGTCCTGTCACTTCTTCGGCCCTTGGCCAGCTCATCATTGGACCCTCTTCAGTTTGCTTACCAGCCGAGACTAGGTGTGGAGGACGCCATCATCTTCCTGCTCCACCGTGCCTGCGCCCACCTGGACAGTCCGGGAAGCACTGTGAGAATCCTGTTCTTGGACTTCTCCAGTGCGTTCAACACCATCCGGCCTGCTCTGCTGGGGAGCAAGCTGACGGCGATGCAGGTGGACCCTCCCCTGGTCTCCTGGATCACAGACTATTTGGCAGGTCGACCGCAGTATGTCAGACTGCAGGACGGTGTGTCTGATACTGTGGTCAGCAGCACTGGGGCTCCTCAGGGAACTGTTCTTTCCCCCTTTCTGTTCTCCCTGTACACCTCGGACTTTCAGTTCCTCTCTGAGTCCTGCCACCTGCAGAAGTTTGCGGACGACTCTGCAATTGTTGGCTGTGTTAGTGAGGGGAAGGAGGAGGAGTACAGGAGCGTTGTGGACTCCTTTATCGAGTGGTGTGCAACTAACCATCTGCTTATCAACCCCACCAAGACTAAGGAGCTGGTGGTGGATTTCCGCAGGAGGAAATCTGCCCCTACACCCATCTCCATCAACGGTGTGACTGTGGATGTTGTCCAGGATTACAAATACCTAGGAGTATTCCTGGATAACAAACTAGACTGGGCCAAGAACACCGAGGCTGTTTACAAGAAGGGCCAGAGTCGACTCTATTTCTTGAGGAAGCTCCGGTCCTTCAAAGTATGTAACATCATGCTGAGGATGTTCTACCAGTCGATGATAGCCAGTGCCATCTTTTTTGCAGTTGTGTGCTGGGGCAGCAGGCTGAGGGCAGCAGATGCCAGGAAGATCAGTAGGATCATCAGGAAGGCTGGCTCCATCCTGGGGGTCCAGCTGGACTCTTTGGTGGTGGTGTCTGAGAGGAGGATGCTGTGTATACTACACAATATCCTGGACAACAATGCTCACCCTCTCCACCAGGTGCTGACCTCGAGCAGAAGCACCTTCAGCAACAGACTCATCCTCCCCCGGTCAGACCCGGCGCCAGACACAGATTTGCGGGGGGGCCTTGCATTGCCCTGCGGGGGGCAAATTTTTTTAGGCCAGAAATGTGAAGTCATAGGTCGATTTAATCGGGGGGTTCTCCCCCGTGATATACATATAGGGAGCGTGTCTATGTTCCCCGGGTCCCTTTTTCAAAAAAAGGGTCCTATGTTCCCCGGTCTGTTACTTTTTCCACCATTACTGCCAAATTCCGGCCGAGATAACTACCATTGCATGTCTTTACCTTTTGTGGAAGAGGGAGAGACGTCGGAGAACCTGAGGCAGTCTATTCATATGCCGGTAAACAAACCCCGAGAAGCCCAATCCCTACGAGAGCTCCCCGCGCTACAGCCATCCGGAGGCGCACAGAGCTTTTGGCCGTGATATTATTATACACCCCCCCTCTCTTCATCTCATGGGCCGGCCACCTGTGGGAAGACCCGTTGGGGTCGGGTGCGCAGCCACATGGGTGGCAGCGAAGGTCAGGGGTCTCGACGGACCAGACCCGGGCGGCAGAAGCTGGCTCTGGGGACGTGGAACGTCACCTCGCTGTGGGGAAAGGAACCGGAGCTTGTGAGGGAGGTGGAGCGCTATCAGTTAGATCTGGTGGGGCTTACCTCCACGCACAGTCTCAGCTCTGGTACCGTACTCCTGGATAAGGGTTGGACTCTATTCTTCTCCGGAGTTGCCAAGGGCGTGAGGCGCCGGGCGGGTGTGGGGATACTCATAAATCCCCGGCTGAGCGCCGCGGTGTTGGAGTTTACCCCGGTAGACGAGAGGGTCGCCTCCCTGCGCCTAAGGGTTGTAGGGGGGAAAACTCTGACTGTTGTTTGTGCGTATGCACCAAACAGCAGCTCAGAGTACTCGGCCTTCTTGGAGACCCTGAATGGAGTCCTGTATGGGGCTCCAGTAGGGGACTCCGTAGTTCTGCTGGGTGACTTCAACGCCCACGTGGGCAACGATGGAGACACCTGGAGAGGCGTGGTGGGGAGGAACGGCCTCCCTGATCAGGAGTCAGCTGAGGTGGTTCGGGCATCTGGTAAGGATGCCCACTGGGCGCCTTCCTTGGGAGGTGTTTCAGGCACGTCCAGTGGGGAGGAGGCCTCGGGGAAGACCCAGGACTAGGTGGAGAGATTATATCTCAACACTGGCCTGGGAACGCCTCGGGATCCCCCCGTCAGAGTTGGTTAATGTGGCGGGAAAGGGAAGTCTGGGGCCCCCTGCTTGAGCTGCTCCCCCCGCGACCCGTCCCCGGATAAGCGGACGAAAATGAGATGAGATGAGATGAGATTATTATACAATTATATTATATGATATACTATTATATAAAGAGCTCCAGGAGTAGCAAACGGCAACAATCACTTTCTCCTCCATGCTGCAGCTCACCCCGGACTGCACTGCACTGAGTTGGCCGGTTGAACGCTGATTGGCTGTTACGTTACACATGTCACTCAGTGGCCACGCTGTTGAACGCCGATTGGCTGTCATCACGCGAATGTCGCGTCAAAGTTTAAATATTTTTAAAGATTGATAGATTGCGGGGAACATAGGACCCTTTTCCCAGAAAAGGGTCCTATGTTCCCCGCTTTTCCCAAAAAGGGTCCTATGCTCCCCAGTATGTATGGCTACAGGGGAACATAGGACCCTTTTTTTGGAAAAACGGGGAACGTAGAACCCGGGGAACATAGGACCCGGGGAACATAGGGATGACCCCAACGTCTGTAGCCCGGTTAGCTTCGGCTTGAGCAGAGTGTCAACCTCAGGTGACCGTGACTCCTCAGAACACTCCTGACTTTCACCATGAATTTCACTGTCTATGACCCTCCGTGCTCCTTGATTAAAAAAACGCTGTGTATCCATATTTCTTTCAAACTAGTACAAATCTGAAATATTGCGATCTGCGATCTTTTTTTTTTTTTTGGTTGGCGGGAGACTGACAGGCTCGTCCGTCCAGGGCGGGCCCAACTGACTCCGAGGGCGGGCCAGGCCCCCTAAGGCCCGCCCATGACGCCGGGCCTGCCCCCGGTGTAACACAGAACGCCAGAGGAAGTCTTTTCTTCCTGTGGCCATCAGACTGTTTAACGCATCTACCTCCGGCTGCAGAAGGGACCATGGAGACACTATGCCCTGAGACCAATGTCACTTTATTTATTTATTTAATTATTTTTACCCTTTTTTATTTTATTTTTTATTTTTTTTTATTTTATTTAATCACTTTAGTTAATTTATGCTGCCAACAATTGCTGCTATAATATATATTTATCACTTTACCACTTTTACCACTAATACCACTTTTATCTAATCGCTCCTTTTCACTTATTCAGTTTGTACTTATTTTATTTCTATCTATTTTATCTATTTTGACTCTAACCCTGTATTACTTTCCCACCTTTGTATTGTAACTGTTGCACAATAATTTCCCTCGGGATAAATAAAGCATCTTGAATCTTGAATCTTGAATATAAGCATTTCAGACTTCACACGTTTTAAACCACACCCTTTTTAGAAGCCAGTGCCTGGGCAGTGTTTGTAATAACGCCGTTTAAAATAACGGCCGTTATTTTTTCAGCAACGGGGTAATCTAACTAATTACTGTTTCCGTTGTTACCGTTACTGTATGTTAAATGCGGTGCGTTACTATGAATTGATTGAATAAACTGCGTAATCCGAACACACCCTAGCTCCGAACAGAAACTACTAGTGAGGAGACCGGGTGGGTTAACAACGAGATAAGCGATTATGATTGGCTAAGGCAGAGTCATGTTTCATGGTAGCCAATCGGAGCCAGTGATTTTACACACAAGCCAGGACACGCGCACCACACACGCACACACACGCACACACATGCACCAAACAGATTTGAGCAAAAATGGCCAGAGCAATCTGGATCCATACAAAGTCAATGCACGGACAATGCAAATTCTTGCATTGCTTGAACCAGGGACCACGAAGATTTGACCTGTGTGAACACCCTGGTTTACGCAGATTTTACTTGCGCAAACACTCTGGTTTATGGAGATTTTGCGTTAAACACTTTATTCGAGTTTAAACATTTGAAATTTTCTGTGAACTTTGTGTTATGCTTGGTCGTGACGCCAACCAGCGTTCCCTCCCTGAAGTCCAGAGTGAACCGCAGCATTGATGTTTCTGCTGTTTGCGGACCCCTGGAGCCCTATAACTAGGGTATGGCATCATATAATATATAGATATATATAATATAATACATAACTATCTATATAATATAATATATAGATAGCTATATATTATAATATATAGATATCTTTATATTATATAATATCATGGCGAAAAGCTGTGTGCGCTTCCGGATGATATTATGAATCTTAAAGACTGCGTCGGGTCTCTGGTACTTCCACAACAAGTAAAGACTCGTAGCGGTGGTTATCGCGGCAATGGTTGAGATCGAATTGGCAGAAAGAAACTATGGGTTCACGAGAGGAAGAGGAAGCACGTGGCGAACACGTGGCCGGACGAAGATATTCGCCTTTGGTGTGAACGTACGGTTAGCCTACGTTACGGTATATTTACATGGGTTCATGATTGTTATCGGATTATTTATTTTTAGGATTATCACAACTCTCTTGAGTGCTCTCCAAATGGCGTAGTATCACAAACAAAATCTTGTGTATCACAAACAAAATGTGCAAGCCCTATTGTGAATGTATTTCAGGCCCTCATAGATTAACATAATGCATTGAAGATTAGTAAACCGCTCTGCCCGTTTAAAGCAGGTGAACTTATGCCAACATACAAGTAAATTCTTATTCTATGTGCCTTAAATATTTGTTCAATTTGTTCAATAGTCTGTAGGTGTTTTCTCTCTCTCTCTCTCTCTCTCTCTCTCTCTCTCTCTCTCTCTCTCTCTCTCTCTCTCTCTCTCTCTCTCTCTCTCTCTCCCCTGCTCTTACTCCCTCTCTCTCCGTCTCGTTCCCCCCTCTCTCACTCTCTCTCTCTCCGCCACTCGCAATCTCATATCCCTCTCCCTCTCTCTCTGCCCCCTTTCACTGCATCTCTTTCGCTCTGTTTCTCTCTTCATCCCTCTCTTGTTCTCTCAATCTCCCTCTCCACACCCTCACCCCCTCTCTTTCTCTCATCCTCTCCCTGTGCCTCTCTCTCTCTCCGTTTAGCCGGTCTGACCAGCTCGCTCACACTCTCCACCCTCTAATTCTCTCCCTGTGCCTCTCTCTCTCTCCGTGTAGCCAGCCTGCCCGCTCACACTGATCCTGGTGGCATAGCCATAAATTCCCGGTGAAGTCTGGGGCCACCAGGGGCGTGACTTGTGGCCTTTCCCTGTGGATGCTTCTGGCTTTTAATTAGGAGCCACTCTGCAGGAACAACAGGCCGTCCTTCCAGCACATGCAAACCGCCTGCTCCAAGTAATTAATCGCCTGCGCACGCGTCCTTCAAAAAGTACAGAAATGTGTATGTGTGTATGTGTATTTATCTGTGTGCAAGTGTATGTGTGTGTTTGTGTGTGTCTTATGTTTGTATATATCTGTGTGCAAGTGTGTTTGTTTGTGTGTGTGCATGTGTGTATATGTGTGAGTGCATGTGTGTGTATGTAAGTGTGTGTGTATGTGTATGTGTGTGTGTGTGTGTGTTTGTGCGTGTGTTTATGGTTGTGCGTTTGTGTGTGTGTGTGTGTCCTATTACTATCCAATTGCCTAGCAACGGGGACGCTGGAGAGTCTAACGCCACTCTGTCTGGCTTGTTTTTTTTCAGTATTTTTAATTTTTTTCACGAATGCATTGAACTTTTTTATTTTTTTTGTCTATAGTAGTTTAGCTAGTTATAGTTAAGTTTACTAGTCACTTTTCCCTATTGTAAGTGCGCCAGTTTTCTTTATTTTTACATGTTTTATGTGTGGAGTCGTAAAGTTACCTGACAGTTGGTGGACGCTGATGCATTTTGGCCGCCGCTGCTCACCGGCTGCCGCTTCTCGCTCTGAACATCATTCTGAACATTATTTTGAACATTATTTTTATTTTTAAGTTCTTTGGTGCTGCTTTCCTATTTTAAAAGCTTTTTCAACCAGCATTCTTGGACACTTGGACTTCTGCTACAGGATCCATCGCCGTAACCTGGTCGAAGGTAAACCCGGGCGGGCTTCAACCTCTACAGGTACTGTTGCGTTGGCCCTTGCTCTGGCTCTTCTTCACAGCCTCGGCCATGGCACTTCGCTACTCAACCATGCAGCTCCGCCAGCTTTTTCCCCAAATGCCTCCTTCCACTGAACTCATTGCCACACTAAAGAATTCTCGACTTCTTCTCCGTCCCCGTTACATTCACCGAGGCTCCTGCCGTAAAATGTATGTACAGTTCCACTGCCATAAACAGTATTCCATCGCTGTGGTCTGATCGCAGTTCACACACCGGCTCCCGCACTTCCTTATCGCGTCATCACAACAACACACATCATCGGAATGACTCCAGCGTGAACACTTTCAACCTCCGCCAAATCCCTACTTCCGCTCAATCAAAATAAAAGTACCTAAAACTCGCCCTCTTCAACACAAGAACACTCAACAATAAAAACCTCATTCTCAACAAATGTATCATCGACAAGCAACTTCACCTCCTCTGTCTAAATGAAACTTGGCAAAATCCCTGGACTACTTTGAACTCAACCAAACTACCCCTGTTGGATATTCTTACCTGGACAACCCACGCCCTGAGGGCAGAGGAGGGGGTATTGCTGCTGTTTACCATCAAGTCCTCCAACCCACCCCACTCTCCATCCCTGCTGCCCAATCCTTTGAACACCTGGCTTTCAAACTACCCGGCCCCAAACTTCTCATCATTTCAATCATTTACCGCCCCCGCAAACCCTACCCATCATTCATACCAGATCTCTCTGAATTCATCACTGCACTATCTTCAATCTCGCCATCTGTTTTACTCCTCTGCGATTTCAACCTCCAAATTGACTCCCCGGAATGTAAAAACGCTATGGACTTCCTGGACCTACTCAACTGCTTTAGCTTCACCTAACAAATCAACTATCCCACCCACAACCTTGGGCACATCCTAGACCATGTTTGCTTGACTGGCCTCCACATCCACAATGTCTCCAGCCCCGACCTCTCCATCTCTGACCACCTGGCCATCTCACGTGTTATTGACATTCCCGCCCCCGAACCCAAACAGGACCGCAAAATCACTTTCCGCAATCTTAAATCCATCTGTCCAGTTTCTCTCTAAAACCTGCATATCAAACACTCTCTCCGGCCTCACCTTTCCTGTAAATCAAGCCCCCATGTACCTCGTTAACATCTACAATAACACACTGTCTGCCTCCCTCAAAAAGCTGGCCCACCTGAAAACTAAAACTGTCAGGTTCACTCACTCGGCCCCCTGGTTCACCCCGGAACATCACAAACTCAAAAAACATCTTAGACAACTGGAACGACTACACAAGAAAACCGGTCTCACAGTACACGCCCTCGCCTACAAAGAGCACATGCACCTCTACAAATCAGCACTCAACAAAGCCCGCTCTCAAACCCCAGGATAACATCTCATCCTGATTCACCCCGGAGAAATGCAATAACTTCCTATCGTTTTCCACTCCAAGATAGAAATCATCCACAACAAGCTTGCCACCTCCTCTGCCACAAGCCTTGACTCAGAACCTCCACTTCCTCCAACCCCTGACCACCAGCTTTCTATCTTCTCACCCATAACCACAGCAGACATCTCCAAGATACCCTCCACCATGAAATCTTCCACCTCCCCCCCTCGTCAAACCCTGTTTCACCTCTCTTGCCCCACTCATCACAGACACCATCAGCTCCTCCCTAAACTCTGGCACCGTTCCTCCACCTCTTAAGCTTGCTGCCGTCACCCCCCTCCTTAAAAAAACCTGGCCTTGACTCCGATGACCCCAACAACTTCAGACCCATCTCCAACCTCCCATTCCTCTCAAAACTACTGGAAAGAGCCGTCGCAACACAACTCAAGCAATACCTCCTCTCCAATAACCTATACGAAAAATTCAAATCCGACTTCCGAACCCACTACAGTACTGAAACAGCCCTACTTAAAGTCACCAACGACCTCCTACTCTCCTCTGACTCCGGCTCCCTCACCATTCTCCTCCTCCTCGACCTCAGTGCTGCCTTCGACACGTCAATCACTCCATCCTCCTCAGACGTCTGCAATCCAATGGCATCACTGACTCCGCCCTCTCCTGGTTCACCTCCTTCCAGTCTGAAAGATTCCAATACATCTCCATCAACAACCACAAATCCCACACCATCCCTGTCTCACACGGAGTCCCCCAAGGCTCAGTGCTTGGCCCCATCCTCTTCATCCTCTAAATGCTCCCACTAGGTCACATCATCCGCCGCCATGGTCTTCAATTTCACTGTTATGCCGACGATACCCAACTATACATCACCACCACAGCCATTACTCCTGCCATCCTATCCACTCTCACTAACTGTCTTAAGGACATCAAAACCTGGATGGACCACAACTTCCTCAAACTCAACGGCCATAAAACTGAAATTATCATCTTCGGCCCAAAAACCATCATCCCCACCTCGCAGAACTTCTCACTTTGCATCGATGGTCATCTGTCACTCCCTCCCCCCTGGTCAGAAACC
>NC_044051.1:21532133-21539633 GCF_902167405.1 Gadus morhua | reverse complement strand
AAAGGCTTAAACGTGGATCTTTTATCAGCCAACAAAGAAACCTCTCCAGCACTCCGCCCAGATCCACAGACCCTCCGTGCCCGTCCTCCCCCCTCCGGCTGGGCCCTGCTTCCAGGGACCGGCCTGGGGGGCAGGAGCTCTCTCTAGTAGGTTGAGGATTGAGACAAGCTGTTGTCCGCCTGTGGAGCGTCTTGGGGTGAAACGGGACCAATGCTGCCCAGGGGGAGGCAGCAGACCAACACACCAAGAACCTGTGTGTTCAGCCTCGGTCCGGCTTCTTCTGTGTTGCTTCTAGCTTGCAAACAGAGGCTACCGTTCTTGAAGTAGACGGAGAGTGGTAAGTGAGCGGTGCTGAACCATTTGAGCAAGGCACTAGATCATGGAGGCTGGGACCGGAGATGGGCAGGGTCTGATGGTCTGTCGGTGGGCTTGGAGTGGGCTGGATCTGGGGGTTCGTGATGAGGGGTTCATGCGGGCTGGAGGTAGGTCAGTAGGTGAGTGCAGTGCAGTGACGGACTGGACGGTCTGGCATTCGGGCAGATGCCAGAGGGGCCGCGGCCTCTCGTGGGCCGTTTGGGCCAGCCAATCACGGGGCGGCATGCTTGTCGGGTTCGCGCGGCCGCTTCGTCGCAACGCGGCCCCACATTATCTCTTGGCCTACTATCAAGCATCTAGTGTTAAAAGCTTCAAATTAGCCATTTGTCTCTAAATCCCTATTCATGCTATATAATAGGAAACTAATCAGGGTTTATACCAGATATGAGTGTCTATATACTACAGTCATGGTTGCCCTTAATATTTACATCGGTCTACATTATTTTGTAGCCTTATTCAATCAGATGTTTAAAAAGTGCATTGTTTGAAATTGAAATACAACAAATCTGCCTGTATTTTTAATTGTATTATTGGTTTACAAAAGTTCTATGAAGCAATGACTTCTGGGAATTTCAAAACCGAATCAGACCGCGTCTGCGTATAGGGGGTTGTTGGAAGTTGAAAGTTGGAAGATACCCGAGTCTGCTGAGGTTACTATGAGTATGAACTATGAATCGAGGAATTAAGCGACAGAAGTTTAAAAATTGTGCGAAACTGACCGATTTGTTTTTTAAGCCGCCAAGTGCAGCTTCAGCTAGTAGCACCAGCGCTAGCACTAATGTTCAAGACACTGAGCAAACAGACCAGGGGCAGGGAGTAAAACAGGAGGACAGTGAGGACAGTCAGTCTTTATGCATATTAAAGTTAGAGAGTTCATCACCAATGGGGCTACAAAAGTGTGTGTTATTTCCGTGCATGTGAAGTTATATCTGTGTGTTGCGGGCACGCGCGTGCGTGCGCGTCACCGTGTGGGCCGCTGGTGGGTGAAAATGCCAGGGCCGTTTTTTAATCCCAGTCCGTCACTAGTGCAGTGTGTTCTTCTTTTAGGGAAGATGTAGCGTCCAGCTTGGTTGATACCTGGCAAGGATTCAACAGACCGTTCCACGTCAGCGGCAGCCATCTTGATTGTTTACAAAAATTGTTTACGCTGCTTTACTGTCCAGTCATCGTATCAAACCCGCGTTGTGATTGGGCCGACCCGGGCCGGGTCTGGTCCAATCTGTCTGATCGGGAGGGAGGCCTTCTGCCACAACAAACAAAACATGAGCTTGCAGATCGGACTGGTTCAGCCTAACAGCCTAATAGCAGCAAGCTACCGCATCCAGTCACCAACCGTCATTGGCTGGTTTCCACTGGCCAGTTGCCATCGGTTACTGCATTCACAAGGCCAATGATCTGCTACATCTTGCTGATGTGTGGTGGAGGCCATGGCCTGACTTTGCCCTGGTTCAGTAGGTCTGATGTTGTCATCACCCTCTGCCCCTGACCAGAACCTCCCTTGACAGAGCCTGTGTGGTGTTGACGCCTGTCCATGAAAGTACCGTCCTATGATGACAGGGATGAGGAATTCTCCAACAACAATGTTTTTGTTTTTGAGACAAAAACCACATTGTATTTTCTTCAAGTCACGGATGTGGTGTTTGTCTGAACTGCGATAGCGACGCAGTAGAAGGGTGATAGCGATAGTGTCAGCATGGCTGCCGGTGATTCCTCTACAGAGACGTCTTGGGGGTGAAGCCTCATGATTCAGCTCCTTTATAGAAGAGAGATGTGTTCTCATCGCAACGTCAGTTTGTACTATGGCAGCGGAATATTGTTTATGGTGCGTGACAGTATTACCCGGTTATTCATAAGCTGCTTTATTATATAGAAAATACTGCCCTGTTTTGCTTCCCTATACATAAAAAGTATAAATATATTAATAAATATATTATAATTAAATAATGTGTACTAATACATGTATTAATTTAATCAGTTAATCAACCAACGCACTCTGAAAGGAAACCTGTCAACGGTTCTGAGTCTGACCTATGAAGACGATCTTTATTCAACAGAGAACAAAGCATTAGATACCAAGGGAGAGAGACTCATCCCCTTACCTACCATTGTTTTAAACATGGCATGAACAATAAAATGAAAATGAAAGCCAGTGAGTCTATTTAATTCCATTACTGTATCGCATTTCAACAACTATCTCTCTGCTGTGATTTCCACTTATTTTAAAAGCTCCCATACTCTCTTGCTCCCACAAACAAACAAACAAACAAACACGCAAACAAACCAATTAAACAAAGTACCTATCGTTGTGCTCTCACCCAGAGCCATGGCAACACTACAGTCTTTGTTGTTGTGTTCTCAGCAGTAAGGCCACGTTATGACGTGCTGCCCGGGCGGGGCAGAAGGGCAGCTGCCTCCGCTGGAATCACGCGTGGCAGTTGCAAACGACCGTCCTGATCGGCTCCTTGTAGTAATTATCTTAATGGGCTCATTCAAAACCTCTTCATTGTGGAATCAGTTAATTAATTAGTTGTTGCACTGACAGGATAATGGCGAGAGCATGCTAAATAGATTAGTCTGGAACTTGATTTATTGTAGCAGAGCACCCCACCACCACCACAACCACCACCACCACAACCACCACCACCCCCACCAACACCATTATCACCACCATCAGCACCTCCACCACACGAACACCACCTCCATCATCACCACTACCACACCACCTCCACCACCATCACAACCACCACCACCACCATCACAACCACCACCACCACAACCACAACCACCATCACCACCACAACCACCACCACCACCACCACCACTACCATCACCTCCACCACCACCACCACCACCACCACCAGTACTATCACCAACACCACCATCACCACCATCATCACCACCACCACCACCACTACAATCACCAACACCACCATCACCACCACCATCACCACAACCATCACCACCTCCACCACCTCCACCACCACAGCCACCACCACCACCACCACCTCCACCAACACCACCACCACCACCACCACCACCACCACTACTATCACCAACACCACCATCACCACCATCATCACCACTACCACCATCACCACAACCACCACCACCTCCACCACCATCACCACCACCAACATCACCACAACCACCACCAACTCCACTACCACCACCACCACCACCATCACCTCCACCCTCACCTCACCACCACCACCACCCCATCACCTCCACCACCGTCTCACCACTACCACCACCACTACCAACCTCTCCCCCGCCACCATCGCCATCAACATCACCACCTCCACCACCGCCACCACCTCCACCACCACCAGCCCCTCCATGCAGCCTACCCCAACCTAACTGTTTATCACCCCCTCTAACCACAAACCTGCTCCTCCTCCAGCCTCCATTTAGATAAGCAGCTGGGGAGCAGATAAGTAAAAGCGATGATGATAAACATAGCCACGAGCGGCCATGCTGGTGGGCCGGCCCTGATGAGTCCGTGACAGAGGGAGGAGGAAGAGTGAGGCGTTGTGGTGTTTTAGTGACCTGATGATGAAGAGGGAGACATTGTGGTGTGCTAGTGACCTGGTGATGAAGAGTGAGGCGTTGTGGTGTTTTAGTTACCTGATAATGAAGAGGGAGGCGTTGTGGTGTGTTAGTGACCTGGTGATGAAGAGTGAGGCGTTGTGGTGTTTTAGTGACCTGATAATGAAGAGGGAGGCGTTGTGGTGCGTTAGTGACCTGGTGATGAAGAGTGAGGCGTTTTGGTGCGTTAGTGACCTGGTGATGAAGAGGGAGGCGTTGTGGTGCGTTAGTGACCTGGTGATGAAGAGTGAGGCGTTTTGGTGCGTTAGTGACCTGGTGATGAAGAGTAAGGCGTTGTGGTGCGTGAGTGACCTGGTGATGAAGAGTGAGGCGTTGTGGTGCGTGAGTGACCTGGTGATGAAGAGTGAGGCGTTGTGGTGCGTGAGTGACCTGGTGATGAAGAGTGAGGCGTTGTGGTGCGTGAGTGACCTGGGGATGAAGAGTGAGGCGTTGTGGTGCGTGAGTGACCTGGTGTTGAAGAGTGAGGCGTTGTGGTGCGTGAGTGACCTGGTGATGAAGAGTGAGGCGTTGTGGTGTGTGAGTGACCTGGTGATGAAGAGTGAGGCGTTGTGGTGCGTGAGTGACCTGGTGATGAAGAGTGAGGCGTTGTGGTGCGTGAGTGACCTGGTGATGAAGAGTGAGGCGTTGTGGTGCGTGAGTGACCTGGTGATGGAGAGTGAGGCGTTGTGGTGCGTAAGATTGGGAATATAGAGTCTGATATCATCCAGTATTGTTCCACGTGCTGCGGGGCTTATTTAAAGAGTCAAGTTCAGTTGATTCTACATTCAATGGATGTAATCCATTGAATCATTAAATATCCGATTTGGAGAAAAAACAACAGAACCTGTGTGCATCTATATTCATATCATATAAAATATATATTAGCTACCCATATATATTCACTGTTGACCAATCTTTGGTATTTTATTATTTATTATTGATAATTGATTATTTTGGGGACGTACTTCTAACAAAATGAAAAGTAAACAAATCTTTTCCTCTTGTGATGATGAGAAATTATCCTCAGACCAGATTTAGATGAAGTTTTGGGTTTAAAACATGAGGAAACACTTAAAAAGTTACTTTCATTTAGTTTATTAAGCCAACAGTTTAGTCGTTAAAATGTACAGCTTAACCGTTCGTTTTAACAAGCATATTTCTCCCAATGAGAGTTGAGAATATTCTCATAGCCCTTGATCTAGTGGAACTGAATTAGGTAAAAAAAGGCAAAAAAAAGGATATTAAGGTAAAATCAAATCATGTTGATACATGTTGAATCATTTAATCATGTTAAACTCAAATCAATTTACTTTTCCATAAAAGTGGTTTGTGATTGTGTAAAATCTACGCCCATACACTATTATGTATATACTATGTAATGATGCTAGATGTATACACCTTGGTCATTATCTACCTCACAATAATATCCACATGGTGACACCCACATCCTGTGATTTTCCTGCACACAAAAGTAAATCTATAAAGACACGCACACACACCTAGAAAAGACTTGAAATAAGACTGATGCATGTGTCTGTCTGTGTGTGTGTGTGTGTGTGTGTGTGTGTGTGTGTGTGTGTGTGTGTGTGTGTGTGTGTGTGTGTGCGTGTGTGTGTGTGTGTGTGTGCGTGTGTGTGCGTGCGCGCGTGCACATGTGTGTGTGAGGATTATTGAGACACAGAAAGAAGTTGAAAAAAAGCAGGGTGTTATGGAGAGCATTGGAATCAGTAGATTAATCAGGAGAGGGAGAGCGAGAGAATGGAACACGGCCGCTCTCTCTGACGCTCCTCGCCCAATCAAAGTCGCCGGTGCCCTGCTGTCGGCCGGGGGGCCAAAGCCTCTTGTTGCTCCACCAGGAGCGTGAAAGCCAGGAGGGGAGTCTCCTTTTGTCGGCACAAAGGCAACCCTAACGCGCTTTCAGTGGAACAAGAAGTGGGAGGGGTGTGTGTGGTGAAGAACGGCCAACAAGAGGTGAGAATAGGACGGCCATTCATCTCCTCAGCTTTACACTAATTCCCCCGACCGGCGGCTTTTCTCTCCCTTTTCTCTCCCCCCCGCCTTCGTCTGCTCCGCCACAAGACAACAAACAGGGAGGGAGTGAAAACACAGGGGATCTGAGGGGGGGCTTAGAGTAGACGTGTAATCCCGGCCACTTCTGACCCTCTGTCGGTGAGTAAGTCTCTGACCCCTTCCTCTGATGGGCTGCGATGTGTGTCTTAAAGGACAGATGACCCTCAAACACACACACACATGCACACACACATGCACACCCACTCACACGCATGCACATACAAGCAAACACACACACGCACACACACATATGCACACACAAACGCACGCTTTTACAAACACACACGCGCACAGTGCCTTGCCCTTCACTACTACCTCGTACTACACACACACCCCACACCCCAGTACTCCTTTAGAGGTGGGGGAGCTGAGGAATTTGGGCTTTGGAACACCTCTGTGTGGTCTGAAAGGAGCGGGTGTGTGAGGAGTCTATAAGTAGGGCTAGGAATGATCGTGCTGGCGCTCTCTCACCATTTAATGCGCCTTTAGAGGCCATCTCGTTAACACGATCTTCCCTCGCTTTCTCTTTTTATTACCTAACTCCCGAACAGAACAGAGCCCCCTCCTCAATCTCCCTCTCTCTCCCCCCCTCGTCCTCTCTCATCCCTTCATTTCTATCACTCCCTACTTCAAAGGTACCCCGCCATACAAGGAAGAAAGTCACCTCTCCTTCAATTCAGTCCTTCTCCTCCTCTCCACTTTTTTCTTTATCTTTTCATTTTCTGCTACAGCTCTCTTTCTCCTTTCGTTCTCCCTCCCTCCATTATCTCTCCTCTCTTCTCTTGCCTCTCCTCTCTTCTCTCCTCCTCTCTCCTCTTTCCTCCCTACTCTCTCCTCTCCTCTCTCATCTCCTGTCTCCTCTGTTCTCTCCTCCTCTCTCCCCTACTCTTTTCTATCCTCCTCTCTCCTATCTTCTATCTCCTGTCTCCTGTCTCCTCTTTTCTCTCCTCCTTATCCCCTGCTCTCTTCTCCCCTCTCTCCTCTCCTTAGTAGCCAGGAGAAATCCTCTCACTTTCTGCTGCTTTGCATTTGAAAAAAAAAGTAATTAGCTTGGGTGTGTGTGTGTGTGTGTGTGTGTGGGGGGGGGGGGGGGGGTTGGGGGCTGGAGATAGCATTGTAGGGGGAAAAGACGAAGGAGCTTATAGACATAAAATGGCCTTTCCCTGCTCCCCTCTCTGTCTGATGGACTCCTGTCCCTCTTCTCCCACCATGAGGACGGCCCCTGTGTTCCGGTCCATATCTTCTGGAGAACGCCTTCTGGAGAAGGTATTCTGGAGATTGTCTTCTGGAAAGGTCTTCTGAAGAAGGACTTCTGGGACAGCGGCGGCGGTCTCCGGTGTCTGACTGAACGGGTTGATTCTGAGAATATAAAGAGGCTGTGCATACTTGCATTGATATGCAGAGAGAAAGAACCGAGGGGGCAGTTTTGGTGCAAAACAATTGTTAGCAATGACTCAAGTCCTGGTTTGT
>NC_044051.1:21519633-21522133 GCF_902167405.1 Gadus morhua | reverse complement strand
TGCAAATTACATATATGGATTATGATTCGAGATTGAAAGAACGAGATATATTGAGAGAGAGAGAGAGAGAGAGAGAGAGAGAGAGAGAGAGAGAGAGAGAGAGAGAGAGAGAGAGAGAGAGAGAGAGAGAGAGAGAGAGAGAGAGAGAGAGAGAGAGAGAGATGGGGGAGGGAAAGAGATAGAGGAAGAGTTAGGAAGGGGGAGGGAGGGAGGTGGAGGGGGGAGGGAGGATCAGAGCAAAGGATGGATGGATTATTATATTTGTATTACTATTGTTAGTATAGACCTAGGCTACAGAAGGAATAGGCATCATAGTTTTTATTAATTGATCTTGTTTTATTTTGACCGTCGGTCATTCAATGATACAACTCCAATTTGTGAATGGATGGTTCACACATGCAAAGTTATGCAAATGTTTGATTGTAAGGGCAAAAAGAAAATGTTAGCTATTTAGTCTCGCTTCTTCACTGACATGAATTAGTGAACAGCGTGTTTGCTTTACTGCACCTAACAATACGAAGCAGTCGGTAAATATTGAGAAGTACCTTCGATTGGCTACTTTGTTAAGCCAACGGGTGACAAAGTGGCTATTGATGAGCTGCGGATAATCCATTGCATTTCCCTGTAAATAGCCCTCTGCATGTGAATGGACCGCGGGCCCAGTGTTACTCTGCAGGGGCACAATGCGATGCAGGGAGGACACAAGATGTAGGTCTGCTATTGGTTCAGCACTCTTAACATCCAGTTGCATTTTCGTGTCACTACAAAAAAGACGATCTGATTATGTAGTATTTTTTATCTGCAAAATATATCTTTGGGCCTCTGGAAATGTGGGTTATGATAGTAAAATAATTACCGAGGTACATAGCCTATATGTTTTTTTTAATGTTCTTAAAAATGAGAAAATATATTTCATAGTAGCCTACCTATCCATATTAACCAAATGTGCTTCCGAAATGTCTCTTAACATTTCCGACATTTCAGATTTGTTCCACTTGGAGACCACACCGCTTTAAAGTGTAACCATAACAACTGTCCTAGGATTGGCTGTCTGGACCCGGGAATGAACTGGGCGTCATCCAATCTGAATAAGGCGTGCGCCTCGGCTGCAAACCGAAAGATAACCCAGCATTGTGACGTGAGGCGTGGCGAGAAAAAGCCAACTGGACCCAAAACAACCACCGAAGGATGGACATTTAAAGGAGCAAAGTTGTAACCAAGCGCTTCTTTATTTTCACCATGAAAGGACATTTAAATGCATTGCGCAGCTCCCGCATCAACACAGGTGACCATTTTTAAACTCATCTTTCTACCTTCTGGATTCTGGATTCTCACACGTGCAGCCCAGCAGCCCCCAGCAGCTGGAGCACGACCACCAGGACCTCCAGCGCCCTTTGCTTTTAACGGCGCTTTGATTGACGCATGTCAGAAACATTTACTGTGTAATCTGTCCCTCTCCCGGAGTCAAGACGTTGTTCCGCGTAGAACCGGGTTGCCCCAGTCCGAACAGCTGTGTCCGGGTGGGAAGGTCGGCGCTCGGCGTCCTCCAGGGCGGAGACATGATGGCCCACTGTGCCGGGTGCGAGCGGCCCATCCTGGACCGGTTCCTGCTCAACGTGCTGGACCGCGCGTGGCACGCGAAGTGCGTCCAGTGTTGCGACTGCAGCCTCAACCTCACGGAGAAGTGCTTCTCTAGGGACGGGAAGCTCTATTGCAAAATGGACTTTTTCCGGTAAGAGGCAAAGGTAGCATGGCTATGTATTTGTTTAAAATTTCAATATTGAATTGTGTTAAATGTCATAATTTGTTTATGCATAAATGGGAATAAATAAAATTAAATAATCAACAATAACAGCAGTAGGTCTACAAGTAATACAATCGGCCTTATATCAATGCAAAGTAGGCCTACATGTTATAGGCCTTCGACTTTAAAATGTAAAAAATATATGTGTATATATAGGCTATTAATGTTTAGAAATGTCCCTTTTCTAAATTTAACTTCAGGGCCTCCAAAACATCTCCTAAACTTAAAAAAAACATATCCCTAAACTCGTTCAGTTAAACTGAATATAACACACTTTTGAAATATAATTTTACTTTAGGCTATCACCTATAGCTGTATTTTCAGAATGAAATATGAAGCCATTAAAAAAAATAAAATCTAGGCTAAAAGATCCCCGTTAGTCTGGTAAAAGCAGGTTGGTAAAGAGCTGAACTTAATTGGCTGGTAAGTGACGCCGTGTTTGTTTCCTCTCGCCATTTTCATGTGTGAAATATTGTGTGTCTCTCTGAAACGGTCTAATGACACGTAAGACACAGCATTTAGGCCCTTGTTGTGGGCTATTATCAGCGCTGCTCGGCCCTGGCCGTCATATCACCGCCGTCCCATCAAGCTGGGATTTAAATAGCCAGCCATTAGCCAGGCGAAACAGTAATCACTCTAATGTGTCCATTTGTTGTGTAAGTAGCGGTCTGCCCTTTCGCTGGGGAGCCCGGGTCG
>NC_044051.1:21509633-21514633 GCF_902167405.1 Gadus morhua | reverse complement strand
TATGTGGAATTGAACTACCTCACTTTTCATGCTAGTATTGGAGTGAAGTAATTGTTTTAATGTGGTTGGCTTCTCACTTGAAATTTGTGTATGTCTTTAATGATATTTTCCTAATTCATCTTTAAAGAATGGGGAAATGTATTCTGATCTCTGAATCAATCTTTGCTGCTTGTCTGACTGTAGTAGTATATAGGAGTATAGGAGGGTTTCTGTTTTACAAAGACTGCTTAATAGCAAATAGGGATCTCAGACAAAACATCAATGCCATAAAACACTTAAACTTTAAGACAATGTAAATGAAATCCAAGGACATATGTTTGCCGCACAAAATAGTTGTTTGGTTCCATCTGGCAGAGGTAGAGCTTTGTTTGTCTCGTGATGTGTTCAAGGTTTAATGTACTGACATTAAGTGTACTGCCATTGCAGGGCTCATCGTGCACATATAGCCTTAAATAATTTAAATTCAGGAATTAATAATTGTTTTCGTACAAGGGTGAAAACTCAAAAGTCAAAACCTACATGAATATGCAAAATAATAAAAAATCTAAAAGCTAAATCTGTTATTAATTTCCCTTTCAAAACGTTTTTGCATTTAAATCAAAAAACTACAAACCCCATTATCAAAAGATGCCAATGTGTTGTGTGAGCAGGAAATAGTGGAACACACTGTAGTTAGTTAATTACTAATTAGGTAAATCAACGAGTTGACTAAGGTTGGACTGTATTACATCTAAAATCAATATATGTATTTAAAATGATACTCAATGTAGATAAATTACCACAATGGACATTACAATTACCGTAACTGTTTAATAATAAAGCAAATATATGCAATGTGTCATAGGTCACAATGCATATTAAAAATATACATATACACACATAGATATACATACACACACAAATATTTATTCACACACAAATATAAATATACATACAAATATATATATACACATGTATATACACATATACTGTATACAGCAAAATGTATATAGTATGAACTGAATGGATGGTGTCTTTTCATACACTGCAGTACATCAAGTGTTGCACACAGGATGCAGCAAAATGGATGCAAGGAAGGATCCGAGGCTAGAATGGAGGTGTGGGGGGAGCAGGAGAAAGCCTTCACACCTCACTCTCATTTCTCTGCTGGGCCACTGCTTTTCACAGCCCTTTGTGCTGTCACAGCACAAGATGGTCGCTCTCATTACTGGAGCTTGCCTCTTCCTTATGTTCATCTGCCACTCCTCACAGAGAGAGAAAGAGAGAGAGAGAGAGAGAGAGAGAGAGAGAGAGAGAGAGAGAGAGAGAGAGAGAGGGAGAGAGGGAGAGAGAGAGAGAGAGAGAGAGAGAGAGAGAGAGAGAGAGAGAGAGAGAGAGAGAGAGAGAGAGAGAGAGAGAGAGAGAGAGAGAGAGAGAGGGAGAGAGAGGGAGAGAGGGCTAGAGAGGGAGAGAGAGAGAGAGAGAGAGAGAGAGGGAGAGAGGGAGAGAGGGAGAGAGAGAGAGAGAGAGAGAGAGAGAGAGAGAGAGAGAGAGAGAGAGAGAGAGAGAGAGAGAGAGGGAGAGAGAGAGAGAGAGAGAGAGAGAGAGAGAGAGAGAGAGAGAGAGAGAGAGAGAGAGAGAGAGAGAGAGAGAGAGAGAGAGGGAGAGAGGGCTAGAGAGGGAGAGAGAGAGAGAGAGGGAGAGAGGGCTAGAGAGGGAGAGGGAGAGAGAGAGAGAGAGAGAGAGAGAGAGAGAGAGAGAGAGAGAGAGAGAGAGAGAGAGAGAGAGAGAGAGAGAGAGAGAGAGAGAGAGAGAGAGAGAGAGAGAGAGCATATGTTGGGTCTGGGTTTTGTGGGAAGCAGTTGTGAATGTGATTATTATTATTTATTTATTTTTTAAGAAAAAAACACACACTAACACACAGACAAACACACACACACACACACACACATACACACGCACACACAGGAACACACGCACACACCACACAGGAATGCACGCATACCAGCACAAACTGCTAATCAGCCTGTCGTTTTTTTTCTCAAGGTCAGCCAAACTAGCGGGGCTGTGTTTGTGAGACACAATAATTAGCTTGTTTAGTGATGCCCTGTCACCTCTATATATGTGTAACAATGCTCGGGTTGCCAGTGCAGGCAATCCCAGTAAAATGTGTTGTGATAAATATTTTCCTCAGGTAACTTACAAGTGCCAATTTAGAAATAATAGTGTGAGAAAAATATGATTTGGTTCACCAGGATGTTTTGGCAATACATTTGGTCATTGAATGGAATTACGTGTAAAACCATGGGATTGAGCATGAATAAAGGTTGTAGAGATTTATAAATAAGTAAGATAAATCCGCATGAGATGATCTTTTTATAGCTTAGTTTTTTGATAGAGGGGTACATTTCTTGAATTGTTTATCAAAGTTTAACACTTTTCATGTACATTTTTTGATTTACATTCTTGATTTGTTTTCAAGGTTTCTAAGGCATTTTAATCCTTCTGCCAGCTGGATGTTGTACAGGCAGAAGGCCCTACAGAGGACCTGGGGATCTGGGGGCCCGATGTACATAGTGCCTGTACCCCTAGTGCGGACTGAGGAATTGGGGCCAGTCAGGAGAGTAACTATAGGGTGTTCCCCTCAGAGAAGGAAGCGGACGGGATCGACCCCCCCGGTCTACCTGTAGGCAGAGCAAGATGCCCTAATCCCTGACAAGTTCCTTCCCCGCAAGGATCTGAATCCATCGTCTGGATCAAAGCTCCTGCTAAATGGCTCTGTAGTCATCGTAACAGCCTTGGTGATGAGCGGCCCCAACGTGGGCTCTGTGCTTCAGGGCTGGGTTCATGCTCACACATTGCTTGGAGAAATTAGGCTCAAGTTAATTGTTGGATCAATGTTTCCAACGTTCAACCTACTGCGACCATCTGCAAATGTGGTGCCGGTGACGAGGAGAACGCAGCCCAACATTTTTGTCTGATAATGTCCCTTTTCAAAAGGACATGCACCTTCAGCGCTCTCCATGCTGCTAGAGGTTGTTGTGAGGAACATTGGAGACAGAATGAGTCCAACAGAGTCCTGGTGAAGGCGTCTCTTGGACTAGGGATCTATGTTCATGGTGGATTCATGGCCTCTGGGGAAACTCTATTGGACAGGAAACCAGTTGATTATTATACAGCCCGGTACTGTGAAGACGGACAGGATGTTTTCATAAGGACACGACAATGCAACGCACAACAAGGCCTGGATTGCTTTGTCATCCAGTGAAAGACGCTGTTTGGATGAAAAAGAGCGGTGCATTAAAGTGTTTCTGTTGGTCAGGTCGTTTCATGTTTCTCTTTATGTCTTCAGTTGTGTTTGATGATGACTACGGTACGAGATGAACGCATGAATTTGTTATGCGTGTGTAATCGACAGGACCGAGGCAGGCTTTATTTGAGGAAGCAGTTTCTGTTTGAATTAGAAATCCGATCAGAGAGGGCAGCAGGTTGCACACTGCACAGGGACATGCGCTGGAGGCTTGGAGAGAGCCGGAGGTGGAGTCAAGGGAAGGGTTTAGGAAGACGAAGAGGGCCAGTTTGACGTCAGAGAGGGACACACGTGGGCTTTGTGCTGAAGAGACACTGTGGCCTGAAGAGCATAACGTTTAGATTCACTTTCTTTTCAACTGTAGAGGAAGATCCATTCATAAGATTCAGATGTGAAATAACCAATAACAATTTTCTTTTGGTGGCATACTTGAAAAGGTGAGCAGGTGAATAATGTGAGGGTTGAATTTAGCTAATGAGGTGAAAAAAATGATCATTAGCTCAGAGCAGATAAGATTAATATTTTATCTTCCTCCTGGTTTTGGATAATGAACTCCAAATGTTAGACACTGATGTGTGTATAAATATACATGTACTAATCGTCTGTGATTGTGGCTCTCCCCTCACTGACCTCTTGTCTCCTCCACAGAGTACCAGGGCGACTACTATGGCCCAGGGAGCACCTATGACTTCTTCCCCCACGGACCCCCCTCCTCTCAGGCTCACTCCCCCGCCGAGTCCCCCTACATCCTGGGCTCGGGCCCCGGGGGCCTGGAGGGCTCCGGTCCGGGCCACCACCCGTCAGACGACCAGCGCTTCACGGACATGATCTCCCACGCGGAGACGCCCAGTCCGGACCCGGGTCTGCCCGGGTCCCTGCAGACGGTCCCGGGGGAGGCGTATGGGGGAGGACCCAGCCCCCCATTCTCCCTGGCCAGCAACTCCAGCTACAGCGCCCCCATGTCCCACCAGGGGGGGGAGATGGGGGAGACGGCGGCCTGGTAGAGAGGGGCTGGGGGGAGGACTATGGACTAAAATCCCCCCTTTTTTCCAATCAATTCAGGAGATTGTGCAAAATCCAATTTCTGGCGCGCAAGAACCCTTCACGTTTCTAAGGAGGTCTTTAGAATAATGGACTTGTTTTCAATGACTTTCCTCCATTTTTTTGGACTTCAGATAACACAAAGATAAAGGGCAAGGGTTGGAATATGGAGAAAACACACACAAAAACAACTGATTGGCCATAAACAAAGCCCAAAGATTAGTCCCCTGTGGACATGGGACTGGGGTACAAGAGGTAAACCATCGACCGTTCAGCTCTGCAAAAAAAAAGCTATACGAAAACATGTCACCAACACTGGACGATAATGAAGGTATCTGCTTCTTTGTGGAACTTTCTAGAGACACAGCAAACAGGTCAAAAGGAAAAGCTTCTTTTCCACTTTTACTCTTCCTTTCATGAAGGCATCGCTCTGCAGAAGAGTGTTTGTTTGTGTTCCATTGCTTCAGCTGGCTTCACAACTCTGTTGCTATTCATGCCATAATATTCACAGTTTGAAGGCCAGCTTTCAATAAATGCTTTAATGGTTCTGCTCGTACGTATTTGCGTATTTGTTGCTTCAAATCAAAACTTGCTGCTCCATGTCACATATCAGAGTTTACAAAAGTAAGAATTGTACGTAACGTTTTTAACGCAGGGTTAGGGTTAGGGT
>NC_044051.1:21387133-21504633 GCF_902167405.1 Gadus morhua | reverse complement strand
ATCTGTATTGGCGGTGGGGTCTCGTGACAGTCAGTCAACCAATGAGATACGATACTGCCCCCAAGTGGAAATGTAGACAAAACCAGTTCATACTGAGAGCTTTGTCTCAACCTTTTCAATCTTTTTTTTGTATACCCCCCCGCTTTATTTATTTCTGCAAAACACATTTATGTAATTGAGTTAGTCTATAAACTATAAGATGAGGATGATTAATTATAGTCAATTGAAACCAGTTATGATTAGATTGTTTTTTTATTGCTATTTCTTTCATTCAGCAATACATTCTTATTTTCCGTCTGAATTTCTAGTGTAAGTTAATTAAACAAATCATCTAAATTAAATAACTTGTTGCACTCATGTGTGCTTCTGTTGGTGGCAATTTTTTTTATAACAATTACTATTTGAATATGATTATGTTTGTTTTCAAGAGGAATTTTAATGCATCAGTAGCCGTATAATAATTCGGAATAATTCAGGTCAATAACATGCTATTTTTTTTAAAATAATTCTCTGAGATATCATAACGTTGAAATATAGTGTTTCTTCCTGAAATAGTATTTTCTGACAAAACTGCAAAGTCGCAGGGGGCCTCACAGTAGTGAAATACTGCGCAGCGTTAATTGGGAGATTACTAAAATCTATAATTAACATCTCTGCAACTGCTCAACTGTCTGCTATGTCCTTTTAATTTGATGATGTGTTTTAATAGAAATTAAAAAAAATCCAAAGCTTCTCTCAATGTGCCGTACATTTGCAAACCGAACCGAACCGCACCCTCCGGTGGAAACGCGCCATTAATGGCCGAAAATGCCATCCATTGCCTATGGAAATGGTTGCTAATCATAAATAGAAATGAAGGGAACTGTTTTTATCCAGCCTTACAGTCAATACTAACCAATGTGGATGCATAGTGAAGCTTATTGAATATTTAATCAATGCTGCATATTGTCAGTAAGATTTATCACGTTTTGTCACTACAGACCTATCTTTTCATAATGCATGCACACATTTTTTAACTTGTCTTTGAACCATTAAGCATACCGTCTATGGTATAGATCGTATACAATTACTTAATATTCATATCATTTCAGAAGTTGATTGAAATAAGCCTCTTTAGTAACGTTCCATTTGGATATTCATCTGGAGATACAGGCTACTTTGAAATTATGCATTAGATCATAAAACTTATTTATCTCTCTCTCTCTCTCTCTCTCTCTCTCTCTCTCTCTCTCTCTCTCTCTCTCTCTCTCTCTCTCTCTCTCTCTCTCTCTCTCACTCTCTCCCTCTCCCTCTCTCTCTCTCTCTCTCTCTCTCTGTCTCTGCTATGTCACAGTTTGCAAATGGTGGAAAATGGTTTCATATAAATCCTTCCAACAACACATTTGAGGCCAACCACGATAACTCATTGCCAATATTGATTTTATGTTGTAGATCTATAGTTACAGTGTATTGGAGAATAGAGATATTCCTATATAGTTTGTTAAACATATTCTACTTTAAGTCATACCCCTACATACAGTACATATAGTTATAGACTATATAAGTAAATAAATCCCCAGAGTGTAGGATAAGTAACATTCAACATTCTTCTTATGTAAAAGTAAAACATAGAATCTGTGAAATTGTGTTTTCAAATGCAAAGTGGTCATGCTTTTTTAAAAAAAAGTAAGTATTTTTTTATTTCAGTTGTATGTGTTTTGAATGTATTCTCAATATTAATTTAATCCACAGTTTCACAGAGTAAGTGTGTGGTGTGGTCTTGGTTAAGACTTCTAAACATACAGACACTAAGTTAGATTAGTTTAAAGTGAGATCATGAAGGGTGGAGCAGACTTGTTGAAAGTCATGAAGAACGAAGATAAACACTATAAACAGCTCATGGACCAACTGCCATCAAGGAGAACATCATCGCATTCCTTATTGGTTGCAACTGCCATGAAATCACCCTCAGTTTGGACCTGAGCAGAGCAAGGGGAGACAATAGTTGGAGCGGTGTGTTTAGTGTGTCTTCATACAGCTGGAACTGAGTGTGAAATAGAGTTCTACATCAAGGTACCTGCTCAAGCATTGTTAATTGCCATGAAAGATTTGACACAGTTCAACAGTGAAGGGCAGTAGCAGACGTTGACAATGTAGACAGAAAGCTGATCGTACCAAAAGGCAAGGCCAGATGAACTATTTTACTGTTCTGATCAGCAGTTGAAAAGCTCCACCTCCATATTGTCCTTCACAGTTTCTTCAAGGAGGAAACTCTACAATAGCGCTGCTGAAGAGAGACACAAATTAGCATTAGCATTCTGGTGAGATCATCAACTCAGGGGGGTGAAGACCCTGAAGTGTTAAGTTGACTGTAAAAACAGAGCCAAGCAAGTGAAGACTAATGCATACAATGAACAAGCAGATACATCCAATAAAGTGGCAGATATTATACCATTCAACACATATTTCTATGGAATGAATAGAATATATTATTAATACATCATTTTATATGATGCAGATGAACAACTATGTTACCCAGAACCAGTGAACCAAGATTCTTACTCATTACATTTTTTTACTTCAAGAACCTGAGGAATGCCAACATTTTGAATGTGAATTTAAAACATTTGGAGACATGAACGGAATGCACTGTGTGTTCTGTCTCTCTACCCTGAAGGATCTGGGTAGGCCGATATGAAGATCAAGGCCTGTCTGACTCTAAAAGATGCTAGAAACATTCAAATACATACAGTGTAATACATTTTGTCTTGCAAGAAGGTTTTCTCATATCTGGCTGTAGGTGAGTTTGGTAACTAAGATTCCTAGCATTTAGAATTACGATTGCTTGTTCTAACTTTCCGTCTGTTACTGCTGTGTGATTTAGGCCTGTGCTGTTGTGATCAGTTAAGAGGTCACTCTGGCTAGTTTCCGTCACTTAAGGTGAGAACAAAAGCCTTGATAGCTGGGCGGAGCTAAGTCTGCCAGAGCTACCTTGCGCATTTAAGGGCTAGCTGTTATTAGCGTCAGCTGTAGCATCAGGACCCAGCAAAGAAAGACCCGGGAAACAAAGACTAAGGGAGTCTCTCAGTGGGGGTCAAGACCCGGGAAACAAAGACTAAGGGAGTCTCTCTGTGGGAGTCACCCGGGAAACAAAGACTAAGGGAGTCTCTCTGTGGGAGTCCCGCGAGGAAGCCCGGGGAGGCCACCTGCCCTATTGCAGCTATGTGTCGTACTTCACTCATTGTCAGGATTTCCACCCGTAGACGGCGTTACCATAGCTCCTCTACTCTGCGCAGTAACCCGTCTAATCTGTGCCATCAACCTACCCTTGCTTACACTGACCTTGAGGTGATGGACTCTGGAACTGCCAATCGGCGGTCAAGAAGGCGGACTCGATTTCAGCCTACGCGTCCCTCATGACCCTTCACTTCCTGGCCCTGACAGAGACTTGGATCACCCCAGAGAACTCTGCTACTCCTGCTGCCCTCTCCACCGTCTACTCATTCTCGCACACCCCTAGACCATCTGGGCGAGGAGGAGGGACCGGACTGCTCATCACGCCCATGTGGTCCTACCAGGTTCTTCCACTAGAACACTTGGCCAGATCTGCGTTTGAACTCCACGCTGTCACTGTCACCCTTCCTATCAAGCTCTCCATTGTGGTGATCTACCGTCCTCCTGGTCCCCTCCGTGACTTCTACGACGAGATGGATGCCCTCCTCAGCTGCTTTCCTGAGGATGGCACACCAATCGTTATCCTCGGCGACTTCAACATCCTGCCAGAGAAGTTGCACTCACCTGAACTAACCAATTATTTTGCCACCTTCGATTTAACACTATCCCCTTCTCCTCCCACACACAGGGTCGGGAACCAGCTTGACCTAATATTTACTAGGTCCTGCGGCACCTCTGTTCTCTCCGTTACCCCGCTCCGCGTGTCTGACCATCACTTTGTTGATTTTTCTCTCCCCTTGAAATCCTCTCCCCCCCTCCTCTCTAGTCCGCACATTGTCACCACCCGCCGTAACCTAAAATCCCTCTCTCCCTCTACTGTTCTGTCTTCACTACCTTCTATCGAACGATTCTCTCAACTATCTACAGAGGAATCTTCAGACACTCTGCTATCCTCCCTCTCCTCCTCCTTGGATTCCCTCTGTCCCTTCCACTCCAGACCAGCGCAATCCTCAACCCCCCCCCCCCCCCCCCCCCCCCCCCCCCCCCCCCCCCCCCCCCCCCCCCCCCCCCCCCCCCCCCCCCCCCCCCCCCCCCCCCCCCCCCCCCCCCCCCCCCCCCCCCCCCCCCCCCCCCCCCCCCCCCCCCTCCTCGGCTGTCCGGACCTCTGCAGACTTGTAGAACAAAGTTGCGGGCAGCTGAGAGGAAATGGAAGAGATCAGACTGTCCTCATGATCTATCTCACTATCTTTTCCTTCTTTCTGATTTCACCTCCACTGTGTCAACAACCAAATCTGCCTTCTACCGGACCAAAATCCACTCCTCCGCCTGAAACCCCAGGAAACTGTTTTCCCTGTTCTTGTCCCTCCTCAAACCCTCCCTCACCCCGACCTCCTTCCTGCCTCACTGCTGATGACTTTGTTACCTATTTTGCCCAGAAAGTAAAGGACATTAGCTCCTCTTTTATCCCTGCCTCCATCCTCCCTCCTCCCATCCCCCATGTCTCAAGCGACATCCTGTAATTTCTCACCTCACTTATCAACTCCTCCCTCACTTCAGGCAATGTTCCAGCATCTTTCAAGACTGCCAGAATAAAGCCTCTCCTCAAAAAACCAACTCCGAATACCACCGACATACAGAACTACAGACCGGTATCTCTTCTTTCATTCCTCTCTAAAACACTGGAACGTGCCATTGCTAACCAAATGTCCTCCTATCTCTCATCTAACAACCTGCTTGACCCTCACCAGTCAGGCTTCAAGAAGGCACACTCCACTGAGACGGATCTCCTCGCGGTGACTGAGTCCCTCCGTGCTGCCAGAGCCTCGTCCCTTTCATCGGTTCTCATTCTCCTCGACCTGTCCGCAGCATTTGACCCGGTGAACCACCAGATCCTCCTTGCCACTCTTGCCGACCTTGGCATCGCTGAATCTGCTCTTTCCTGGTTCACATCCTACCTGATGAACCACACCTATCAAGTGACATGGAATGGCTCCTTCTCCAAACCTTGCACGCTTGAAACTGGCGTCCCTCAAGGCTCTGTACTGGGGCCTCTTCTGTTCTCCCTCTATACCAGATCTCTGGGCTCTGTAATTACATCGCACACCTTTTTCTATCACTGACACTCAGCTTTTTCTCTCTTTCCCCTCATCTGATAAAGCCCTGATTGCAACATGCATATCGTAATGTCTGGCGGACGTCAGCACCTGGACAACTGCGCATCACCTGAGTTTTAACCTCAACAAAACCGACCTCCTCCTAATCCCAGGGAAAAATTGCCCACACATGGACTTACTGGTCACCGTTGAGAACATCACTGTATCTCCTTCTCCTCCTCCTTCTCCAACTGCCAGAAACCTCGGTGGGGTATTGAACAATCAGTTATGCTGCACCGCAAAAATCACTGCGTGGCCCGATCCTGCAGATTTGTGCTTTACAACAACCGCAGAATCCGGCCCTTCCTCACAAGGGGAGCAGCTCAGCTTCTAGTCCAATCACTGGTCATCTCCGGCCTCGACTACTGCAACTCACTCCTGGCTGGACTTCCTGCCTCTGCGATTAAACCCTTGCAGCGCATCCAGAATGCGGCAGCGCGCCTCGTGTTCAACCTACCGAAGTTCTCCCATGTGACCCCCCTCTTCCGGGACCTCCACTGGCTCCCTGTAGCAGCTCGCATCAAATTCCACACACCCCAGCTCGATCCCTCCACTCAACTATCTCAGCTTGACGTCTGGTACCTCCATCGCTAAGAGCTAGCAAAGGTCGATCAGCAAAGTCACAACTTTTCTCAGTTTTGGGACCTCAGTGGTGGAACGAGCTCCCTGCCGTTCTCAGGACCGCAGAGTCGCTCACTACCTTCCGAAAAAGACTCAAGACTCACCTGTTCAGAGTCCACCTCGACTCTGCATAGCCACCCTCCCCCTTCTGGCCACCATTGTACATAGTATTGTATTGTGTTGTATTGTATTATAGTACTTAACTGTGTAGCAACTGCAGTAGCTGCTATCATTGCTGTAACACGGGGAATTTGTTAGCCTAGTGATTGTTGTACTTACACTTGTTTCTATGAACATCCTTACTGTACCGACAGCGATATATTGTTGCACTTCTTATGACAAATGTACTTATTGTAAGTCGCTTTGGATAAAAAATCGGATTAAAATCGAATCGGATTTCTCATACGCAGATTAAGACCCCTAGAGTATTCGATTGATAGTCGCATTAAGCGTGCATGTTTACGGTCAATCGAATTGGAATTGGATTTTGCGTTCAGCGCATCCTCGAGATATGTTCTGGGGGCCGTGAGCCGGAACTAGAAGGAGACTGTAGTCGTGTTGTTGTCGCCATCGGAAAACGAGAAACGGCGATTTATTTAAAAGGTGGCGTAGAAGATGGAGGAAGCCAGTGTCGTGCCAATGTAGTTACCCCCAATAAGAAGTGTATCATCCTCAACACGCATTCAGTACACACTACGCTTCGATTTCCCTCTAGGCTGAATACATGTTTTTCTAAACGTTCAGTCATCAACGCTGTTATAAAGTAGTAACTTTAACGCTAAATCCAATTCCAACTTGATTGACCGTAAACATGCACGCTTAATGCTACTATCAACTGAATAATAATCCGGGGTATTAATCCGACTATGAGAAACCCTAAAATTTGCGATTTTAGCCCGACTATGGTGTATACATGCACCAATAATCCAATTATAGTCGGACTAACCCAATAATCGATTTTCATGTAAGTGCGTTTTGATGACACTCAAGAAAATCAAATTATTGGGTTAGTTCAAAGGACCCGGTTCTGGTAGTGAGAAACATGGCTGGCTGCTAATTTCATCATGGCAGGTATCTATTCTAGTATGTCAAACTAAAAGAGTTCAGCTACTGCCATATTGCTTATTGGACAGGTTGGTTCAGTTGATCCTACACCTCAAACATACAACCTTATCACGTGCAGCTTCACTTTATTTTGTTGTTCTTGCTTGAGTAAATTTATTGTTTTCCTCTCGTCTTTGGTAGAATATCATTATTTATATGCAAAAAACAAATATTCTCATTGAAATTAATCTAATTGAAATTATTATGGAACTTCACAAGGCCAATCTGTATAAGCCTTTATTGGTTCCCATAAAAATATAAAATGCCACACAGAACAGCATAACAAAGAAAACAAACAAACGAGACAACTTCCTCTCAGGTGACGTTGCACGTGACGTCACCACGGTAATGGTCTTCACCCATTAATGGAATATACGTAGATGGAGAAGTGCCGATATAACTCAGAAGAGATACAATGTTGCTTGAATACTGGAGCCGACTACAGGGACTATGAAAACCCTGACAAAACTGTAATCCAGGAATGTTTGGATTATGGAATTTACCAAAGTAATGGATTTGGATGGGTAACAAACGCTATATCAGAGTAATATAGGGTAAGTAATAGAAGAGTGACTTCTACTCCTTTAAGTTATGTTCCAATTGTTTTTTTTTCCTGTAATAGAGGACCTTCTTTTAGAAATACAACAAGAACAGGAATAACTGTCAAATTTTGCTGGGTTCCTGCCCATGTAGGAATCAAAGGGAATGAGGGAGCAGACAAAACTGCCAAAATAGCAACAAAAATGAATAATATAATAGATAATCCTTCTGGTAAAGCAGCATTGAAGCTAAAGCAATATTTAAAAAAAAGTAATAAAAAAGTGGCAAGATAGATGGGACAGAGAAATTATTATAATATACAAAGAAATGTAGGTGTGCATGGTGTTAAAGGGAAAAATAGAAGGGAGGGAGCAGTGCTTAAAATAATGAGAATAGGACATACAAGACTAAATACAACTTTATTATTAATAGGGAAAAGGGGAACCGATGGGTGTGAATATGGAAAACAGAAACTGTGGAACGTGTATTGATGGAGTGTGAGAGATACATGGAGAAGAGAATGATGTTGGCTGATAAATTGCAGATAGCAGGAAGAATGTGGAGTCTAGGTGGCATACAGCAGGAGAGGGTGTAAGGGTGTATCACTTAGAAGGCAGCGATCAAATACTTATAGTTATAGGGGACAGGATTAATTGAAATAATTTAGAATTTATATAGCCTAACCCCCCCCCCCCCCCCCCCCAGTAAGTGGGTACTGTCTATGTACCCATTTACTTATTTATTTATCTGTTTCCTTTTTTCTTTTCTTATAATAACTAATCCTAGAAAAATACATAAATGCTGTTGTTACATACTCCGATACAGCTGGTGGCGGTATGCACCAAGAAAGCTATGGTTACTACCCACCAATAAACAAAAAGAAAAAGAAGAAGTAGTAGCAGAAGAAGAAGAAGAAGAAGACGTCACCACTGAGCTTCCTGGTCGCTTCCGGGTCGCCATGTTGATGCGGGGAGGATTACATCAGTGCTCCTGAGAGTTGGACGGGTCATGGCGTGTTACTGTCAAATCAACGCCAGATGAACGCGGAAAGTCACCATTAAGGTAAGCCCACTATTAACAATCGGTCCGATGAAGACAATACTTTATATACATAGACTCTGTCACGAGATGACCTTGTGTAAACTCTGGACTAAGTTCATACTAAACCGCTAGCACGATGCTAACGATGATGCTAACGCTCTGTGTGGAGCTGACAGCCTTCTGACAGGGCTGGTGTGATGAGCTGAGCGGGCTCTGACTTGCAACCTTTAGACACTGTCACTCAGTCAACCAGTGAGACGTGGAGACATTTAACGCGATAGTTAAAAGTAGAGAAATTATTTGAAAGTGTGGATGTTTTAAACACAGAGAAGTGAAGTGGCAGATGTCTAATAATGGACGTCAGACATCGTGTCGGAGTGGTCGGGAGATAATAATGTTATACACCATTACTAATCAGCAGGTCATATTGTTGGAAGACCTCATACAACCATATGTATGCGGTGATTCCACACCAGAGGAAGGGGTCGCCACTATTGGATAAAACAAGTTGTCTCTGTCTATACAGTTTGGTTCGAGAACCAGGAGTTGGTGGAAAGGCAGTCAGAAGAATGCTGAGCCGGCTCTTCAGGCTGCACGGCCTGCTGGTCGCATCCCACCCACTGGAAGTGATAGTGGGAACCATCGCTATCACAGTGTGTCTCATGTCCTTGAACAGCTTCGTGGCCAGTAGCCAGGTGTGCCGCTGGGATGAGTGCCCAAAGCGTCAGGAGGTGAGGCGTTAAGGTCGAGCTTCTTTATAGGATGATGTTAACGTTAAAGTAAGATGATGGCTCATGTCCTCATTTGCTCCTAATCTTCCAGAAGATTGCGAGCAGCGATGTCATCATGTTGACCGTCACGCGCTGCATGGCCATCGTCTACATATACTTTCAGTTCAAGAACCTCCGTCAACTGGGCTCCAAATACATCCTTGGTAAGTGTGAGGGAGACCTGCTTACCTTCTTGATCTAATGAATATGTTGCCCTCAATGTGATCCTTTTAATTGTTCCACATTGATGATCATTAAGTTTCTCTTTCTGGATCTCTTTAGGTATTGCAGGGTTATTCACTGTATTCTCCAGCTTTGTGTTTAGTACAGTGGTCTTTCACTTCTCCGGGAAAGAGCTGACGGGTCTCAAGTGAGTATAAATATTAACAAGTTGTAAATCACGAACGTAACAACTTGTTTCTAAAAGTTGAGTGCCATGCTTGTAGCCTGGTCCTACCAGACTTTCGTACTTCATTTAATTTGCACAGAGAGTCTGGACCTACTCAATTGACAAACGTTAACTCACTTGAAGGCGGGTCTGATGCAGTTTAAAACTATTGAATCTGACCAGTGCCACTCTGGATCTGCCATAACCAATCGCAAACGTTTGGCCGGGAATCACGTTGCGCGCAGGCTGTAAACAAACCAAACACCGTGCGTGAAGATGTCCATCAAAGAGAGCTGACTTTAACGCCATTGCTCTCAGCCACTAGCTCTGTTCGCTGATTGGACGGAGAAAACCCACTAACATACCGCAGACCCAGACCTAGTACTTAAGGGAAATTTCAATTGAGCGGAAGTACGTAGGCGGGCGGAGCCAGGCTACCATGCTTGATGCTCTAAGTTAGAATGGGGAATATCTGTTAATTTAGAACTGTTTTATGATTCCATTAAGGTTAGATTATTATATTGAAATAATCCATCCCTTGTTCAGAAAACTTTCAACCGCTTTAGTTTGTCTATGCAGTAAGCATAGAGCGAGGAAAACTGAAAGATGGTATAATTGACTTGGTGGTAATTTGAGCACTGCTAAATGTGTACATAATATTATCCATCTTGTCCTGCAGTGAAGCCCTTCCATTCTTTCTCCTGCTCATCGACCTGTCCAAAGCTTGTGCTTTGGCCAAATTTGCCCTCAGCTCAAATTCTCAGGTAAGAAATCCTGCTTGTTTTGACCTGATTTTGTCTGAATTGTTCTCTAAATGCTGTAACACAGTGTGACCTTCCCCCTTAGGAGGAGGTTAGGGAGAACATTGCCCATGGCATGTCCATCCTGGGCCCCACCTTCACCCTGGACGCTCTTGTGGAGTGCCTGGTCATCGGAGTGGGGACCATGTCAGGTATTCTGTGTGGCCTTTCAGAAGTTCTCTCAATATGTTTTGAGAAGAAGTGCACTTCAAGGGAGTCCTGTAAAAAAACACCCAGTTTAGCAATTCCTTATGCTGTTTCATATGATGAGTGAAGGGTTTAGACCAGGGTCTACTGCAATTTGAGCTTTTATAACAACGTAACTGAACTCTTATGTGTATGCATAAAGCTTTGTGACCAACCATTATAAACACACGCTTTAGCAATCCCTACAGCTATAACATTTTTTATAATGCAACAAACAAATAAACCATATGTTCCATGTTTTAAAACTTAAACTTGGACACTTGGGCCATTGGTGTTCTAGAAGGAAAGGCTATAGCCTTGGACATGCCCATGTTTGACCTTTCTGTTGTAATCTTGTTAAGGGTGAATGTCGTATTAATGTAATCTTTTCATCTTGCAGGCGTTCCTCAGCTGGAGATAATGTGCTGTTTCGGCTGCATGTCCGTCCTGGCCAACTACCTGGTCTTCATGACCTTCTTCCCTGCTTGCGTCTCCCTGGTCCTGGAGGTAACCATGTCCAAACAACAGCTACAGAGTAGGAAAACAAGTGGCTGAAGAGCCCAGTCAAAGTGGTGGTACTTCTGAGGAAGGTTCTCAGTTTGTTTTGTAGTTGTCCAGGGAATGTCGTGAGGGCCGCCCTGTCTGGCAGCTGAGCCACTTCGCTCGTGTGTTGGAGGAAGAGGAGGTCAACAAACCGAACCCAGTCACTCAGAGGGTGAAGATTATCATGGTGAGTCTGATTATTGCTAGGACATATAGGGCTGCAACCATGAGTTGATGGACAGAACATTAGTCTAATATCATTACAAAGTAGAATTTCAAAGATTTTGCGACTTGATGCTACAGAAATTCTTATTTGTTCATGGTTAATGTACAAACAAAACAAATGTAAGACGTGACTTTGGACTATGGTAACTTGTGATGTCCTTCACATTTTTTCAGATTAAATGATTTGATAAAAAAAAAAAATCATTTGTTTTGAATGTGAAAATGATGGTTAGTGGCAGAACTAGAATCATGTATTTTTCTAAGCATGTTCAAAAGCAGTGGTTGTTCCTATGCTTGTTACCTGCCACTGACTACAAGTGAGACCGTGGCTGTGTCTCCCCAGTCCCTGGGCCTGGTGCTGGTCCACGCCCACTCTCGATTAGCTACCAACCAGCTGGGGCACAACCGTACCTCGGAGGAAGGGCCCCTCGCCAGCAGGATGGGCTCTGGAGATCGAATGTGGCCCGGGGAGCTGGGCAGGTGAGTTCAGGCCATCTGGTTCTGTGTTGGTAAGCGCCAACTATTCAGCGTGCGTTTGTTTTTGATTTATAAGATGTTTCATTCACACAACTGCTACAAACATTTGTGTACTCGCGACCCCATCTAGGAAATGCATTTTTAATATGTCTGAGTTGAAATACAGACTGGGACTGTTGACACTACGTCTGCATGCTATATCAAAAATGTATCGTTATCGCGCTATCAACGCTTGCGATAGACGTGCCACAAAGATTAGTTCAAATTCGATAAAATGTAGTCTACGCCAGGGTGCACAGGTTAATTTGAGACTCACCCGCAAAATTCAGCACGAGATCCGACCTGTCACCTGTGATAATGTCCAAATTAAATCCACACTCGCCCGGACCTGTTAATATTTGGCCCGTTACCTGCGATAATTAACACACAAGTTGTCTCATGGCCCTGCGGTCTTCGGTGACGGTTTCAGTTCAAACCATACAATGCTGGGGGAAGCACTGCAGTTTAAGTTGAGACATGGCAGTTGGAGTGATATGTCAATGACAATTTCATTTTGTAACAATATCAGAAAAGGTTAAAGGGGCCAAGGTGACTTATGGCCAGCATTGCAGATGTAGCTGTATTTTTCCCAAAGAAATAATGTTGGAATGGAAACAATGCATTTATTTTTTTAAACATTTATTTTTAAGTAGAGTGAACCATAACATTAAATATCACAAGTGATATCGTTATTAGGGGTGTAACGATACATCGATGTAGATCGATACATCGATTGATTGGCGAACGATCCAGCTGCATCGATGCAACGCCCAAACATCGATGCATATCGCTGTATTACACGCTTTTATTATTATATATCTCCTTTCGCGGGTGTTTGTGAAACTATTTCTGCGCAAAGCGCCAAGCCGCTCGTATCCATTCACCGGTTAAGCAACAGCGAGCACATGTGTGAGCGCGAGGATGTCTAGTTTCGTTTTGTGTTGCCAGATTGGGCATACGTCCCTTTTTTCCAGCCTAACTTGATTAATAGGAGCCAAATCGGGCTGAAAAATGTGCCCAATCTGGCAACACGGACGGCTTATCTTTACAGCCAAGATGATTCCGAGGGACGTTTTGTTTTTAGAAGAAAACTATCCACACAGATCGGTTGGGAATGGTCTACGTTCAAAATGAAAGATCATTACAGGCTCTTTAATTTAAGCCATAAAAAACCTTTGGCACTTAAATGCAATTATGTGGCACTTTATTATTTGTATTAAAAATGGATTGTTTTTGTTTTAAATATCCGGAAGAGCAAAGAAATAAAATGATGAAATTATAATTAAGTTGATGTGAGTTGATGTGATTGTAAGAGGTTGTGTTAAATGGGCATATGATATCGTCTCATATCGATCGCATGCCCCTGAATCAAATCGTATCGTATCGCGGCAGACTTTTGATATCGGCAAATATCGTTTCGTTGTCCAATGAATCGATATAATATCGTATCGTGATGAAACCAGAGATGTACACCCCTAATCGTTATCTTAATATAGAATAATGCAATCGAATATTGCATGTTTTCCTAATACCGGTCCGTGCAGCCCTAGTTGACGCCTATGGATTCTTGGAAAGACGATCTGAACACATTAAAAACCTAATTTTTATGTTGTGTTAAATTAGACTTCGGTTCCTTTCTATGGATAACCATAAAAAAGAAACCTTTATGTATTTATAGTTTTTATTGTGTTAGTATTTTCTCAGAACTAAGAGCTCCCAACCCTTCATGTCCCTCAGCATGGACCTCCTGGAGCAGGCGGTCAGCCTGCTGCTCGCCCTGCTGCTGGCCCTCAAGTACGTCTTCTTTGAGCCGAGCGATGCCGAGTCCTCCCTGTCCATCACAAGCCCCATCATGGGCCCCCACAGAGGGGCCCCAGAGAGTTGCTGCAGGCAGGACCCCGCGGCCCTCATAACTACCTGGATCCCCGGGGGGGCTAAGCCACTGGCCACCAGCGGCCCCGCCTGGCCGGCCTGGCCCTGGGAGACCCCGAGCTGCCAGCCTGGGAGTGGCCTCACAGAGAAACGTGAGTTTGGCCCTCAGAACATCACGCTCACAGAGTATGATGATGGGTGCGATGTCTGATGTTTCCGGAGTGGGATATCCCGAGCGACCTAACTTGTGTTTTATATGTTGTCGAGTAGTGTTCTCACATTATTCCAACAATGTTCAAAACCAATCAATGGCGTCGTATTCCTCTACCGTCGAGGAAAATATGCGAAACCGTAGAGATCCCATGTATTGATGTGATATTTTAGATTGACCCATCTCACTACGACGTGCTGCTTTGACATGCCAGCCACAGAGCTAATGGGTACAGTTTCGATACAACAAGGTACAAAGCGCTCACCAAGTTATTTTTAGTTATTTCTATGATTTGTTTTGACTACGGATAACAGCGCTGGGCTTCCCCACATAACATTTTCAACAGCTGTTTGGGAAGTCACTCATATAATGGTAAGTTAGCAAATACATCGCTATGTTACTTGGGCTAATTCAAACAGATTGAGCGAATAGTGGCCGTAATACATATTATGCCTATAATTTATTATGGAATGTTTTGCCTGGTTGCTATGGGAGATTACAGTGTAAACTGTTTTGGTTTTCAGTTTCCAGAGGAAAGGCGACCGAGGCCAAAGTGTTCGCAGAGCAGAACGGCTGCTGTGGATCAGTCCCAGTGGACTCTCCAGCAGGGACTCCTGCACAGACCCCCTCCCCCTCCCCCTCCTCCTCCTCCCCCTCCCCCTCCCCCCCTCCCCCCCCCTCCTCCTCCACCTCCCACCACTGTGGATCAGTCCCAGTGGACTCTCCAGCAGGGACTCCTGCATCGACCCCGTCCTCCTCTGAGGACGAAGACCCCCGCAGCCTTGACGAGTGTCTAGACATCCTGGCTGATCCACAGGTGAGGTAGAAAGCAGAGAAAATATGTTTTGGGAATTCTGGCTTAGGGGCTGCGCCTCACAATGATTTCAATTTTTGTGCATTGAGCCATCATTCAGCCGTACAATTTGAGTAATTAAGTCTGTCTCAATGTTTAACAACATTTGTAATTGTATAATTATTTTATTATAATGTGACATTGAGACAATAAACTATTACCAGCAAAAGTTAGTCATTTGTGAACAATGAATGCATAGGTGTCCACACGCAAACCAGATATTTGCGGTTGTGTTTTGTTTTCATCCTAATTGTTGTGGTTCATCCACTGCCATGACCCTGACAGAGAGGGGCCGGACATCTCAGCGACGCAGAGGTGCAGAAGCTGGTGACCTCCCGCGATATCCTGGCCTACAGGCTGGAGGTGGTGCTGCAGGACGCAGAGCGGGGCGTGGCCATCAGGAGGGACATGCTGTCCTCCAGACTGCCAGTCCCAAACGCCCTGGACCGGCTGCCCTTCAGGCACTACGACTACTCCAAGGTGAGCCTGCTGGCGCACTGCATCCTTCAAGATTCAACTTACTGTATGTTGTACATCCTGGCACTCAAAAAATGTACTCAGTTGTGTAGCATCTTATCCTAGCTATCTTTGTTGTGTACGGGGAATGGGTTAATCTAGTGATTGGTGGTGAATGGCACTAATGTACTGCTCTACCGACCGCCATATATTGTTGTTTCTCCTTCTTCTGACAAATGTACTTATTGTAAGTCGCTTTGGATAGGATTTAGGGCATCTGCTAAATACCCTAAATGTAACCGTAACGACCTGGTCTCACAGGAATCCGTGAAATGACCACGGACGCTTAACTCAAAATCCGTGGTGGCCTCACGGAATCACTTAAATTGTCTGTGACGTGCCAACAGAATTTTCTCGGACGCTCAACGGATTTTGAGTTGAGCGTCCGTGGTCATTTCACGGATTCCTGAGAGACCAGGTTGAAACGTAAATGTAAAAGTCAAGTGGTGGCCAAGACCTCATCAAAGATGTGTAAGGAATGTTTTTAAAGAAAATTGTAATCCTTTTAAAATTGTTATTCAATACAATTAGAGAGGTGGATAGCTTAAATATTGTGTTCCAAGGGTTTCCAATAAAGGGAATCAAAAGTTAACATTAACTCGTCCACCCTGAACATGGAGGGCCAATCAAATTCTACCTCTCCTCATGTCTCATCGTGTGTCCTGCTGCAGGTGATGGGTAACTGCTGTGAGAACGTCATTGGCTACATGCCGGTACCAGTGGGTGTGGCCGGGCCGCTCTTAATGGACGGAGCACAGTTCCACGTCCCCATGGCGACCACCGAGGGCTGTCTGGTGGCCAGCACCAACAGGGGATGCAGGACTCTTTGTGTAGGTGATGGAGAGCCACGTCATTGTGATGTTAAAGATAAGATCTCCTCACTAGATTAATCCCAGATGGAAATAAGGATGTCACATGGAAAGGAAAAGCTAAACATTAATCAGAATTAAGAATGGGTAAAATATTTTAACAAGAATTCCAAAAATAGGTAGATTTTTTTTTGCACGAGTCTTCAATGAATGAATGAGTGTTGATTATACACAGGCTATACTCTGGCTTTATTCCCACTTAATTGAATGGGTGCGGGCGTGGCGCTTATTGGGACCGTCCCATACCTACTGTATAATTAAACAATAGATCACGACAGGCTGTGGTATGTGCTCATTATACCACTGTTAAGGGGCGTTGTTCGGCCCGACGCGCACGGTTACTATTATGGCAAAACGAAAGTCATAGACACGCTACATTTAAAAAGAAACCAAGAAAGTCAAAGTAGCTGTTTTATTAAAGAATACAAAAAGGTAGTCCCTCCTGGCTGCCTTCAAAATGCACGACTGTCGCTATGCAACACACTTTTGCGTCCCTCCGAGAGAAGGCTCGGCTAGAGCGGTTCGCCGGCAATTTATCCAATGGAGCAGTTCACTCGCCGTGTGCCTAAGCTTTCGTTATTCTCTCCATCGCCTTGCTCACTCCCGGAGTAACAACATTTACACCCTCTCCATCATTCAACATATTTTTTACTTTGGGACTGTTTCTACTTCCAGGCGCGGAGTGATATGCAAACTTTCACAAAATGATTGGGCGTCATAGCAGTTATGTATACGCTCATTATACAACAGTTATGAACCAATCAGATCGCTGGATTTAAGCCACCCGTTGTATAAATGCATTTTAAAAGTATCCTTCCCAACAGGATGGATGGATGGATGGATGGATGGATGGATGCAAAATGTGACCAGTATAGGGAATGGTACTATATCTTAAATAATAATGCAGATGTATTGTTATTGTATTTTCATTAGCTCTTGCTCTCAATCAATGGCAAAGCCATTTGAATGAATAGTATGCATGTTTCAGCCTCGTCCAACCCATCAAATAATTGATAGATGAATAGACAGAAAGATGACCTCAATCACAGTACGCCCATTCATCCTCCGGTATGTACCATTCTAACCTGTTCCCTAATCCTACGGTGTCCTCGGTGCAGCTGAGTGGCGGGTGCAGCAGCAGGGTGCTCTCTGACGGGATGACCAGGGGCCCCGTGGTGAGGCTGGCCTCCGCCTGCAGGGCCGCAGAGGTCAAAGCCTGGCTGGAGACCACCGACGGCTTCTGTGGGATGAAGGAGGCCTTCGACCAGACTAGCAGGTCAGCACCCTTACTGTAGTACTGGTGGAGGAGGCCTCAGAGCAGACCTGAGGTCAGCACTCTCACTGTAGTACTGGTGGAGGAGGCCTCAGAGCAGACCTGAGGTCAGCACTCTTACTGTAGCACTGGTGGAGGAGGCCTCAGAGCAGACCTGAGGTCAGCACTCTTACCCTGCGTTCACACCAAAAGATGCATTTGCTGCCCGAACGCGTTGTCGCCAAAGTTTTGCTGCGCAGCAAAACTTCTGCTGCGCCGCAAAAGTTTCTCCTCCCCTGGCCAGGCATTTGGCTCAGCTCAGACACACACACGCACACGCACACACAATGATACACAATACCCAATCAAAACCAGCAAAAGCATGACACGGCAACATTGCCCAATGTTGTCACAATGGACATGGGACGGCAGAGGACATGTTTATTTCCAAATGTCTGCAAGGATTGGTTTTTACAAGAGAGATAGTAAAGTGGTGCAAAACAGTTAAATTATTCACCCACGTAAACACGTTACCTACTGTTAACAATGGGCCATCGTAACAAATCGCCTGCTCGGCATGCCATGCATATATGGATGCAGCTTTGAGGGGAACACAAAACACAGCTTTGGCAACGCTGTTGAACGCTGATTGGCTGTCATCACGCGTTTGCTGCCGAAAGTTATAAAAAAGAAAAATAAAGAAATATTTCAACTCGAGCAGCATTTGTCGCGCCGCAAAATACCTGAACGCGCCTGCAGCGCAGCACGCCCGTGCCCTGGCAGCGGGCTTGGGCGTGCTGCGCTGCAAATCAAATCTTGCCGTGCGCTGCAAATCAAATGGGATCATGCTGCGCGGCATCTTTTTGCATCTTTTGGTGTGAACGCAGGGTTACTGTAGCACTGGTGGAGGAGGCCTTAGAGCAGACCTGAGGTCAGCTACTCCTTTGTTATTTGAATCCCACATGTAAAATGGTCTTAAACAGCTATACTAACTAAGCATAAAGGAAAAGCATGAAGGAAATATTCTGTATTATAATAATATATAAATAATAATAGAGATGTGTTCCTGCAGGCCTAAACGCTGATCCACCTTGTAGGATGTGTGGGGGCTAAATCCTCATTGTGTTTCCGTTTAGGTTTGCCCGCCTGGAGAAGCTGCATGTGGGCCTGGCCGGGAGGAACCTGTACATCCGCTTCCAGTCGCAGACCGGGGACGCCATGGGCATGAACATGCTCTCCAAGGTCTGTAGGGCTGGGTTAAAATAACCGAATGCAAACTTTTTGTGGAAATGTGGAAAACATATTTTCGTTCTTTTCCACATCATTGAAACATTTGAAACACATCTGTGTGATATTAAAAATCTTTTACACATTTTAAACATATTTTTAAACATCTTTGTCCATTTTTTAAAGATATTTTTATTCTTTAACACATTATAAAATCCTTGTCCCTTTTAAAAATTCTATCTGTAAACTGCCAGTTTAGCCAAATTTTCGCTCATCTCTACTTTAGTGGGCGCAATGAGTTTGTTTCTTTGATGAGCACAGGCTTTTATTTATTTATTTATTTATTCATTCATTTTCTCACATTACACCCCCCCTGAAGAGTTCTGGCGCCTCCTAGGGGAGGTGTGCCCCACAGTTTGAAAAACCTTAGGTTACCCATTCAAGGTTCTCTCTATCCCAGTGTGCTGCTCAGATCTGTCCAGATTTTGTCCTTTCATTACATTCTTTGTTAGAGCACTTCCTTGACTTCTGTACAGAATCTGATGCAAATAAGATATAATGTAAGCCTGACAGGTGGTTGGCAACTTAAGAATTCCATTATGAATTAGCCTATTTATTAAAGCTTTTTTAAATTTAAGAAGAGTGCCTTGGTCAGCCTATCTTTTTGGAAAGGCTGTTGGTCATGTTTGATAAAAAAGTACATTCATGTTACTGCTTTTGGGTCAATTCTTAGTTTATACATTACGATTTTTAATAATGCACCAGATCAGAGGGTTCTTTGTACAATTTACAGCATTAATTCTATGAGAATATATTTCATATCCAAGCAAAATACGTATTGCAACTAAAATATCACTGACTGAATTGGATCGAATCGGCATTAATCGATTCCGGACCTTTTGAATCGGAATCGAATCAATTCGGGGAAATCAGTGGCGATACTCAGCCCTAAGGTCCAACAAAATCAGTCCATAACATCAATGCATGTTCCACAGGCTCTCGCACACTGCTGTGGTTTGTTGGTTAGAACCAATGAACTATATGTCTTTAAATGGTGCTGTAGCAATGGTGGAATCCCTTATTCTTCTCTTTGTCTATTATTGGACCCCTTCTGTGTGTCATGTCTCCCCTCCGTCCCCCTCCAGGGTACAGAGCAGGCACTGCAAAGCCTCCAGCAGCAGTACCCTGACGTGGAGGTCCTGTCCGTCAGCGGGAACTACTGCACGGACAAGAAGCCCGCCGCCATCAACTGGATCCTGGGCCGGGGCAAGGCGGCCGTGTGCGAGGCCACCATCCCGGCCAGGGTGGTGCGAGAGGTACCTGGACGTTGTTCTGTGATCCAATGTTCATTCAACTGCAAATGCTCTGGTCCCGGTTTTCTATATCCCATTTTAATAGGTGCGCCGTAATAACCTGATAACCCTAATCTGGGGGTCACCCAGACAATTTCATGTTTGCCATGAAAAGTCACACTTTTAAACAGTTTTCAGCGGTCCTAACATAATTGCATAAGGGTTTACTAATCATCAATAAGCCTTTTAACACGATGAGCTAAACAAAGTACCATTAGAACACAGTTGTGATGGTTGCTCGAAATGGGCTATACCTATGTAGATAAAAATAAACGGTTGTACATAAAAAATCTGCAGTTTCCAGCTCGAATAGTCATTTACCCCATTAACAAGGTCTAGACTGTATTTCTGATTAATTTAATGGTATCTTAATTTCTTAATTCTTAGTGACAATTCTAAGTGACCCCAAATTGTTGAATGGTAGTTAATACGGCCTGTTGAGCCCTTTGAGACTAACTGTGATAAAGGGATAAACAAATAAAATTGAACTGACATGACCTGCTACAGGTGTTGAAGACCAGCACGGCTGCCCTGGTTGACCTGAATATCAACAAGAACCTGGTGGGCTCTGTGATGGCGGGCAGCATCGGGGGCTTCAACGCCCATGCCGCCAACATCGTGGCCGCCATCTACATCGCCTGCGGACAGGTGAGCACCAGAGTAATTCGGACACTAAGTCGCTTAACATAGGGTGTGGGTGTGGGTGTATGACACCTCATCCACTGCCAGGGCTTAGCACCCGCCTTGGTGTTGCATTGCAGCAAGGCTGCACCAGAAGGCTTGCCACGCCATCATGGGTAACAAGGTCCAATGAGAGACCAGGGGATGATTAGGAGGCCAATGTTGGTACAGAAGCCTGGTTGGGCTTTGAACTGGACACAGGGGTTAGCCCCCTACTCTAGTGATGAGTGAGACACCGGGGTTAGCCCCCTACTCTAGTGATGAGTGAGACACCGGGGTTAGCCCCCTACTCTATTGATGAGTAGACACCGGGGTTAGCCCCCTACTCTAGTGATGAGTGCTATAGTATCTTTAGTGACCACAGGGAGTCAGGGCCCTGGTTACCGTCTCATATGAAGAGTTTGCTCTTGTACAAGACTGAGTCTCGGTCCCTCAGCCAGGCCAGAGGGCTGAGCGCCCCCTGAAGGCCCCGTAGTGCAGGGTGCTGGTAAACCCTCCCAACCTCTCTGACCCCCCCCTCTGCCCAGGACCCGGCCCAGACAGTGGGCAGCTCCAACTGCATCACCCAGATGGAGGCGTCGGGCCCCGGGGGAGAGGACCTCTACATCAGCTGCACCATGCCCTCCATCGAGCTGGGCACCGTGGGCGGAGGCACCAACCTGCCCCCGCAGCAAGCCTGTCTGCAGGTACTGAGCCTCAGGGGGGAGGAAACGGTCCTCTGGGAGGGGGCGCTAGTGGACAGTCATTAACGCGGCCGCTGGAGGGGAGACATGAAACCCAGTGATGGAGGATTCATGAAAATATGATCAAAATCTCAATGTCACCCAAGTGCAATATCCAAATCATTAAAAAACATTTCTGACAGCATTATAAATGGAGAACCTTAGAGACTGCAGCTCACAGCGCTGTGTAGGAACAGGAGAGGAGACTAACAATGTGTCCCTGGTCAGACTAACGATGTGTCCCTGGTCAGACTAACGATGTGTCCCTGGTCAGACTAACGATGTGTCCCTGGTCAGACTAACGATGTGTCCCTGGTCAGACTAACGATGTGTCCCTGGTCAGACTAACGATGTGTTCCTGGTCAGATGCTGGGGGTGCAGGGCTCTAGCCCGGGCCACCCGGGGGAGAACGCCCGCCAGCTGGCCCGTGTGGTCTGCGGTGCCGTGCTGGCGGGGGAGCTGTCGCTGATGGCCGCCCTGGCCGCCGGTCACCTGGTCAAAAGTCACATGACCCACAACAGGTACGTTTGGTTTTAAACGTGTTGTTTTGAATACCTGATGCATCATCAGCAGGGTTGCTTATTTATTTATCATTTTGTCGTCTCTTCCATCCGTTAGATCTAAAGCCAACTTGTCGGAGACACCAGCGCAGTCTTGAGGCAGAGTTGGAGTCGAGAGCGTGATGAAGAACACACTTTTCTCCTTTTTTATTGCCTTGGAGTTGTGAGTGCTGAACTGAATCCCGGTGAAGGAAACAAAGAATCTTAAAGTGACTTCGGAAAAAAGATCCCTACCTGTTCTTTTAAGGGAGTAGCAGAATGTCCCGGGTGAAGGAAACAGGAAGTGGAGACCACATCTCACTGGAGTGGCAGTGAACACGTCCGGACTGAGCACTGCTCAGCGCTCGCCAAACAATCTAAAGCTGTGTGCAGACTTCACTGGATGCTGCTCACCATCCAATTAATCTTAACTTCTTGGTTTATTTTTGTTTGAATTGTAAACAAAAAACACTAATCTGCATATGAACTGCATGTGCCACTTTATCTGCATATGAACACAGTGGTTGTGTGGGATTGTGTGTTCGGAAAGGCGTTGGCCTTTTCCACCAAATACCTTGAATTTAACTCGGGATCATTGATAGAACGGCACTAAGCAATCGATGTTACTAATGGAAAATATGTGCAGAAAATAATATTCTATTGTTCATGCCAGACCGATATGATTGTTTATGCTGCTATTAATGTGAAAAGATATATATTGTTTAACATAGCAATTCTTTTTACACTACCACTGTATTGCCTTCATTTGTTCTGTCTGTTTTTAAATCATGTTGATGCATTGTAGGTTCAGCACACAACCCCATTGAGTGTTACCTAAAGGAGTATGTATGTAATTAGTGTGTCTATGGAAAATGCCCAATGAGCCAAGCCAACATTTTCTGACTTTTTTTGTGATATCTCAACTAAAGTCAACCCAGAGTCAAAACACATAGAGCCATATTAACTTAATGAACAGCTGTACAGAGTAATGTAAAAATGTTGGAAGGGTATTTTTTATTTATTGAGTGTATTCTGATTTCATGAATAGAATCTGTACATATCTAAAGGGGCCTTAATTGTAAAACAAGCATGCTACAATACAATTGCCGATTAAAATGTAATGTTAAGCTTTTATTCCGTTCCTTAATTGGGTTTCATTGTGCCAGTTATTTGATGCGTTTTGTGATTTTGTTGTCAAAACACTAGGCCAAAGTGTTGAAATGAATCTTTATTGCCGTCCTTACATTCATTGCGCCTTCTAAACACAGGGCTGTGCCGCATTTTCTCAGCTGTGTTTTCCCAACAGCGTTAGTGTAACCGTCCACTTACAGGATTTCTCCCCTATTATTACATTCAGGGTTTAAGCTCCAGAGGAGTCATGTATCGGTTCAGTGCTGGGGCGTCCTCCTGGCGTACAGCCGGGTATCATACACCCCCGCGCGGCCCCACCCTGACCCCCCCCCCGACCCAAGGATCCTCTACCAGGATCTTAGGGTTTAAAATCAATGGGAAAAAAAGCTGTTCAGCAGATCGAAGGACATGGACACAAATCAAGATCATGAATTGGAAATTTCAGAGTATGAAATGCATCACTAAATTAATTTACATTGACTACAACATGGTAGTGCGGAAAAAAAGTGGCTAAATTCAGTAAAGCATAAAAAGTACCAGCTGAAAAATAGAATCCCTCTGAAAGGTTATTGAACTGTTTTGATTGAAGTTGTATCATAGCATTGTTTAGGGACAATGCTCAACATAACGAGTATCCAAATGGGGCCTTTTAAAGATTAAATCATGGTAAAAGCCCCGGTAACAGTGGTTCCCATCAAGCTCAAACTTGCTAATTAACGCTTGCAGAACGCTAATGAGCGAAGTAGTGGCCTCATTCAGTGTTAACGTGCATTACAAACCAGATTCAGAAGCTAATTGTTTAGAATGCTTTTGAAACGCAAGAGAGGAGTGGAAGAAAATATCCACTGTTGAGCACCATGACTCCCAAGTATGTTGACATATTGCTTCTTAAATATAAATTAACCCGGGCATTACATGACTACAGTTTGCACACATTCTTTTTTCATGACTTCATGCCAAATTTGAAATTCATTTGAGGTCTCTAGGATACTACAATGTAGCGTTTTTGAAAAACAAAGACTAACCAAAAAACTGAAGGACACCATAGTCCTGGAGAACACGAACTGTGGGGAGCTCTGAACCACGGACTGACTGAACGTAAACGTCATCCGTGTTTGTGTGTATGGTAAGTTTTAGATTTGTTGACAGTATATCTCGACTAGCCAGTGTTGAGTAAATGGCCATTAGGCACTTTCTAAAGCTTTCTCATCCTAAAGCGTTTTGTAATTCTAAGGCATTTCTTGTCAATTCTGACACAAAGCGAACGTAGACTGCGAGTGACCACAAACTATTAGAAACACAAAAAATAACATGATCGTAGCCATGCCATGTTGTCGCAACATCAGCAATAAAATAAACAAGCCAAGCAGTACATACAAGATATATCTATTGTACATTAAATATCTTATAAAACATAACCTCCTTCCATCAGTACCATATAAGCGGTGTTTTCACCAGAAGGACTAAAAAGGGTTAAAGCTCAAGCCTGGTGTCATCGGAGGCCATCCACTGACGACCTCCCTCTCCACTTGTTCCTTTGAATTAAAAATACTATTTCACCCCCTTTTACATTTAGTTGTAGGCTAAAATTAGCAGCATTATATAAAAAGCTATTGATAAAAAATATATAATCGGACACCCCATAGAGACCATGTGTCTTGAAATAACGATGAAATAACGAGATGCTCAAATGAAATGCTTTATCCATCATTCAGTAGAGAATCATGGGGGATTTGTGGGACAATTCAAAGGAGATAGTGTGTAGGCAGCTATTAAAGAGCAGTCTTTTGCAACTCCATGGCAGCTTGCATAGTATTGCCTTGAATGTCTAAAGTGTCTTCTAACCTCCACTGCTCATACTATAATTTATCCAAACTAATTTCTCCCCACCAAGAAACAATGCGACGCCATCAAGCCTAAATGCATAAACGAACACGTAATCCAAGACTAATTATTCCCATATGATGACTCATTTAGAAAAAAGTAGCAATAGGGGAAAACAAGTCATTTCCTGTGCAAAAGTACCCATCAGAGCGTGACAGAGGTGCAGCCTTCCTCCCAAAGGACGTTCACTGTAGCCACGGAGAATAACAAGAACCTCTAACAAGTAGCAAGGATGCTACGCCAAAGCTAAAGGGAGTAGAAACTACCTAGCGAGGTAGCATGGCGGGAGCGTGGCTTCATTTATCTCAGCTCGGAGCTTGGGTTCCACTTCAGTTTCCCTGCAGGGTGAGGTACACTGCAGAGAGGACACACAATAACTCCGATAAGCGATTTCAAATGTGTGAATACACAAAATGGCATGTAAAGTTTGAATGTCCGCTAATGTAGACCATCTGTGTACAATTTAATATTGTATGAGGTTGGGCTTTCTGTTTTTATATTTTTATTTCATATTTGTACCTTTATCCTTAAAAAAGTATGGGCTTTCCAGCGGTTTTCTCCTGCACGTAGGAGGTGAAGCGCTTGAGGAACTTGGGGTACTCCCTCTTGGCCACCGCCCTCAGGACCGAGGCCGGAGCCCAGCCCCCGGGGTTCACTACACAGGGAGACAAGATGGACGTCAGACAGCACGCTAATGCATTGGGCCAACGCGTCGCCTCAAGGGGCAGCGTGAATCCAAGAAAAGTAAATGCAAACACGCGTATAGAGAAAAAAAAAAGAAGAAATCTTGGATCACGCAGGTTTTCGCATGTTTCTACCCGTGCAAACACTTCCCTCGAGTTAAAATATTTGAATTTAATAATAATTTCTCGTGATACTTGGTTGTGAGGCCAATCAGCGTGAAAGAGAAAGTTATTGTTGCTGTTTGCGAACCCCCAGAGCTCTATATCTATATAATATAACATATAATATATATTGTAGATAACTTATGAATCTGCGTTGACGTCTCTGTTACTTCCACAACAAGTAAACAAACTCGTAGTGGTGGTCAATAATCAGAGTATGATATCGCACTAATGGGGATATAATACAGATATATCTATAATCAGATGGATTGATCCTTACCATTGGCGACGTATGTGATCTTACACACCAGGTTGTCTCTGCTGATCTCCTTGTCTCCCTCTGGCGGGCTCACCAGGGTCTGGCAGATCAGGCCGATGTTGATCTTGGCCCGGACACACCTGCTGGACGGCTGCGGAGGGCCGAGAGAGAGGGCCGGGTCAGAGCCTGATGCTGCAGCACACTTTTTAAAATTTGTGAATCTCTGAATTTGTCTCTGAGTCTCCTGTGTATGCATGTTAGATGGTAAATGGACTGCATTTGTACCGCGCTTCTTTAACCAGTGGCCACTCAAAAGGCTTTAAATTGCCTAACATTCACCCATTCATGCACGAACCACACACCGACGGCGGTGTCAGCCTTGCAGGCAGACAGCCTGGTCGTCAGGGTCATTCAGGGTGAGTTGTCTTGCTCAGGGACAACTCGCCATTCAGCTAGGAGGAGCCGGGGATCAAACTAGCAACCTTCCGGTTACCAGCCAACCCGCTCTACCTCCCGATGTGTAAGTGTGTGTATTTTCAAGACCTACCTGCGCGTTCTCGTGGTCCACCGAGAAGTTACACACCAGCCAGGTGTCGGGGTCGTTCTCGTTGTGCGCCGGAATCTTCCTCATGGCGGACAGATACAGGACGTCGCGCTGGGAGGCGGGCCACACGCGCTACAACGAGGCCATGAGGTTATCAGTCAGCGTTTAGCGATTATCTGGGACACATCTGGATCGTGAACGCGTGAGTAAGTCTTACCTTGTGGGCTTGGAAGACGATGATGGCGTTCTCGGATAAGGTCTCCACCACGTTGAAGTTCTCGATGGTTGCTAAAAGGTAATAAACGCAATGGTAACATTAACGATAAGAAAACATTAATGAACCATTATAATATGGTATTAGCTTAGGGGTTAGGGTTAAGATTAGGTTTAGTCATGTATCAATTAATACCTTAGTTAACATGAACACCATAATCTTTGCTGAAGGTACAGTATGTAGTTTAGTACCAACTAGCGGTGAGGTTGCCGATGGCCACCACCTGAATAGCTTCCCCTCCCTTTCAAACCACTACGGTGGCCTGTATTTTATTGTATCAGGAGTCAGTAGTTATTTTCTTTTGGCAAAATTCATTAATTTGAATCACACCAAGGCCGATTTTGGACAGAGGCCAGATTCCATCGAGCCGTCGGTTTGTTTCGATAACCTTGCCCCTCAGAGTTAGAAGCGGAACCCTCTATCGTGACACAGACATCCGAATCCACCACTGGCCAGACAGAGATCCAAATGTCCCCCGCACCGTCTCATACACGACAACGCTACTCAATAATAATCCCAAATGGGTCGTAGCAATGGAGACACCCCAAGTGTCAGCAAAGTCATCAGAAATCCTTTTTGGGCCATTCCAAAGCGCGCTCATCGTAACAGAGGTGGGCATACATACTCTCCCAGTCGTTGCGGTAGGCTGTGTCCCAGAAGTAGTTGCAGACTTCGTGGCCGGTCACACCCTTGACGGAGTGAGTTGCCTTCAGAGGGTCCAGCACAATACCGTTCTCCTCAACCTCCCTCCTGTACACCTGAAACACGCAAACACGCACAACCAGACACGCACACAAATTAGTCAATTCATACGATTCTACAATGTTTTTTGTCGATGAAATGCGTGTTCTTAAAAATATATTGTAATATTAAAAATGTACCATTGCGGTCTGTTTTCGATAGTTTAACATATTATTTTATCCAAAGCAACTTGAACTAAGTTCAGACACACGTCATTAGGAGCATATTGGGGTTAGAGGTCATCCTGCTACATGAGGCCTACGGCTAGACTGCAGACTTGGGCATCGAACCCGGAGCCTTTGGGCTGGGACACAGGCCTCGCCGTGACACTATCCCACAAATACTGACAAGACTTTTCTACACACCTTCATCTCCCCCTCCTCCACCACCAGCTGCCAGTTGGCGTCCCCGCCCATGTCCTGGAGGGAGTAGGTCATGTGGTTCTGCACCATCTCCTCCACCTGGAAGACGAGACCACCGAGACAAGAGAGAACGGGGGAGACAGGAGAGATCGGCAGAGGTTAGAACAGTTGTGAAAGCAAATGGATGAAATCATAACAAGGAACAGGAGGACAGAAATGGACCACGGCGTTAACTTAAACCATCAGGAACTGGGAATACCTTGTCAGAGTAGCGATGGGAACCAGTGGATGAGTAGAGGTCCTCAGAGGGAACTGGGATGGACCTATGTAGCCTGGTCTTCTCACAATGAGACTGTCAACAGTAAACACAGTCACGTTCTGCTCTGTACCTCGTGTGTGCAGGGTATAATGAGTATAAAGTGAGAGTGATCTCGCCGTGTCTCCATTCACCTGCTCCTCCATCAGGTCCTGCCTGTCCAGTGCCGCTTCGACTGCATCAAAAAACTCATCATCATTGATGAGGCTGTTGGGACCCTCCTGTCAGAGGGGGGGGGGGGGGGGGGGGGGTCATTAGCACAGGGATGGTGACAGTGATGATGATGATGATGATGATGATGATGATGATGATGATGATGATGATGATGATGACGATGATGATGATGAAGAAGAAGAAGACATGAGCACCCCTTCCTCACCTCGTAGTCGGGACCTCTGTAGTGGGATTTCTTCAGGTCATTGAGGGTCGACTTGTAGCCGCCTTCGATGCGACGTCTCTTCTCCATCTCCTGCAAGGAAGGGAGACCCCATTCATTGTCACTGAGAGTGATGTGAGGAGGGTCTTCAAGGGCGTGAATGGGAAAAAAGGCTGCAGGGCCGGACCAGATTCATGGGAAGGTCTTAAAATCCTGGGTAAACCAACTAGCTCCAGTGTTTTCTAAAATATTTTACACATCCCTGGCCCAAGCTTTCGTTCCATCTTGCTTCAAACAGTCTGTCATTATCCCTGTGCCAAAGAAAAATACCCCATTGTGCATGAATGATTATCGTCCTGTGGCCCTGACATCAGCAGTGGTGAAATGTTTTGAGAAGCTGATAAAGAATTGCATCAGTTCCTCCCTGCCCAGCTCATTTGACACCCTCCAGTTTGCGTACAGGGAAAACAGGAGCAGGGATGATGCCATTTGCAATCTCTTACACACCTCTCTGACCCACCATGATGAGGGGAGAGGGAATTATGTGAGAATGCTGTTTATAGATTACAGCTCGGCATTCAATACCATAATTCCCTCTCGCCTGATCCAGAAGATGAGGTCGCTGGGAATCAACACCCAAATATGTAACTGGGTTGTAATATATGTAAAATATGTAACTTCCTCACTGATCGCCCCCAGGTGGTCAGAGTAGGGGGAGGTGTAATGTCAGGACCCCTGATCCTCAACACGGGTACCCCCCAGGGGTGCGTTCTGAGTCTACTGCTCTACAACATCTACACGCATGACTGCATAGCCTCCAGCAGCTCAACCTCCATCATCAAGTTTGCTGATGACACCGTGGTGCTGGGTCTCATCACTTGCAACAACGAGCAGGGCTATCTGAACCAAGTGGCAGACCTGGTACTGTGGTGTCAGACCAACAACCTGGCCCTAAATATCAACAAAACTAAGGAAATGGTGGTCGATTTCCAGAGGAAGCAGGGCAGTGGGCTCACCCCACTCATCATTAGTGGGGAACCTGTGGAGAGGGTCCCCAGTTTATGGGGGACCCTCTCCACAGGTATCTGGGGTGCACCTCACTCAGGATCTCTCATGGTCTTTCCACACACCTGGTTTCCAAGTCAAGGCAGCGGCTATACTCCTTTCGGCGGCTGAGGAATTTCAAGGTCTCCCCCTCCATCCTGAGGACCTTCTAGATTACCCCTCCCCTCCCTGGAATATACATACAGCAAGAGGGAGAGGGCAAGAGCCAGGAAAATCAGGCAAGGCGCCTCTCACCGAGATGCTGGCCTCTTCACCCTGCTGCAGTCAGGCAGACGTCTACGCTGCCAGCTCGGACAGAGAGACTGAGGAGGAGTTTCTTTCTGCAGGCAGTTAGACGTTGGAACGGAGTGCACTCTTGCACTTTCTGTCAGTTTTTTTTTTTTTTTTAAACGACAAGGGATGTCGGTTTTTAAATTACTATTATCTATTATTTATTCAGGTTCCAGTAATATGCACAATGAATGACAGAGTGGTGACCCCTTTTAATTTCACTGTATGTAAAACGTTATTTTTGCAAACATGTGACCAATAAAACTTGGAAACTTGAAACTTGGAAACAAAAAGAAAAAGGTCTAATGAACTGCGATCCACTTGAACTTCATGGAGGTTGCTGCTATCCCAAAGAGTGGAGGTCATGCCTCCAGCAAGGTGCAGGAGGCTTTAAGGAAGCATGGACCCCATGCTGCCCTTAATACAACAGTATGGACAACGTGGACCAACTGAAAACATCTCCAACAACAACAACTTCTCTGTGTCCTCAATAGTTTTTTATCCAAAGCTTATAATCAATATTTCCGTAAGATTGCAGAGTAACTACAGCGATGTGAGGCTGTTCAGTGTGTCCCTACCTTGTCGAGTCTCTTCTGCCAGCTGTCCTCCCTCTTGACCATGAGCTCGATGCAGTGGGACAGGGTGGCCAGGATACCAGCCGTGGTGGCTTTGAATGTGATGGCTTCGCCTTTGAAGTCTATGCCATTCACCCCCTTGGGACTCACAGGCTGGAACACTGAGGGATAGGATCCCCAACAGAAGAGAGTGAGGAGAAAATCTAACTAACTTACTCTCAGACTCTCAGATGATTGATCATTTACTTACAGAAAGTCATAGTTTTTCATTTGATAATCAATATTTTGCTTGTGAAATAACTTTTAGCATTAGTAGAAAAACCTGCTCCCTGTATCTTCAGAAATGTAAATCATAACTAAAGTTCACTTTCTTTTTATTCTTTATGACCGTTGAATCGAGAATAAATATAAGCGATTGAATATCCGCCATACAAAGAAAATCAGAGATTATATGCAGCCCTAGTTAAAATAAAATAACTTTTGTCGGGCATTTTTCACATTTAAAAAAACATGGCTACGGAAAACCCTCCAGAACTCCTTATCTCCTTCCCAGCTCAAATACTCACACTTTTCCTTGCTGCCATTGTTGTTGTGAACTAACTCTCCACTCGTCCGAGGGCTTGGGAAGTCATCCTCATCCTCCTCCACCACTGAGAGATGAACAGAGGGAAAGGTTAGCAGGAAGAAGAGCGCCAGTCAGGCCGGTCTATTGTTACGGCAAGGGCCGGTTGCCGAGGGCCTGTTGCCGGGGGCCGCTCGGTGTAGGTGGCATGTAGCGACCACTGCAAGAGACTCGACCGCAGGACCCAGAGCGACGGACAGAATGACCCACACAACAATAGACCAGTGTCATCTCCAGGACAGAGAGAGAGAGAGAGAGAGAGAGAGAGAGAGAGAGAGAGAGAGAGAGAGAGAGAGAGAGAGAGAGAGAGAGAGAGAGAGAGAGAGAGAGAGAGAGAGAGAGACAGACAGAAAGGGGGGGAGAGAGCTGTAACACGGGAGAGGAAGAGTGAAAGAGAGGGAGGGCGAGAGAGAGCAGGGGATATGGAGGAGAGGTTGGTCTGTGTGTGTGTGTGTGTGGTTGGGGGGGGTTGCATGTAAGAAACAAAGGCATGGCTTCATTCTCGCTGCTCATATGCCAGCAGGCCAGTAAAGCGACAAAACAACAAGCTGTGGGCAGGCCAAGAATGAACAGGAGAGCGAGCGAGAGAGAGAGAGAGAGAGAGAGAGTGAGAGAGCGAGAGCGAGAGAGAGTGGGAGAGCTAGAGCGACCGAGAAAGAGAGGGGTCAGAATGACTGCTTTCTTAGTCAACTGTCAAGAGGCCACAAACATACATTCCAAACAAGGCTGTGTAGATGTGTTTGTCCTAAACGCACAACACGCTACAACAGACATGTGTCCTGATTCTGCTCGGCATCGGGTGAGAAACGTTTGGGCCGTCCTAATGACACAGGGCTACTGACTGTCAGTGTCTGTTGTCAGTACGTGTTTCCTTCACTAGCTTCCACTGACATGCACGACCCGTGTTGTTGCGTTGCACCATTGTGGAGGCGACACATTTCCTATTCTGACAGGGCGGTAGTACCCAGGTAAATGAACGCAGCACCCTTAAAACAAGCCTGTTAAATCCTGTTTAATTCAGTCTTTATATGAGCGATGAGACGAGCACTGCTGCTGAAGAGAAGGGAAGGCATTTTGTGTGCCAGTCCTGTTGCCAACATATTTAACGTAAAGACACATAAACGCATAGCAGAGGAAAATGCGGAGGGCTGTTATGGCTTAGCCTCCTAAGTGTACACCCTAAAGATGTACACATATTTTCCCTAAGGACACACACACATAGCTTTACTCTAAAAAACACACACACACACACACACACACACACACACACACACACACACACACACACACACACACACACACACACACACACACACCCTCCTCTCAGCATTACCCTAAAGACACACACACACACACAAATAGCCTCCTCACAGTGTTAACTTTAAAGTCCCACACACACACCCACACCCACACCCACACCCACACACACACACACACACACAGCCTCCTCATAGTGTTCACCCTAAAGACACACACATACCCCTGCTGACAGAGACCATGTGATGCTCTACACACTGAGAGCACACTAGGTGAATATGGGTGAGCATGCAAGACATAAAAACATGGCCTCACTTCAAAGATTTTTATTGGTTGGCTTTTTTATTCCTTTCTGTTTATATTTTATAAATGTATTATTATTTGTTACGCATTACAGTTTTTGTGAATTATGAAAGCCATTCAACAGATTAAAAAAAACATGGCTGCCAACTCCATTCCACCACTCAAGCTAAACACTAAACACTGTTGAAATGTTACATGTGACCCCGACCTGACCTCAGGTCAGTGCTCCTGCTGTGTGTGGACACTAACTGTTGTTCTCTACAAATCAACCAATCCACAATACCTATCCATCCTGCCTGATTCTATTCTGACCCCCAAAAGGGGCCGAAGGAAAAGCAACATGGGAATAACCAATCATCCAATCAATAACTGAGGACCTAATCAATAGGACACCTCCTCTAGTGATCCTTACCTCTGTCCCTCTCCAGGACGTCTCTGGACACGTCGGCACAGCCATCGAAGTATCGCTGCAGTGTGTCCACCTGCCTGCAGAGGATGTCCCTGAAGGTCTCCATCTCAGACAGCTTCTCCCGGAGGCTGTGGCCCTTCTGAGGAACCAGAGCAGAGCGGGGGTGGGAGCCACCGACATTATCACCCGGACATTAGCCCAGACGTCCCTCCGACCCCAGGCCCTGGGAGCCCGTCACACCGTTTAGGTCAGAACACACATTCATTTAGGGTTGCCAACTCTCTGTCGTGTCACTCACGCTTTCAGCATCAATCTCACGCGCTCACGCACACGCAAGAAATGTCACGCCAAAATCAATTTTTTGTCCCCCCTCAATTTATTTTGATGAATAGATAGACCAGGAGGAGTTTAAGGCCAACAGCTGTAACAACTATTTTTTTTTATCGGGTAAGGGTTACCAAAAAATATTTTTTTTAGTAGAGTCTCACTCCAGCCAAACTCCCAAAGTTGGCAACCCTGTTTAAATGGTGGACCTGTAGAACCCCAGCCCTAACACTAAACAACACAAAAAATCCTAATATTTACTTAATGGCAGCATTAACAGAAAAGTGATACTTATCATATCGGCGCTCAAAGACATTACATCGTATGAGGAGGTCTCTGCTGCGAGTCTGGTTAGTTGTTTTTTTTATGTTGTTAACCAATGTAAGGACAGCACTTTGACCAGGGCTCTCAAGTTTTGAACTGAGTTCAGAGTGAGACTGCATACAAATGTGTCCACAGACATGGTGGCTAACGTATGATAGTAAGCATTGTTGGCCCTTAACACTAATATTCAGAAACAACACTGCCTCAAAAGGCTATTGGCTAAGCCTTAAGCAACACCAGTAGAGGCATATACATTTCCCTGAACTTTTAAACGTTGCAAACGTGCAAAAACATAATTATATATTTAAGTGGCATTCAGTGTAATGCTTAAAATATATCTGGGCCATTCAGTAGGCCAATGCTGTGGTAAAGTGTGTAAAGTATGACCAAGTGTTTCTTTCTGTTCAATGGACAGAACTTTATCAATCCCCTGTAGGAGAAATTTGCTAATGTTTGTCCCTACAAAACAATAATGGTAAAAAAAACAAAAACGAAACATGACGGTAGCTAAGTAAGTCAAACCATCCAATCTGAAGGCTCTACTTAACCACTCCCCCTACTCACTTCCACAAATGCAAAGCGAAAAGAAATGAGAATGGGAGGGCGTAGCCTAACTAGTTTGTGAACAACCCAGAGAAACGCAACGCAAATTCAAAGTGACCATGTATGACGCTATAATAAAATCCCGGACGATTTTGAAATTCCGCCACACATTTTTTCAAAGTGTCTCGAAAGAGGGCATGTCCGGGCAAAAGAGGACGTCTTGTTACCCTACGTATGGGACACCCATTTGATTCTTACCTGTTCCACTGTTAAATAGCGACGCAAATTGGTGGGCACTATCCTCGTAATTTCTCTGCGTGAGAAATACGAAGTGTGGCGTGTGAGCGTCTGGGTTGAATTGCTTGTGAGCCATGCTTTGACAATTGAAAACACTTAAAGTTAAACTAAAGAGATTTCCTGCTCTAAGATAAGCTTCCATTGGGGGAAATGGCTCTGTTATTGCCCAACCCAAGCTCCCTCTAAACCCAGCCCTGGAGTTGGAGGTGATGGGGGTGGTGGGTGGTAGCGTACTTTGGAGGAGGAGGAGGTGGAGGAGACGCCACTGTTGGCGGAGGTGAGTGACATCATGGAGCCGTGGCGCCGGAGGCTGGACTCGGAGCCGTAGCCGGACTCGGCCTGCAGGGGGCAGCAAAGACACACACATTATTATCTGTACAACAGATGCGTGAACATGATGAAGCAGTCTAAAGCCCCCTCCCCCTCTAAAGTCCCGCCTTTTCTATTCCTTCGACTGTTGACCCACCAACCCATATCCCAATGAGGTTGTTGTCTGCTTGCTACAATTGTTCCCAGAGAGACATAACGTGTCTGACGGTCTTGTTTTTAATACAACAATAGTGTTCAATGAGTTAGTGACCATTGAATAACCCAATGATTGTTTCCCTGCTTAAGAATTAGAATTTATTCATTGCTTCAGGCATCTGTGGCCTCGTTTAAACCACACATTGTTTTGTTTGCAATAAAAAGGCAAATAGTTGCGTGTAGCCACTCCTCTATGAATGATTCACTGTCATGTTATGTTCTTCAGGACAGAATGGATAACGTGACTGGAAGATGACTTTTCCGCAGGGGAGATCAGGTGACTTCCTGTTAAACTAGTCTCCTTTTCCGTCTCTTGCGTCACAGACTGCTTTGAAAATAGCCGTCGAGGGGAGGGGTCAGAGAGTAGAGAAACCAAACAGCAATGCCCTGTATCAACCGATAGAGGCCGCTTAATCCCCATCGCACGGTGTTTGTGATACAGTCAGGGGTAACTATCGGTCAACAGTCAACACTGCGCCTGTTCTAATTACTGCTGCCCTTCAGCCAACCTGCTTATACCCAAACGAACCGTGTCACCCAAACCGATAACCATCGGTAAGGCCTTCAACAGGGCTCAACCAAAACAAACAGAGCCCATTTTCATGGTAATATTCGACCGATTGAAAACGTTTTATACTAGCCCTTATGTTAATGTTTCAAACTGAATCTATAGTTATTCAAACCCACACAATGAACACACCAACAAGGCTAATAGTGTTTAATAATGAGACTTCTGGCAATACTTGCATGTAGGCTTTTGCAAAAAGCAAACAATTAATCAAGCGGCTGTTTGACAACCAAAAGAAGAGCATATTCCCAATTTATACCAAGGGAGGGGACTCCCTACAGATGAAGACACCAGCAGGGACTGCAGCTATAGCTAGAGAAAGGGGAACTTTTAATAATGCTGCTCCAAGCAATGAAGTGAAAAGAAGGAGATTGAAAAAGTCTTTAAGTTCCATATTTGATTAAAAGTAAATGGTTACTGACACAACCAGTTAAACAGAGTTGTTACTGCGGTCTGAACACTCACAGCTAAACATCTTCCACGTTTGATTATTGGCCTTAACAACATAAGCATGGCTTGCCATCACAGCAGTCATAATAGCTTCAGCATTAGCATGCTAAAGAGCCTGGACAACAGCCACTACCGAGTGTTTTGCATTTTTTCCTGGAGATTTCCACAGCGGTCTGTAGTTGAGTAATAGTCCAGGTTAGAGGGGAGTCGGGTGTGTGTGTGTGTGTGTGTGTGTGTGTGTGTGTGTGTGTGTGTGTGTGTGTGTGTGTGTGTGTGTGTGTGTGTGTGTGTGTGTGTGTGTGTGAGTCACCGCTGGGCACGGTGCAGATGGGAACGGAGGGGGGTTCTACTGAAATGACTCAGTCCCTCCTGATCTCCCCATCTGACTCATTTACAGGATTTGTAATGCTGTTAAACTCGCCTGGTACATCACAGTGTAAAATCAGCCTCAGTCGCACAACATTTGAGACCTGTGCAAGTGCTGTGGGTGTATTCCACTTTTATTTTTTAAGTATTATTATATGACTATGGTGTTGCTAAGCTTTAGTACGCTGTAGTAATATAACAATATATATTTGAATGCAAGATCATTGTTCTGCTAAAGCTTGTTCTAGATGATATATTGCTGCCTGCGTATTACAGATGGGTCAGGTGATCAATGGACAGGAACCATAATTGGATGAGCAGTCCTGAGCTTGCGAGACGCGCTTAGCCTAAAAGAGCTAAGCTACCATGTCCTGCGTACGTCGTCTCTGGGCCGCAGGGCAGGCCACAAAAGAAATGTCACCTTTGTCTATGTCTATGTTGACACCTCTTGTCTAATGCACTATTCTGTATGTTTGTATAAATAATAAGACAAATGAGGGACTTATGATAGACCCCTCTACTGTCAATCAGAACTGATAGTCCTGCTCAACAATGGTCAGTGCGAGGGAATGGGGGTGGTCTGTAGTGGTGTTGATTGCGGACGCACCACTAGCTTTATCAGAGAAGCAGGTAAACTCTCTCACACACACACACACACACACACACACACACACACACACACACACACACACACACACACACACACACACACACACACACACACACACACACACACACAAAACACACACACACACACACACACACACACACACACACACACACCCAGAGGAACACAAACACACACATACACAGAGGATTACACACCCAACCACCCAGAGAAACACACATAGACACCCAGAGGAATACACACCCAACCAGAGGAACACCACCACAAACACAACCCCAGAGGAACATACACGCGTACACCTAGGGGAATTCAAACACACACACTGAGGAACACACACACATACACAACACTCACACTCGGAGGGATACACACACAAGGCTTGATGTTGGCTCCCCTATCTAAAGGGGGTCTCCGGGGTCTAAAGTCCAAGAGACTAGAGCAACCCTACCATGAGGGGGGGGACGAGGGCCACTGTCCCCTGGCCGGCCTTCTCCCTCCTTCCGTCTCGGATACTCTGGGACGAGAAGACACACACACACACACACACACACACACATGTTAAACTCACCTGCATGCCGACAAACACAAACAAACCAAATTACCAAAGGAAGATTTATAGCATGAATAAGAAGGCAGGACCATGATGAGCATCTGTGTGTGTGTGTGTGTGTGTGTGTGTGTGTGTGTGTGTGTGTGTGTGTGTGTGTGTGTGTGTGTGTGTGTGTGTGTGTGTGTGCAGGCCTCACCCTGTGCACCTCGATGGAGTCGATCCATTTGTTTCTGTGCTCAGGGTCCTGGGCCCTCAGGTACCACAAGCTGTCGTTCACGCTGATGTCCAGACGGCACTCGTCAAACTCATGGGCCTGCAACATAGAATGCATCAAACACACACACACACACACACACACACACACACACACACACACACACACACACACACACACACACACACACACACACACACACACACACACACACACACACACACACACACACACACGATTTAGTTGATGCAGCACACAAAGGCCAGCCAGACTCAGAGTTGGTGCAGTGCTCCATGCTGAGCTCTTTGCACTCAAGCATTCAGAGTTAGGGGCTCACACAGACGTGTGTGTGTAACATATGGAATCAGCTGTTGGTTCATCTCTGAAAAGTAAAAATTAAAATGAAACAAATGCGGTAGGTACCCTTCAATGTGGTAAAGCTGTCTGCTAATGACAGCCATAAGTTAAAGAGATGAACCAAAGCCTCTTCTGAGTAGTGGGGCCCAAATAAACTCCATCTGATTCTTACCCTTTTAAGGGCTCTTCATGGTGACCGAGCATAAACAGTAATAAAACCTGTGTGTGTGTGTGTGTGTGTGTGTGTGTGTGTGTGTGTGTGTGTGTGTGTTTGTGTGCGTGTGTGTGTGTGTGCGTGTATTTCTGTGTGTATGTGTGTGTGTGAGCATGTGTGTGTGTCATCTGCTTTCTATGTAACAAACCTTTGTTTAAAAGCCCAGAGATAAGAGAGAAAAAGAGAGATGAGAGAGACAGACACAGAGAGAAAGAGAGAGAGAGGCAGCAAGAGAAAGAGAGATGAGAAAGACAGAGACTGAGAAAGAGAGAGAGACAGCCAGAGGAAGAGAGATGAGAGAAAGAGAGACAGCGAGAGACAGAGATGAGAGAGAGAAAGACAGAGAGACAGAGAGAGAAAGAGAGACACAGAGAGAAAAAGAGATGAGAGAAAAAGATTAAGTAAGGTAGTATTCAAAGGGACACGATCAACAACCCTGCGAACACGGAGCAAATGACCCAGCTCGGATAATCATGTGACACACACACGCACACACACAAACACACCCACACACACACGCACACACACACACAAAGGCGTACACTAAGCCTGTATTGAATACCTCCCTGTTTTCCATCCCCAGATTACAGTAAAAACAGGTGGACTCAGGTACACACAATACGGTATGCTGATTATAACTTTATTTTGGCTCATGTGCTGTATGAGTAAAAATTTGTAGAGGTAATTTAGTAACTATAGTATAGGCTTCATTCTTATGAAAGTAATTTCATCTGCAAGATAATTAATGGATATAAAAGCATTGTCATCAAACATTATTGATGTCTTGTAAATGTAAACTGGTCACTAAGGCCTAACCAGGTCCCTAAGCCAAGTAAGAGAACCACTTTCACTCAAACTTAAATAATTGGCTTGCCAGCCATTCTGTCCTGCAGCAGCATTGAACCACACGTAGAACCACCAGAAAAAACAGAACACCTTTCATCTTTACAACCATCCATCAATCCATCCCTTTCCATTCTTCCGCACAATCTCTGTGACTCAAGGCCTGGGGAGTTTAGGAAAACTAGAATGTGATCTTTCAGTAAGAGGTAGCGCACCGGCTTCGCGGAAAGCAGCTCTAGGAATTGAGGAACACGATGCCAGGCTTTCATCACCAACGGCTGACAGCTCACGGCTGATGCTAAACCGGTTTGAGGGTTCGTGATGAAACTAGAGTAAAGTGCAGGAAGAAAAAGGAAAACAAAGGGAAAGAGAAGAGGGGTTGGTCACGTGACCAACATGCACCCAGAGCCCAGGACACGCAGCTCTATCGGGCCCTTCCTCTTTCATGGACACATTTCACAGGAAGTGACACACAAAGGGGAAGGCCACTACTTCCTCCTGATTGGTTCTCCTGATTGGTTTCTCCCCTCACAACCTCCGTTTCTGCATCACCATTCGTAGTGAGACAACACCTCTTATCTGTATAACTTCAGTTTTGGACACTTTTTTTGTGCACATGTTGAATACAAACACTTTGATAGTTTGTAGTTCATAGAGTGTGTCATAGAGTGTTTAACAGAGCATATGCAATAACTGTGTACCCACGTGTAGATTGTTGCCAAGCAACCAAAATAAACAGGTCACTTCCAAGTTGTTGTTTAAAAATGTGCGGAACCATGTCATGGTTAACCAAATAATGAACACAAGTGCCCCAAGCCTCATTAGCAAGCACTTAGTAACACACACACACACACACACACACACACACACACACACACACACACACACACACACACACACACACACACACACACACACACACACACACACACACACACACACTTACAAACACATGCAATGTGTTCCAAATACGACATATTTAGCAACAACAACGTTCATCGGACAGAGCCAACACCACCATTGGAGATGTGGAAATGTGGAGTGATGTATTTGTTTGTTGGGCCAGTGTACCAGCCCCTTAAGAGCATGCTAGTTCTTATATGATGCATATGCTGAGATGAGGTTTAAACATCAACCGTTTTAAAGCAAACACAATCGTAGAGGGACAGTTCTTAGAGCAGGCTAGAGGGTATTGGTTTGTTTTGTGGCATTTTTAGATCTTAAATGCGGCAAGACTCAATTGACTCAATCTTTGTAGGTATACACCACGAGTGAGATGGATGGATAATCAGCGTGAACGGATTCACTGTTTCTGAATCAGACCTGACAGTGAGATTAGGTTTTGGGGTGGAGAATGAACTGCTGAGCGTTGCTAATAGTAATAGCCTGATTACAAATTACTTGCCAGTGAAGCAGTTTGTGCAGATGGCTGGAGAAGGTGGTTTTTGTGTTTTGTGTACTTTTTATGTTTTGTGGCATGTAGCTCCAACAAATAACCAAAAACAAAAGCTGAATGTCAGAACATCCTTGAGATTCAAAATGCAAGACCAATAGTGTATTCAGATAAGGGTTTTCACGTGCTAAGTAATTAAACAAGTGTCTGAAGCCTTTGGGTGCACAGAATTAAAATAAATATTTACAGAGGCTAAGATAAAGCTGAACAAACAACAGACTGCTTGGCTGACTGCTTTCCAGGAACAGTCATTCAAATTGCTAAAGTAGTGCAAACGAAATGCTCCATTCAAAGAATTGCTCTATTAAGTCATTTTTATCATGCATTTTACTAGATAATAAAATGTGGTTCTGGTTGCAACTTTTCAAAAATATTTGAAAGAAAGATAATTCAATTTTAGTTGGAAACATGTCAACTTGCGGTATGGCCAAATGCACTGCATTTAGCCTCAATATAATATGATGAGGTAACAGTAGCATTAAAAAATAAGCATTGAAGAGATCTTGGGTCAAAAGAAGAGAAAACCACTACAACAGTGTTGAAGTGACTAATAAACTGCAGTCTCCACCACACTCTTCAAACCAACTGATTCAGTCCTGGTTTCCAAGATATATTTGGTGTAGGCTATTGTCAAAGAGCAGTCATATTCAGTAACTGAACTGATAATTTTGTGGTTCACTTTGTAATAATACTTAAAATGGTCAAGTTTAATTTAGAGAGTTTGGATTTCTGAGCTTTATTGTGATGCGAGAACCTTTTTTAACTTCAACATGAATAATGAGAATGATTCACTCAACATCAGCAAAAAGAAAATATCAATACTCTGTGGATATAAAAAAAATTATAGATTGATGACGTCATGAAAACAAAGGAGGTTTGTCCCTCTGGTCTACATTGACCACAAATGTTCACCAACAATCCCGAGAGGATATCGTGATATCGCGATATTTGATGATGACAACGCTGGCCGGCTTACCACGATTACAGCCTTGCTGAGGCAGAGCGACCCGCGGCATCCGTACTCTCTCTCATCTTGGGACTTGTAGTAACTCAACGTGTTGTTCTTCAGCGACACCCACCGGTCCTGCCAGCCGTGGATGTAGTTGGTCCACTTGAAAGACAGAGATCACATCTCCTGCTTAGCATGGTTGTATGACGGCGTGTAAATGAAATCACCGTTACAGCCATAAACAGCCCTGACTCACAGGGTGAAACTGGCTTTGTTAAACAGTCACCCTTCTTCCCTTAATCAGTATAATGGAGCAGGTGGGGTTCCTGGGAGATATTTCACAATATGCTGGGTGAGCAAACTGCGTTCATTTCACTTGTGAGATGAACTGGTTCCGCACTACCGAAGGGTGGGGAGGCCATCTCGCTGACTGTAGATGTAAAGGTGTCACATGCCGATGCAACGAGCTGGGAGAGGATGCTAGAATAATATTTAAACCGCATAGACTTTATGTAGGCCTATACATTGGACAGCTATAGGGTCGGTATGTATGCATGTGACAGATATAGCCTACATACACAGTTGTTATGTATACATTGGACAGAAACATGAAATATATCCTCAATAATCAAGGAGTGCAATGCATAACGTTCCATATAGTGAAACAAGTGAAGAGACCGTCCTTGCCCACTCCGTCCTACTATGCTCCCTTTGCTTCATAAATGGACCACGATGGTTTCTGGGTCACAATCTAAACTTACCTTACTGAGAATCCCACTGAACTCCACCACCCCGACCGGGTTCCCCGAGTCCAACTCCAGGTCCTCTTCAGAGCCAGAAGAGCTCCAGCTCTGGTTGTCTGACATAACTGAAGGAATTCACTGGTCGACTAGTGGGTGAACTGGGAGTGGTATACGGCGGTCGAGCCCCTGGTCATACGGCCTTCAGTGTTGGGAGTCGTTCGACGATGTAAACAAAATATAGTCCCATGAAGTAAGGTCAAGACTATTTCCGAGTGCTCCTGGAAGTGTTGGCATGGCAGTCCAGATGAAAACACAGCGATCAGCAGCCGCACAGATCTATGCCGGTGCAGGTGGACGCGAGTCAATGCTGATAACAGCCCTGTTCGATCCCAGGTCTCATGGATAAACAGTGTAATCCAACCTCACCAGCTCCAGTCCTTCTACCTTTAGCCCCACGGAGGTTCAAGTTGCCAGGTGCGTCAACGGAAATATCAAAATGATTTGCAGAAATCAATCGACAGATAGAGGTAACGACCCGTGGATCACTGGTATAACGCTACTTTGACAATTATACTGGTTCCGTACTGGTGACAGCTGTCTGTCAGATGGCCGTGTTCCCCGAGACGTCAGCGGGTGGACCGTGAGCGCGTGTGTCAGACTGGAGCGCTGCTCAGGGGCGCTGGCTGCTGCCTGACGTCATCTAATCCTTCCCAAACAGGGCAGCCAGACTCCGCCCACTCAGCCAGACTCCGCCCACCCTCAAGTCTCCTAGAATTAGATGCTACAACATTTAATTCTAAGAGGATCTTACACAGTTGTAAAACAATCATGTTCCACAGCATCGTGTGTCGTTTGTTGTAAACTAGGCCTAATAACTGGACCTCAATGATTCCGCAATGCAAATCACAGGGAAACGTACCGGAAATTGTATAGAGTAATTCTAAGTCAAACGTCAATCCAATGTGATAATGTGACATTAACCAACGAGCTACGTCCGTCCCAAATTTGACCCCAAAATAGTGCATAAATAAAAGGTGATGTTTATATATAGTTCTGTAATGGGCTTGAGAGGCTGATCGACGAATAGTTCAGTGTCATGTACATTTTTTCGGTCTAACTTCCGGGTCCCATGCCATGAGACATACGAGGGGAAACCACAAGACCCCTTTTAAGAACCACACACACACACACACACACACACACACACACACACACACACACACACACACACACACACACACACACACACACACACACACACACACACACACACACACACACACACACACACACACACACACACACACACTTTGTTTACGTTTTTTTTTCTTGTCATTGGACAAGTTAGGACAGCCAATTCAGATTAGCAGGTCTGACAGTTCGAGGGAAACAGGTTTGAATCCCCTGGAGTTTCACATAATCAGAGGGATATCTTATCACCTTAGCTCGAGGCCAGGCTAGGTCATTTGATTAAAGACAATGAGAAAAGATAAGTGTTACAGGTAGAAAGGTAATCAAATCCTTTTCCTTGATTTTGCAATTCTCTGTCTATGAATTTTATGTTAAAACTAGAGCTGTCAGTTAAACGCGTTATTAACGGCGTTAACGCAAACCAATTTTAACGGCGTTAAAAAAAATCTTTTTTTTTTTTTTTTTCTTTGGCTCAAAACAAATAAATAGTAGCCTGACTGCTATGTTCAAATGACATTTGTTCAAAGCAGTCGTTTAATTGCACTATAGGCTCTTTTTTTGTATCGTCCTGTTTTGATCAGTATATGCCAATGTTGTTATCAATAAAAAATCATTTGCACAAGGCAAGCCGATGCACTTCACCATGTTGATAAGATAATTAAAATGAGAAGAATTATGGGACAAAAAAATCAAGGGATATTTAGCATAGAAAAATAATTTGCTATTAATCACGATTAATGGTGAGTTAACTATGACATTAATGCGATTAATCACGATTAAATATTTTAATCGCTTGACAGCTCTAAAAACCAATCAATCTATTCACATTCAGATACATAATTAGTAATTATGTATCTGAATGTGAATAGATTGATTGGTTTTAACATAAAATTCATGATACATGATATTAGATATGATATTATATACCAATTTATCTCCTGACTTGGACCCTTTTCCTCATTCATTAGACCAGGATAAGTGTTTATTTGATTTGTGTACCAAAGGAGTTGTTAATGCATCCCACGCGTGCTTGTGTCGCTCTCTAGTGGTGCTTTTGGAAAATCACGGAGAGGTAGCGTGTTACCGTACACTTTTGCATTTGCGAAGCCCTCTTTATAGTCAGGGGGCCAAAACTAATATTAAAACTTTGTTGAACACTTTTTTGGAACAAGCATACAGCCTATCCAGTATTAAAGGAGACATATTATGGTGTTTTCCCAACAAGTAAACATAGTATTTGAGTTCCACAAAACATGTTTTTGAAGCTGTTTGCTGGAAATAGCTTTTAGGAAAGAAAAATCTTGCCTACCGCCTAACCTCTATAGACGGGTTTCTTGTGTACAAACAATACTAGGTGCGCGCGCAGCCAGGGGGCAAAAGCCATTTTACTGAAAAATCGCTTTTTTTTCATTGCATCACAAATCATAAAAACACTTACATAAATGTCCATGAATTTCACTCAACTTACCAGGTTTTGACGGTTGTTTTAGATGTTTCCAATATCAGGAGCACGGTCGTAATGTTAGTTAACGCTAACAAAGTTAAAGTAAAAATGTTTACGGCGAGGCTACTTTACGGCCTGCCAACATTTAAAAAACGCCAATGTCACTGTAAATATAGTTTTACACTACAGGTCTGACAGCTTGTTAGCTAGGTCTTGACAGAGATGGCTCAGACTAATTACATCAACAGCCTCAGCAGCTCAGACTGCACCGATTACCTTAACAAACTGGTCCTCAGCACTGGTCAGAAATTACCAGACCCATATAGTATTCCGAGTGAGGAATGGATTGCAGATATGTCCAAATGGCCAGCTATAACATGGCCCGATATATACAGTTATCTGATTGAGAAGCCTAGTGTGTACACTAAGGACAGTTTGCGTGCATACAAATCTTTGGACGCATATAATTATGTTCTTTGTGGTCATGTGCAAAACTTAAAATGTTTTGACACAAGTTCAGGGTTTTGCGCTTTGAGGGCAGGTGTCCTGCCCAGTCAGAGACAGGGACTAAAGGCAAAACCTTATGATGCCTGGGTGTACGTGCACAGGGATCTAGGGTACATCCTGACAGCTAACTGCACATGCATGGCAGGGTAACTGTACGTCCACACCAGGAGCGACCATAGCGTCAAAGACGCTTTGGTCGCTCACAAAGTTTCGCTGCGAATTTTTCTGTTCGCTTTGGTCGCTCAAGTCGCTCATGACGTACAATTCAATTATGCAGACGCATTTAAAGGAGCCGTATGCGTTTAGTAGGCCCTACAGACAGCCATATCAAATAGTGAACTCTCCCATACACCTTGGCCATATTGCCGAGACGGTTTTGCTTGTTCGATAAAGTGCTTCGACAACAAGTAGGACAGTGATTCCCCCCAATATACAAAAAATCCTAAAATGTAGGCTAATTACAACCGAGAACAATAAACCCTGCGTGCTGTAGAAGTTAAAATATGTTTCACTGATCTGGATCTGCAAATCATGATCTGCACTCATTCGTCGAATTCAAAACAAATAGACATTAGCGCACATGGCTAATTTGCATACGCGCACAGGACTGGTTGGCTCCGCAACGCAAGGCAAATAATGGAACATATCTGTCTATCTAGGCCTTTCTGTCTATCTATCTATCAACGCGTGTCTAGTTTTAATGTGATGTATTGTGTGTATGTCCAGTCAGACTTGTTCTGTGTGGTCTTGTAGGCTATGTCCTGTGTGGGACGAACCACCTAAATGGATTCCCGACGATTTGTGTCGTTTGGTATTAATAAAGACTTGACTATCTATCTAGACTGTTTAATTAAAAATTATTTACCTCAGGCTCCGTGAATAGTGGGGAATAGAGGGATAAATGACAAGGGATATATCTCTTGTCTTTTATCCCTCTATTCCCCACTATTCACGGAGCCTGAGGTGTGAGCCTCGTCTTGTCGATTAGTTTGTTTATGTGACGATTTCAAAAACTTTTTTGGTTTTGTTTAAAGCATGCTACACGCGATTGGTTGCTTAGATTGGTGGCATGGAGAGCAAATTATAATGATTCCCGCTTAAATACGAACGCTCTAGATGTAGCCTATAAATACTCCCGCTTATCATCACTTGATATCCAAACTACTATGGCGTTTCGATCTCTGAACTGAAAAAGGGTTGGGTCGTACAACACCGGGTGCCCAGTTACAGCCGCGATTAATACTTCAGCCGACATTTTGTACAGTGAGTGAATAAAGGTAGGTAGGAACCAAAGTGCCTGCCGCTGTTCCCTGGGATCCACGCAAGCGAAGAGCGTCTACATTCCGATTGGCTGTCAGTGTTTGGTCGCTGAAGCGAATAATAGTCATTTGCATAAAGTTAAAAAGTTTTCAACTTCTTTTTGACGCTCTGGTCGCTCAAATTTGGCCGCTGGTAGCGTTGGTCGCTTTGGTCGCTCTTGCCCATAGAAAGTGAATGAATTCCGGCGATTTGGTCGCTCAATTCGCTTCTGGTGTGGACGGACAGTAAGTCTCACACAGAAGATATTGTGAGCTTCTGAATTCACTTACTTTTACTAATAGATCTATCCATCGCACCAGTCTTGCTTCTTGTTGCAGCCATGCTGCAGCCATCATGTGCCAGGTTGAGTTAACAGGGCGCAGACGCACCGAGGAGGAGGTCGCCTGCACTTCCCAACCAAACAAGTGGGAGGACATGTCCCGTAAAAGGGTTGAGCCACAAAAGTTGAAAAACATCAACTTCAGCCGACCAAAGCGACACCTGTGGGGTGTTCCACAAAGCCGGTTTTATCACATAACCGGGTAAGTTAACCCAGGGTTTTCGGTAACCCTAGGTTTTCCGTTCCAAAAGAATCACGGTATGTTAGTTGCTATAGCAACATATGCTCTGAATCAAACCTGGTCGGACCAGGTTTTGCGCAGGTTAAGTTTGAAACATAACCCGGTTTTGGGTATTTCAACCGGCGTTCACCGCAGATTTCATGTGTTCACAATGGCATGCCCTTTTGATGAGATAACTGCTGATATCAGAGCGCAAATTATACGTGCAATCCACCGGGAGCGATTGATAAGACCACGGCTCGACATCTTGGCATATTGGATTACTTTTTGCTGGAGTGGAGAGATATAGATTCTCGCGCAAATCTTTAATATATTTAAATAGCCTTACATAGCCAACACTACCAATCGAGGACCTGGCCTCAGTTCACTCCAGACTATTTGCGTAGCCCTCCGTTTTTTTCAAATGGTAGTTTTATCTAGGCTATAATGCTGGAGATGCTGAGCACATCACAGTCGTTTCAGATGACCCATCCAAGATTTGTATCGGCCTCCTATCATACAAAGAGCAATATTGTCTGAGTAGCCTACTATGCCGAGAGGCATTTACAACATAAAGAATAAAATAGTCCTAACGGACTTGCATCCACTGGAGAATGTTCGATCGTAGCCGGCAGCTTCATTACAAGCACTGATCCATCTTGATCTGTGAAGTTGATGAATTGTCACTTTTAGGTTTTCTACCCAGTTACCAAAAAAAGAAACATTTGGAATAGTATGCGCTGTGGCAAGCACACGGTTTGCATGTGTTACTTCGAAGGCAAAACAATTCTAAAATAGGCCACAAGAAAACACAAAAACCTACATTCAACCAGTGTGGGGTATGGCCCATGACTCTCTGAGGTGGTAGGTACCTCCAGGTAGGCCTACCCCCTCCATGCCAGGGCGCCCTGAATTTATGTTTATTAACAGCTCCTCCACCGGGGTCAAGACAATTTGAGGGCCAGATCCAGTCTGCCGACGGTCGGCCTTTTCACGATTGGCTTAAAAAAATGGCTTATTTAAATTTATACCAATACGATGGTGGGAAAAGCTTACCAGTTTGTATGTTTTTTATACTTCATTTTTATACTTGATCTTCTGACCGCTTGGAAGCAATCGGAGTACATATTGTTTTAGAAGAAAGGGGTTATGTGGTAGGATCTTTAAGAATGCTTAACTGGGATATTTATATATTCATGGCTCAAATATTAAGGATCATGCTTTTGACGTGTAACTAACGCATTTACGCGGTCAGCGATCCGCTGCCAGGCTTTGGTTCTCCGGGTTCCAGAGGTTTTAGCGTTCCCTTTTCTTGTGATAATGTCCTTCTCCTCGTCATAGCTCTCCAGGAGAACCTGGAGTTCCATTTCATTGAAATAAGCGGCCCGTTTCGCCATATCGATCAGGGTTTCCATGATCCATACATCACGTCTTTTTAAGTTTGGCGTGGACGCGCACAACCCTGTGTTAACCAACCCCGAGTTGATTGAACTAATGCATAACCGCTGCTGTGGAACCGCAAACTCTGGGTTGGTCGGCACAGGCTCAATCAACCTAGAGTTCAGCGTTAACTCAGTGTTTGTTAAACCTCCGTTCGTGGAACACCCCTCTGACTGAGCTGCCTGAAGTCCATCATACACCAACACCCCAAAACATACCAGGTAGCCTATGAGAGTGAACGCGCTGATACATGTGAACTATTACGCACAACCGTCCGCAGTGGATTGAATAAAAGGCAATCGCCTTTTTAAAATAAAAGGCGATTGCAGAGGATAAGACAAAAGCCGACATACGTAATGTGTGTGGGCAACAAAGTCACTGTTACCAAAATCAACATCTGTCTTCAAAATAAAGTTCGTGACGTGTGTGATTGGAGCAGCTGCTGACAGTGACAGTTTCACTAAACCCGAGCCACCATCCAATCCTCCCTCGTTCACGTCCTGACGTCTCTTGGACATATAAATGCATAAACCTCTGTATATTCTGTGTTTTTCCTCTCTTCAACTAATTGTTTCAGTTTTTGCCGGTGTCGGTCTGCAACGTGAAATCTGGTGCGCACCTGTGTCTCTCTCGCATACTCGCTCGCTCTCGATCCGCATATAAAAAATAAAAACTAGTGAGGAAGAAATAGGCCTACAAACCCCCCGAATATTGACGAGTATTTCGCACACTGAATTTATGTAATAATGCACAAATAATTTCACATTTTTTTCTGCAGGGATAAATTAAACGCAATATTTACAGATCAAGCATTTTAATAAAATCATAGCCTAAATGTTATTTTATATGTTATTTTTTAAATTGCTCCCTCTTATGTGACAATCCTTACAAATACATTTCCTCCTTCACTCAGCAATTACAACGGAATCTTCAGGCCCTCAAAAACATTTGTCCAGAAGCTGCTATATTCACATCCATCAACACAGCTGCAGACTCGGACACAGACACAGCATCAGAATCAGGATGTGAACTACCTGAGCCCCTGACAGCCATGTTTGACCCATCTGCTAGGGACCTGTCGACAGCTGACCTCCAGGATAAGTGTAAAAAGATCTATGAGAAAATGAGAGGGCAATGCACAACTGACAGACTAGAGCACCTACAGGATGTTACGAAAGAGCAGGCAAAGTGCACAACCTGGGGACTCCATGGAGTGGGCCGCGTAACTGGCAGCAATTTTCACAGAATTATTAAATGCAAAGACAGCTCAGCTGACAGTGTAATGAAACTGATCATGCAATATGATGCCACAGATCTTACTGTACCCGCTGTCATGTGGGGAAAGCAAATGGAGGACACAGCACGTAAAAATTATGAAACAGAAATGAAGAAAATACACATGAACTTTAATGTAAAAGCAGTGGGTCTAACAGTGAGAGCAGATGAGCCGTACCTGGCTGCTTCTCCTGATGGGGTACTCTCCTGTGACTGCTGTGGAACAGGCCTGCTAGAGATAAAGTGTCCATACAAGTACAGGGAGGGACTAGAGGGGTCAGAGACTGATGCATCCTTTTGCCTTGATGGAAACTATGACCTGCGACCCACCCACCCATATTACTCACAGATCCAGTTACAAATGTATGTTTCTCAAATGGACATGTGTGACTTCATGGTGTGGACGAAGACAAGCAGCATCATTTGCCGGCTACGGAGAGATGAGCCCTTTCTACAAGAAACTCTTCCCAAGGCTGAATCTTTCTTCATGGACCACCTCCTCCCAGAACTTGTCTGCCGCTGCAAAGACCCTGACCTGGCAGAAGAGATCAAATGTCTGTACTGCAAAAAACCAAGCTTTGGCAAAATGATCAAGTGCACAGACTGCTGCCAACACTTTCACTATCCATGTGTGAACATTACCAGATACTCCAAAAAATGGAAATGTGGATGCAAATAGATACATCCAACAATGGTAAATACTGGATGCTGGACAACAGCATTTAAGAAAAAACTGATGTAATGAGCAAAGATGGATAGGTACACCTTACAAAATCGAACTGACTTCATTACTGTCAACACAACAACAAACAAACAACACATCTGACTCTTTAAGTGTTCATTTATTTTTTTCTGAATGTACATTTACGTAAAATCACAAACAGCACTGATATATATTGTTCATCGCCAGAAAGAAGTGCAGTTTAAGTTCGGCAGACAATGATAATACTCAAAACTTTGTTGAAAGCTAGAAAAAAAAAAAATCCAGGTATAAATGTTAAATGAGTTCATATAGTATTAATTATGTACACTCATTCATTGTTGAGATGTACATTTAATTTTAATTGCATTGCCTTCAATATATTGCATTTACAACATTCAGTTCATGTTCAATATTTGCCATGTCAGCTTTAAACGCAGTTTCTCCATTATCATAAATAAATGAAATAGTTCTGCGTGCCTGGTTCTCAACCTTTTTGTACTCTGAATGATCCTGTCTGATCAAATTTAGTTATTCATAACTGTTATTAATTTTATAGTCAGAGAGAAAGAGAGTGATGAGTAAGTGAGAGAGACAGTGAGAGCAAGTAGTAAGTGAGCACCATTGCCCTCATTAGCCCTTAAAAGCCTGACACAATCATGGAAAATAATGTACACCTCCTTGACTCTGAACACAGTTATCGCCGGGCCACCACAGCCCCCCTAAGGTTCGTAAGACCAGCACATATGGTCAAAATGTCATCTAGCATATCGACTTGGCTGATGGGTATGACAGTGTTCAGTATCTTGAAGGTTTTAAGCTGACCAATAACTCGTTCCACATGTATGCGGACTCTTGACAACTGACGTGAAGTGTCAACACAAGAACCTGGCAACTGAGATTTCCCCTTCGTGAAACTTGGTATTCTTAATGTTGCTCCTACAATGGCCAAATCCTCTCTAACAAGGAAACCTCTATCTGCAAGGATCTCGTCACCATGCTCAAGTTTACCCAAAAAGCCAGAATCTAAAGTTATTACCTTGTCAGAGGCACGACCTCCCCACCCACTAGACAAAAAAGATATAGCTCCTGCTGGTGTGATTCCTATTAGATATTTCATTGTGTTTTGGTGCTTATAATTTGACCAGGTTTCAGCCCTTGCTTTAAGATTGTGTGTTCTTTCTATAAAGATTTCAGTACAGTCTATAATACATCGACAATTCCTAAATTTGGGTTTAAAACACTTTGGCATGTTTGCTCTCACTGCATCCTTACTAGGCCACATTATGAAAGGTTTCACTATTGAGGACAACATGGGTATCCAGTCTCTTAGTATTTTTGATACAGTTGAGAATGGAAGCCCAAATCTGTAGGCAAGGTCTCTGTTGGTGAGTCCAAGTCTTACTTTCATTAGAACCAAAAGGAGGTGGTTCTCCCAACTTAACCCACCCTTAAGCACAAGTGTGCTTCTTTTTACAATATCCAGCAGCCACATAACCATTTGTAATGATTGTAAACCAGTAAAAAAAAATATTTTAGCGTTTGTGTCTTTTATGGAATCAAACCCAAACTTGGACTGCTTCAGTTGCTCCTTCAGATGTTTATTTTCTTCCTGTGTGGCATACAGTTCTCTTTTCAGAGCTTCATAGTCATCACGGAGCTGGTTGTACTGCAGGTTGAGTTGGTGCATCTCTTTTCTGGACACAAACTTACATTCATCTACAACACAAAAAGGAGATAAATGAACTCATGTGCAACACATCAGCTTTCATACACAGACACACAGACACAGACACAGACACAGACACAGACACAGACACACACACACACACACACACACACACACACACACACACACACACACACACACACACACAGACTATCTGTCTGGTTCTCTGTCACTCTACTCACCTGACCACCAACCAACCAATCAACCAACCAACCAACACAAACACACACTTCATAGTATGACTTGTGCATACCTTCAGAAGAATCTACAGTATCTGCTTCAGGCTGGCTTGTGGGGCAGGTAGCAGGGGCCTTATCTTCATCTCTTATTCTCTTTCTTTCATATCTAGGACAAACAGAGTAGAGTTAAGTTAAAAACCCAAAATAATCAACACATTAAGAGATAATACAATAACATAATAAAGAAAGTCACACAAGAATATCTTATCTTATTTGATAATTAACAAGCTACCAAGAAATTAGAAAATTTCAAATACATGACATGACACTGACCTTGCCACCTTTCCCGAGATGTCTCTGTTGCTGCTGTGTGAAAAAACGGATGGAACAAAATCTGGACTATCACAATCCATGGACGGTGACCCTGAGAAAAAGAATGAGATTAGCTATGCTTATTGTTTATTTTCACCTTTTTTAACCTAATTGCTAATTTACGAGCTCAGTCATAATGAGCACCAATAGCACAAGCATTTAAGTTACGGGTTCAGAGTTAAAGAAAATCGTACACTGTAACATTAGCTGTGTGAACTGTGAAGACACTTTCTTGTATGACTTTCAGCCTGAACCAAGAAACCTACACCAGCCATGCAGCTAATGTTGGTACTTACAGTAACAACAAAAGCTAAACTTATAGGTTACGACCGCGAGCCAACGTTAAACTTTACAAACTCAGTAGAAGACGGACAAATTTGTTGGCCAGTTAGTCAGTAAATCACACTAATATATCCTCATTAAGTATGGTAAAATCACACGCAGTCCTACTCATTATCCAGCTCATGTATGTTGGAAAATACAAACATACCAGAAACGAAGTGGGCGCTGCACAGACTCTCGCCGCCTTTAGGACCTTCGGGACCCCAATCCGCCCTTTTAATGGCCTGGAGCCACAATCTTCTTCTTCTCTTGGCAAAAGGATGAGATCCTCTCGGGATATTAAACAGTTTCCATCCATCCTTTTTTCGATTCGTGCAGTTTACAGCACAACAGCTCCTTGTCATTTTCGTTCTCCGCTGACTCCGCTGGTAAACAAATGACAAATGTCCCGCTTTCTGCCCCCTGGCTGCGCGCGCACATCTGCGATGACGTTGCACAGAAACCCGCGGCGCTGTCACACTAATATTTGTACCGGCTGCCAAATTTGTACCGGGCGCGTCATCCATACGTAATCCATTCCAAACCTGCCTGTCAGCAGATGATCGCGTCGTCCGTTACCGGGCAGGTTTCAAAAAACATTCGCGCTCATGTTGCCAAAGACGAAATAACATAATACAGTTAACGGATCGCTAGATAATGTAATGTTTTGTTGGGTTCCTTAATAAACACACGATGTATCTTGGAACAGACATCAACATGCAGCGCGCCAATCCAACTGCGCATGCTCCGTCTGACGGTCTAATAACTGATGTTGATATCAGTAGGCCTACAGATAACACTTGTTTTTACTTTATATTTGTATTGTATTTAATTGTTTAATCAAATTTAGCAAGTAAACTGAGTGTTTAAAGCAGGTCAAGGACGAAATAGCACAATACAGATAACGGATCGCTAGATGGAGGTTCGCGAATGTTCACGTCATTCGACGCGAGCGATCATCTGTTGCCAGGCAGATTTGGAGTGGATTACGTATGGATGACGCGCCCGGTACAAATTTGGCAGCCGGTACAAATTTAGTGTGACACCGCCGAAGCTTCGGCAGTGTTGTATAGTAGCGAAGTAGAAATACTTCGTTACTGTACTTAAGTAGTTTTTTTGGATATTTGTACTTTACTTTACTACTTATATTTCTCTGTACTTTTACTTTTACTTCGCTACATTTTGCGAAGAAAACGGATACTTTTACTCCGCTACATTTCCCTTGAAACCTTCGTTACTCGTTACAAAATCAACTCATCTTTAGAAAAAAAAAAAAGAATCATGAGAGATATGAGAATAACGTCGGGGACTGTGGTAGAACACAGACTGCGAGCTTGTTTGGCGAATCAGCTGTCCCAGCGCACGTTCGCAAAGCCCCCTTGCTTAGTTACTGTTGCTACGTCGATCAAAACTCATACGACTGTCAACACACAAATGCATGGCTAGGACGAGGGCAAGGGCTATCAAAATTCTACTATTTGTATCAGGCTGGTTTGTACACGCAGTATTACAACACTATCTTATACACTTCAATACGCTGTATATGTGCGTATTGGCGCGAAGTAGAATAAACGGAATAATCACCTCAAGGCAGGGCAATAAACAGTTTGATATGCCCGGCTCGCGGAAGGAAGCCGTCCACGAGCCGGGCATATCAAACCGGGCATATCTGTTTATTGCCCGGCCTCTCTGTGATTATTCCTTACTTATTCTCAAAATTCTGACCCTTTGCTTTTTTATTAACAGCAGTTACTTGTACTTTTACTTTCAGTAGGCCTACTTAAGTACATTTAATATCAGAAAAGTACTTTTGATACTTAAGTACAGTAAAGATCAGCTACTTTAATACTTTTACTTAAGTACTATTCTAAAAGGTGACTTTTACTTTTACTTAAGTAATTTTCCAGTAAGGTATCTGTACTTTTACTTAAGTATGGCTTTTGAGTACTTTATACACCACTGCAAAATTGTACTCCCGGAGCTTAGCCGCAGGGCTGCCGCAGAGTCCCCCCGCCGGAGCTGCTCGTCCGCTGGTCCACAAAATCTTAGCTATGCTCTGATTTGGGAAGTGGGAGGTAATATTCGTATATCGTTCGGTAACTGTAGGCGGGATACTTTCAGAAATGCATATCTCACTCAAAAAATCATGCACAGTCTTTTTTCAAAAGTTTGTATGAGCACCAGAGACCCAAAGCAACACTAAATCCCAGGAAAAGTGTTCTTTTCATAATATGTCCCCTTTAATATTTAACCCCTTAACATGTGTTGTACCCTGGTTGACAGCTTAAAGGAGACATATTATGGTGTTTTACCAACAAGTAAACGTAGTATTTGTGTTACGCCACGTCCCGCTACACCGTCCAACACCCACCTCTAGTGGCTGCAGGTCGTAACTGGTCCCCCTTCCCTCAACCCACCTGTTGGCAATCTCCAATCTACGTTCCCTACTTCAGCCGGGGATCCCCAATCAGCCGGCACCAGTTCGTCGTTCACTACTAGCAAGTTCGTATCGTCAAACCAGCTCTATTGCCAAGTCCTGCTTGAATTCCCTGTCCCTCTGGGAAGCCCTTTTCCCCTCCCCATAGTTCTCCCTCTACCTGCCTGACTACCCGCTACCGGACCTCCGCTCCGCCTGCCTGACTACTCGTCCCTCGCCAAGCCCCCATCTGCACGATTGCCCTCCCGGTACTGTAGCACCCCTGTAAAAGGGTTGAAATTATCATTAAATGAATTAATAGTCAGCCGACGTGTCTCTTCTTCATAACATGAGTTGATCTTTTTATATAACAAATTCACCATGGCAATAACACATTCACAATAATCAATTTCACATTCTTCCATACATTCACAATTATTTAGCAGCATCATGTCAACAACACTACTGTAATAACCCGGTTTCCATTTTATCATCACCTATTCCAAAATAACATTCATCAGAAAATATCCGTAGCCTCAATTGAATCAACTGTACAAAGTACCATTGATTCTATAACTCTGGCATCATACTCATGAACATTAATAAAGGCACTAGCCCATTAAAGAAGGCACTTATGTATAGGTTCAACACCGCAAGTGTTACAATACCAGAACAAAATAATTAAGTGCAGCAGATGTTCTTAAATGAAATGGCATCTGTCAACATCATGTATAGTTCCATTTTAACTGTACTATTATAAATGCATTACTCATCAAACTGTTTTCATCCCTTTAATTCCCTTTTAAATGCAACAGTGCTTCCACTTGACAAATGTATTTAGCTTGTAGCCTACTCTTGACCTTCACATTGTACTTATACACAACCAAAATGGATTAAATGCATGTAAACCAGGCCTACACGCCATGCAGCGACCATGGACCGTATTGTGAAAGATGGCTCCGGCCACCATGTGGTTCTCAAACAATCATCTTTTGAGCTGAATAAACCCTCTAACATGACCATTTCAACATGCTGATGCACTTCAATACATTCCCCATTATGCCCAACACAATCGACCGGGAGCCATCTGTTATCAGTATTTACCTGTAAAAGGGTTGACATTATCATTAAATGAATTAAAGGTTGGGTAGGTGATTTGCGAAACGCCAGCAGATTTTGAAAATACACAACTCAAATGGTCCTACCCCCTCTCCTTCAACGCTGACTCTGACTCCACCCATTCCAAGTACCTCGACGCGCAATCATGCACGAGCGCGAACAGAGATGCGCGAGAGCGAGCCAGGCTAGCGTAGGTTTTCGTTTAACAACATGGCACTACATTCAGCTGTAAGTTGCACCCAGTACCGCGGGAAGTAGGAGTGCTGGGGTTGCTGCAACACCCCCTGTCCGAGGCCCTGTCTTATCACAGAAAACGATCATTTCTAAAAACTCCGGCCAAAGTGGAGATTTCTGAAAACGCCGGTTATGTGTTGTCGTGTCAACGGGGAGAAACGGGATTTTAGGTTCTGAAGCGTCACATTATGCACCAGGAAATGCTTAACGTCATGTGAGCGCCCGCTGTACCGTATTGGTCCGAATATAAACACAAACCCCATTGTAAGGCGACCTATATTTGGAAAAAAGATTTGAAGACCAGATCCGTTTTTTATGAATAAATAAATTGTATTCATTGAAATAATATACGAAAATAAAAAGGCATCGAATAAAACACTGCAATGCCACTAAACAGTAGTGCAAATAGGCCGTACTGATGTGTACACCAAAGACTATTCCTGACACTCCTCTGCCCCGCTGTGTTCGCTCTGGCTGTGGTCGCTCCGAACTGTTTCGGCCCGTGGCAAAGCGAGTCATCCTCGCTGCTGTCCAAGGCATTTTGAGACGCAGCATTTATTTAATGCTCATATGACCTAGTGCTGAAAAAAGGTTATATGAAAAAGTGTGAGGGTAGCGGTGGTGCGCTAAACTTGTTCTGTGAGCAGCTGGATGTGAACGATCGATTTTCAACTGTGCGCGCATGCACTGGTGTAATTGAGCTGCGCTGCTATACATCTTTTTTTTATCAATGTAACGAGTTGCGAGTCTAGTGCAGGCTGAGGTTTTTTTTTTCCCAGCACCCCCTGCTGAGAATACGTTCTCGCTGCTATGGTTGGACCAGATGTTATAAACATTAAACGGTCACATAAATCATTACTATTTTTAGAAAATGTATGTTTGTTTCATATAATTGTATTGGAAGTCCTGGTTTTCACTAGGGTTGCCGCGGTGTGGACATTTTCACACCGAGTAATACACTCGTCTTCACACCGGTATTACCGAGTATAAACGGTATAAACTTTGAAACTAGGTCAACCGCCACACAAGCATCGGTTTTTAGACCCTTCTCGTCCTTCAGTTGCCGCCAACGTTCGAAAGCAGCGCCTAGGATTATTCTTGATTTCAGTTTTTCTCTTTCAGCGTTTTTATTATCAATTACTCTCTGAAAAAGAGTTTTCCTTCTCTTTGCTGGTGGTGGTGGTGGTGGTGGGGATGGTGGCGTCTTGTCTGCCATGGAAATTGTCTTCTACTGCTAGGTCCAAATGTGGATTAACTAGTTCCAGTAGCTACCGCAGGATAACAACAAACAGGAGCTTGCTCTGGGTCACGAGCTCTGGGTCACGAGTACTGCACGAAGGGGTCGCGCGCGGGGCGCGGGGGAGGGGGAGTGCAGTACGACCGTTTGATTGACGTACTTACTGTCCAATGCAACTCGGTGGCAATGGAAATGATTGGCTGGAGTTTTTCGAGCCCTGCCCGTTCCACAGATGATTGACTTGTTTAATTTTCATGTCAGTACTTCTAACTCAGTGGCTGTAAGCGGGTTATGATAAGGATTTCAAGTAATTTTGCAAAAATGGCCAAAAAAGCAAATCACCTATCCAACCTTTAATAATCAGCCGACGCTGTCTCTTCTTCATAACATGAGTTGATCTGAAGAGCAAACACACTGCGCCCCCTACAGACCTGATGCAGACCAGAACATTTGGTCGCCGGCTCACCAAAATACACTGATCACAGGATGATAGATTAATCATGTACTGTTTTAGACCATAAAATCCTGTAAACTGTTAGAAAACAAAGTCACAATGATACACAAAATAGGGAAATAATGAGAATGGCTTATGACCAAAATAAACACATTAAATAAATACCTTTGACTCAAAATAATAGCTTGTAAACCGTTTTTTTGCATCAATCAATATTATTATAAAATCAAAATATATTCAGCCTACTACAGTACCTGACCCCCGCCTGCCTGACTACTCTTCCCTGTTTTCCAACTAGCTATACTTCCCAGACAGATAGCCAAATAATGTACTTTCATAATTACTAGCTTACTTTCTAGATTTCTAGGTAAATTAAGTTTTGTGCAGATGTGTAACGGAAAATTGTATGTTTATAATTTATTTGTCTGCTATTTAAAAGTGTTAACTAGTTTGTTAGATAGGAAAGCACCCAGTTTATGTCAGATAACATTGTATTGATCCACTCAGAAACCAATCAGACTAGTTTAATGAAACATTTCTTTCCCCTTCAGATGATCTAACAAGGATCCAGAGGGAGCTTTAAGCCTAGCGTCAAAAGAAAAACAAATGGCAAGAGTTATTGATTGGGGAAAAAAATGCATTTGTCAAGACAAATATGGAAAAAACAGCCAAGATAAAGGCCTAAGAAATCCTTCTGAGAGTGGGCTAAAGTGTATTAGATTGAGAGCAAATGAACGGTCGAAATACCAAGACGTGGAGTATGCTGATACTCTAGAGAGAATTTAGCAGTTTCTGGACACAGAAACTGAAAAGATAAAATGACACATAACAAGCTATGCGGTGCTTTGAAAGTGAAAAGAAGTCACTAAATCTTGCAAGCAACTGCCGGTCGTTCAAAACTAAAAGTTTGATGCCTTCAGTGTCCTGGAAAAAAAAATTCTCTCAGAAAGATAAGCCTGGGGACATCCAAGTCTTGACTACATCTAAAAGGATTCTTGATCTAGCTCAACAAGACACAGAATTGTGACTGAGGCTTGCAGGAGTCAATGACTTGATTGTCGCAGAAGGAAAGTATCATCTTATCTGCAAGTATCAGGGTACTTAATCAAGACCAGGTGATCCATATTCCATTTGCTTACACAATGTGGCAGATGAGCTTAAAGCAGGACTTGGCAGAGGTGTAATATACTTGTAGAAAGATGGTATATAATGGTCAGCATTTCAAGGCAAAGCTTGAAAAGTTACTTCAGGGAAAAGCAATATTTGTTCAATCATTAAAACCAACTGATTCCATCCTGATATTTTCTATAATGACAGCTGGAACTGCTCTTCTTAACATGAAGAAATTAATGGACGACAAACATGATGACGCTTAACGCCTCGTTTCCACATACGTATATTTTTCGTATCCGTGCTTCCGTAAATTTACGGAAGGGGTCGCTAGTGTTTTAGGTAAGGACATGAATTTATTTACGGACAGCCCAAGGGAGTAACGACAGTAACCCCTGACTGCAGCTCGCAGATCGAGGAGGGGCTTACATTTTCCCTAAATGTGGGTTTGCTTAAACGTTTAAGCAGGAAGCGGGAGAACGTAGTTGCGTCTGAGTCCATAATACTGCGCGCTTTTCTGCCTAGAGGTAAGTTGCCGCTCTCTGTTCGTGTACATTATAAACTAATGTATGGACAGACCAACAAGTTGATCATTAAAATATTCATGCAAGTAACATGCATAGGCCTCATGTTTATGTCATGAGGTCGTTTGAATAATAGCATTTAGGCAGTGTTTTTCAGCTTTTTTAACCCTTTCGTGCATGGCGTCAACATATGAAGACGATTAAATAAACTCCAATATTTTGGGCTTATGGTAATGTTCTCTAAACCACATTGGTAAAATATGTTTCGTGATGTTTCAGATTTAAATTTTGCTTTTCCCCTCCAGATTTGGCTGTTTATCTACATCCTATCACAGCTCGCACACGCACACTGCACCACGACATTGCACCACGTAACACACACATTACAAAACCAACAGTTCTTTTAAGAACTCCTGTCTGTCTGTCTGTCTGTCTGTCTGTCTGTCTGTCTGTCTGTCCGTCCGTGTCCTGATTTTCTCTGGTCAGGTAGGTTCACTGCAATGCTTAAGGTTTATAAAAACAGTAACTAATGCGCTATATTTGTGTGTGTTTCTACCCTCGAGTATGTCTGAGAGAAAAAAAAGAAGGTAATCAATGAATCATTCACTTGAATTAGAGTATGATAAGGCATAATAACAGGATATCAACATGTAATGCATGGCCTTACTCTTTGCATAGTGCATTACATTTTGATATTGGAATTCTGCGTTGACAATGATCAAAATAAATGTAAAGAAATACATTCATTTATCCATTCTTTGTGTCCGTTTGTTACCCACAGCTACTTTGATTGACCTTGTGTTGCCTTCGTACATGTGCGCGCGTGTGTGTGTGTGTGTGTGTATGTGCGTGACAGGTGTCCCACCGCGGTACCCCCCGCTACATGGAGCCCAACATCCTGGGCTGTAGGCCTCTCATGCTCTCCAAGCTCAGGCTGATATACTTCCTCTTCCTGAGGCTATCCCTGAAGACGTCAATGTGGTAAAAAAGATCAAAATGTCAGTGTCAATTTCAGATGGTAAAAGTTTTGTTTTAGCAGGGGTTTAAGTGATGCTGTGCCTTTTAATGTTTATTCTTTTCCCCTCTGATATATAGACACATTAGTATTCTTTTGGATGGTGATACACCAAACATTAATAACATCACCAACAGTGAACTGTTCCACTGTCCCTTCTGTAAATACGTGGGTGCAAAATATAAGGTTGACAACCATGTAAAAGGCCATTCGTCAGTGAAACACAAAGGTGCTTATCTAAAATATTACACAAATGAATTAATTTGTATTTTACTATAAGTATGAATCTTACTTCCTTTATTCCTCCCTTAAAGAGTTCACAATAATCAAGTGTGGATTAAGTTGTCGGACGGCTACACATTTCCATTGTTGCTATTGTGCAGCGACACTTAGAAATCGATTGCAATTGGTAAGGCACCTACAAATACACCAGGAGGAGGTGCAAGCTGCAGCCCCTTCATAGCACTTTGTGGCCTCCGCTCAGCTCCCTGTGGCCCCCACTCAGCTCCCTGTGGCCCCCACTCAGCTCCCTGTGGCCCCCTCTCAGCTCCCTGTGGCCCCCACTCAGCTCCCATTGGCTCCTGCAGAATGTTCCACGGCCACTAAAGCATCAAGTGAGCAAAATAAATTCTGTTGTCCTCATTGCAAGTTAATTTTAAACAGAAGAAACTTCAAAACACACTGCAGGAGAAAACACACCAACCTCCTTGAGACGATAACGAAGGACAGATTTTTGGCCTGTCAGTGTATCGATGGTACACATGGTGTGTTTGCAGTTGAAAAATCTTTTAGTGGTCCTTCAACACCCATACATGTAATCAAGAATATGTGGGGGCCAGCACAGAAGATCATCGGGATGTTGCCTTTCGATTGCCACCACATCCAATCATCGGTGTCACGGTCAAACCGTGACACTCTGTACATTGTATCGGGGCCAATTGTGATTTCAGAGAGGTATGCGTAAATCGTGACACATTATGCTTAGTGTACAAGGTGTTATTTTTTTGGAACATATTAACATCTTCCTGCATTTCCTTCTTCAAAGGAAAACATGCTGCAAATTAGAGATGGTGGTGTCTCGCTCTCCTGCAGAACTTCCCTTAGCCGTAAGTGCCCTGAATATCACACTTTTGAATCAAATCACAAAAAAACAGTTTTACTCACTGTCAACAGACCAACATGAATGTTTTCATAGTGAATGTATGTTGTCATTAAATCCCTAAGGTCTGAAGAAGACAGATTGCAGGACAGAAAACGGCGACGAGTGCAAGGAGGGCTACAGGTGAGAGGTCATGTAATTAAATAGTCTTGTAGTCAACTATTGCTGGACTAAATCGTAATCCCTCCACTTATTTCAATTATCTGTTTTACATCTTGCATTGTTATTGTGCCTATAACAACCGCAATCTGTTTCCTTTCTAGACGCTGGGAAATTGACAGAACTGGAAACAGGGAACAGGGTTGCTTGTTATGGGCCAGAAAAATACCCTGATACTTGCCATTGTTAAACATTTATGGAAGCTTAAGGAATTATTTGGTTAGGCTAAAAACATTTTTTTTTTTTTTTTTTGCAGATCAAACATTTTTTGCCTGGGGTGAAAATAAAAATCAATGATGCAAAGTCTTCTGCCTTTGGTTTATTTGACTCAGCTAATATAATTGAGTGTACAAAATAATGTGTCTATACTCTTATGGAAATGCTATGGTTATATATATATATATATATATATATATATATATATATATATATATATATATATATATATATATATATATATATATATATATATATATATTTAATGCTATGGTTTATATATATTTATTTATTTATTTTCATGGTAAAAAAAAGTCATTTGGCAAGTTAAAAGTAGGAATGTCTAAGTCTATGAAATGCATGAACCTTTTTCATTGTGCTGTGCTGTATTGACGTTCGAGAATGTGCTGCCGGATCTCCGCCACCAGATGGCGCCCTGTTGAATGCTGTGAGACACGCACACACATACACGCACGCACGCACACTCTAACCAACGTGAACCCCTTTCAGACTGAACAATTAGGTGTCCTCTCCTTCCCGTCCCATGTGCCGATTCCCCTACGTGAACCACACCTTCCAGACTAAACGTATAACATCCACATTTCAAAGTTACCAATTAGGTTTTAATATGGGAACCCGGCTCTACCCCGGGCTTATGTGCCCATCCCCCCACGTGAACGACACACTTTCGATACAAAATGTATGATATCTTCTCAAAGATCCCCTATATATATCTTGCTTGTGCATTGCTTTTATTTTACTCTGAACACAATGAGTCGGCGGCCGATCAGATGATTTGAGGCTCTTGATCTTTTTTTTCAAACTGACGAAGAGGAGATTGAAGTTTAACCGGAAATAGAGGAGGATGTCTCAGAAATAGAAGACAATGATCCTGATTTCGATCCAGACCATCATGAGACCGAACAGTCAACAGATGGCGAGGAAGAGGCCCCTGAGGAAGAGGCACCTGGGGAAGACACACCTGAGGTGACATTCAAGTCCAAGGATAGCAACTTCCTCTGGTATTCATCCCCCCCCAGGACAGAGGAGGCAGAACAAGAGTTGAAAATATCATTAGGACGACGCCAGGGCCAACACTGTATGCAACATCTCGTGTGGATGACATCAAGTCCAGCTTCCAACTCTTTTTTACCAGAGTCCATTGTGGAAATCATACTGGCGATGACAAACCTGGAAGGGGGGCGTGTGTTTGCAGACACATGGAAAGCATTGGACCAGGTAGACCTCCAAGCCTACATGGGTCTGTTGATTCTAGCAGGAGAAAATCTGTCCAACCATGAGGCTACAAAAAGTCTGTGGGATGGAGAGTCAGGGAGTCCTATATTCCTGTCAACTATGTCCCTGCAGCAGTTTCATGTCCTCTCAAGAGTTTTCAGATTTGATGAAAGAGCTACACAACCTTTCCGCTGGCAAGACGACAAACTGGCTGCCATCAGGAACGTTTGGGACAGGTGGGTGGAGCGCCTACCACTGATGTACAATCCAGGCTCTGAGATGACAGTGGACGAGCGCCTGCATGTAATGTATATGTGGTGTGGACAGTGATCGACCCAGCCTGGAATCAGGGGAAATGTTTCAGGAGGAGGCTCTTCCTGGCAGAGCTTGGGAAAGCTTTAGTGACGCTAATTCAACGACGCCAGCACCTTCCCCGCACACCAGCCTCTGGCAGTCTGGTGAGGAGTCTGCAAGCCCTCGCCACTGCCCTGGCCGATCTCCCCCCAAAACAGGGGCAGAAACGGAAGCGATGCAAGCTCTGTGCCCCTAGAGACAATAACACACGTCTTACATGTTTCAAATGTGATACCTACGTTTGCAAGGCACACTTCGACCTGATTGCAAAATGCCACTCCTGCGCGCGCACACACACACACACACACACACACACACACACACACAATGTGTTCATGTTGATGTTCTGACCTTCTGTGAATTTGGTCTCTGTTTGGATTTTTCTGTCTTTTTTTTTAAATATAAATGTTCATTTTGGAATAGAATTTTGAATTTCTGTGTCTATTCACTGCAGTTATTAGTGTAAACAAGTAGTCGTGAGACATTGTTTAAAAGGGAGTTAAATAAAAGTTGGTGATGATCAATGGTTTTTGTGTTAAAGGCCCACTATGCAACTTCGGGCATTTCTTCGCTGTTTTCTTGGTTTTGGCACGCACATTTCTCTACACAGCGCCCCCTACAGCTTCGTAGTAAATATTTCACAACACTGTCGTAACAACTCGTTGACGACCCTTCCCCATGCACTTCTACGCGAGCCATGTGCATTTGTTTTCAAAGAAGCCGGCGAATGCGTGGAGCCATGTCCGAAGTAGATGTTCATAAAGTGTAGGCAAAGTTATACATTTTTAAAAGGGTGTATTTGTATTGCAATAAACATAAATCCATCCTTTTTTATAGTTGACGGGGAGAATTTATATCCTAGATTATAATTGTTTATCTTAGGTTGAACAGAACAATCAGTGTAAGAGGTTTGGCCAACGTAATAATCTAAATAAACAAGAACCTGGATTCGGGGATTCAGTCTGTATCTGGGGGACGAGACAGACGAACAGCAAAACACCCATGGAAACAAAGGTGTTTATATGGTTGCAACCAAGCAAGCTAGAAACATACAGGGCTCACAACAAAATGGTTGAGCAAACCCATTTGTACAGAGACTATCAACATCAAGAATACCACGAAGACAAAGGCCACCCAAGGGTACTTTCAATTTCAAAAGCAACACGGCCGAGTCGGCGTCTGATTTGCAGTCTTCTTTTTCTTTCAGTTCACGCTATTCCTGAAAAGCTTGCCCAACGTTTACTCGTGTCTGGCCTCTCTGCCGGTCAGTCTCCCTTTTCTCTTCTTCTGTTTCCCGACATTGGGTTTCTCTGTCTCTTTTTAGTCGGCTGATCTATGATGAATATAACAATCCCTTAGTGACTTGTGTTTATATCGAGCCGGTTCCGTGTTTGGGGGTCTGTGCCGTAAAGCAATTCGTTACTTCGCGAGACCCGAGACTCCCGCGAGAGTGGGCGGCGGGTCCCCGGCAGAAACATATTCCTTTTCTCCGCCAAGATGCGCAAGGGTGAGTCGAAACAACGAACAATCGAACAAAAATGTACATAATAGAACCATCGCAATGACTCTTAGCCTGTTATATTAAGGTAAATCAAGCCAAAAAAGTTGCATAGTTCCCCTTTCACTCGTGTCGGATCTCTTTTCTGGTCCATTCTTCTTTTGTTCCACCGAGGGTCGCCTCTTGGGTCCCTTATCAGTCGATTGATCCATGATGATTGCAACAATTGCCTCGCAACTGGCTGTTTATATCTAGCCTGTGCCATGTTTGGGTGTGTGTCTGTGCCGTAAAGCATTTTCGAAACTACAATCTGACTAAATTTTCGAGGATACTTCCGCTGCGTCACATCCGGATTGTGTCGGTCCGAACAGAGCAAGTTGCATATGCGCTTTTTCACTGGAGAGGCGACATGGGTAAATGACACACCCACCAATCGACCCAGAAATGGATGCAGAACCATCAGCATAACTCTCAACCTGCATACTTAATGTAATTTTGGCTAAAAAAGTTGCATAGTGGGCCTTTTATGTAAGGGCAGTTAAAACAAGCCGGTCAAATTTGACCGGGAACACCAAAGTAAGAGGGGAGAAACGAACACGACACAAAGGTTAACTTGAATGTGACTAAACATTGATGGTTGAAGACAATGTCCATCAAGCATCCTTTTACATTATTTTGTTTCTTCTAACTGTTCTGCATTTCTAACATAATAAATCCTTTAAGTCCTGTTGCAAGATAAATTATAGTGTTTTTATTTTCCTCTGTCTTACAGATCCAGTCTTTTCCTGCCCTGCCTTGCTTTTTATTTAAAGCAAAAAAACTATTTTCTGTACTACATAAACACACAGGCATATCACTCACTCACTCACTCACTCACTCACTCACTCACTCACTCACTCACTCACTCACTCACTCACTCACTCAATCATTGTCTGTCTGTCTGTCTGTCTGTCTGTCTGTCTGTCTGTCTGTCTGTCTGTCTGTCTGTCTGTCTGTGTCTCTAACTCCAGAAGCCACTGTCTCCAAGTAAGTATTGGTACTTTGTTCTCAATCTTATATATATTCTATCCTTAAGCCAACTCACTGACAAAACATGCATGCCCTTTTACTTTTACTGGATTGTGCCTAATCCTCCTACACTGTGTTCTTATTTTTCTAATCAAGCTGTTTATGCTTTTGTTATTTAGTGCTGTTGAAATGGCTAATCAGCAGGACAGAGGCAGGGCAGAGCAGGCTATATTCCTTGCTGATATGCTTCTTGCTCGAGAAAAAGTGAGTGTCAGTGTTTATTGAGATAGTTATCTTGCATTAATATTGTTTATGCCAATGTTTTTGTATAATATTTTTCTTTATACTGCTTTTGATAAATGGCTAAATTACCAATTGTCATCATACAATGATCACTTTCTCTCAAGCAGAAGGCACGCAAAGGGCAAAGAAGCATCTAGTAAAGGTGAAGTTGAAATGGGTGGAGAGGGATTCGGATGGTCGTCCAATTCCCAAAAGGAGCAGAAGTGGAGAAACACGGATGCGAGCCTCAGCTACAGGTATTTTATGTCTTTCAAGATTAATATGGTGGTTAATGGTTAATAGGTTGATTATTCATTGTGAAAACTTGTTTTCTTTGCAATTTAATGTGACGGTTTTTTAGTCGCTATAATAACATTTAATTTTTAACAAATTAAACTCATCTCTACTTTTCTGTCTGTACATTCTTTCAGTTGTTTCTCAGGATGTTCGCGAGGACTCTGCCCCTTTTGAGTCAGCTGGGGAGGATCATGCAGTGTCAGAGTGCCCTCAACAGTTACTTGGTAGGATGACAACTTACTCTAATTAAGCAAGTTAGCAAAAAAAGTTAAATGGATTTTATGCATAAAGAAAAAAAAAAACAGAAAATGAGATGCAGAAACTTCTGGAAATTCTAACAACAGACATTAGGACAAAGGACCATCCGTCGACGTCAGAATCATGGTCATTGCGTCAATCTGCAGCCCACGATGAGTGGCGTAAAGCAAGGCCGTATCAATTGAACAGTTTGCTGTCATGCAATGAGGTTCCCAAAAAAACATGCTGCAACTGCTCATCTCAAGCAGTCATTCGTGTGGCTCTGCATGGATTGTGATGTGACTAAACATCAGTCCCTTGCACTCCACAATCGTGAGTCCTGCGTCAATGGAATGTTAATGCCCATTGAGCCCGGGCTTTGCCTTGTGCATGAAGATGGCAAATATGAACTTGTCAGTCAAGGTAGCACTTCTGTAATATTTAAAAGTTTATACATTTTGTTTTGTCTTTTGTGTCATTATTTCCTTTGATCACAACCTTAATTGGTTCCTTTTCAGCCATCTCACTGATAATTGAGCATATTTTTTTCAGTACGTCTGTTGCCTACTGTCAGACCGGAGTTGTGCTCCTGTGATCCATCAAACTTCGTGGAGTCAGCTGGCAGATCAATCATTGTGGCTACCATGAATGGTATAATCTATTGCTTTACATTTATGTTCATGTAATTATTTTTAAATATTTTCATGTTTAATTGTGTTATAAATAACAATGCATCTAATGTTCTACATTTTTTTAGGTCGGTATGATCTACACTTGCCGAAGTTGGCATGCAGGTCATTTACAGCCCAGGTGACACCTGACCGAAAGGATTTAATAAGAAGTGGGTATTGGCTAGCGTCTGTCAAGAGCGACACATTGTTTGCAGCTGATCTGCTTACAACATTTTGAAGGAATGAAAACCACAGCACCCAATCTATCGAGAAAGGGTTTTTTGCGGATGTTGGACGGGAGGACTTCTCACTTTGGAAGAGTAAGATTGGTTTTGACCAAAGTTGCCTAAAGTAGTGACAATGATATAACTATAGTTGTTTTAATTTACCACTTCCTGCTGTTCTTTCCTTCTATCCTTCCTTCTTTCGTTATCAATTGTAAAATGTACAGACTGGAAAAATACATGGAGACAATCCTCCAAAGAAGCTTTTTGGAGTACACATTCTGTAACTACCAGTGTGAGAAGATGTCAAGTGTGGAGCAATTTACCTGCGCAGCATGTACCCCAAACATGCTGGCGCTGTGTGCAGATGGCAACAGAAAGGTTTACCGATTTCGGCAGTCTAAAGGGTGAGTTGTTTTTTGTTATGGGAAATTAACTTTACTTAAAATAATATTCTTTCTTGTTTTATTAAGGTCTGAACAACCGCATTTTGATGGTGCCTGCATTGCGAAAGATGCCGACGTGCACAGAGTGTCTCCAAAAAAAATTATAAGAATGAGTTATAAATTATTATGTCCCTATTTAAGTATAACAAACTATTATCTTCCCTTTCAAGAAGCCATTGGAGCAGCATGGAGCATCTCTTCAAAGCAATATGTGCTGATGAAATGTAATATGTTGGCATCCAGTTTATTAGCTACATTTTATAATTATTGTAATAGATGGTTGGAATTAATGCAGCTTGTTGCCCTGCCTTTATTATTTTCAGTTTACCTGGATTAGGAAAAGAAGAAGAATCATTTTTCTGAAGCTGCTTCCTCCTCAGTACTAGTAGTTTGAGTAGTAAGAAAGTAGAACTTTTCTGTCTCCAATTGATGCAAAAAATACCAGTTAGGCCTTGACTCAATGGTTCTGATTTATTGTACTAATTTTAGAGTAAGTCAGATCACGGATATTGCCTGCAAGTACTGGCCCTACCTTGAGAGATTGGCAGTCTCCATGCTGGAACTGACCCCTTTATTGCAGATGAGACCATTCCTCTCAGTCATGCATGCCAAAGCCCACTCAACAAAGTGTGAGGTATTGTTGTCATGATACTGGAATTGTAATTATCAGGAATTGTAAGTATGGAACAAGGCTTGTTTATTGTGTGAAGAACAATAGTATGTAAGTTAATTTAATTTTGGAGGTGGTACTAAGTAGGCTTTACAGTGGTGCAATTTGACAACCTTTGTTTAAGAGGAGGGCGAAAAAAACGCAGCCAATACTGGTGTATTGATACTGAAAAAAAACAAAAGATAGAGTTTAAACCATTTTAAATATTCTGTATCGATATGTATTATATTTTAGCGCCTTTGACAATGCGTGTGTTTGTGTTTAAAACTGGACAGATAATCTGGAGTGGCAGAAATCAAGAGGGTGCTGGCACAACTGCAGGAGAAGAGGTTGAAATGGTGAACAGCTACCTTTCTCGTTGTGGCCTCACAACCAAGTACATGACCAAATCTGGTAAGCTTTGCTTGTATTTTTATATATATATTGTGTTTGAAAAAGTTTTTTAAAAAATTGTAAGTGCTAATTTCATTGTAGTCATTAATTATTTTTACAAAAACAAGGCAATGATAAAAAGAATCTTCAAATTTTATAATGGACACTGTTAGAGGTTTTTCTAATAAACCAGTCTTTAATCTTGTGCTGACATAAACTCCTGTAATCCACCAGTTTACATTTTTCTCTTGCTTTGACTTTAATATCAAACCATTTATTTTTCACCTGAGCCACAGCCCATAACATTCATCATTAATAGGAGTTATGTCAAGCTAAGCACAGACAAGTGACATGGCATGCTTTGTTTTGCTAAAAAGCCAGGAATGACATGCTGACCATACATGCCATTGAGTGGAACAAGCGGAAGCAAGATGGTCTACATCTTGCTTTGTCTTGCAGATATGTCAAGGTATGTACCAAATTACCGTATTTTCCGCACTATAAGGCGCACCGGAGTATAAGCCGCAGCAGCTAAATTGAATGATGTTTGCATATATAAGCCGCACTGGAGCCCGCCGCTTAAAAATCCATTAGTTAGGAGGTCCCCTAGTGGCCGTTAGCTATAAAATTCAAAGATTAGCCGCACCGTTATATAAGCCGCAGAATCGCAAAATGGGAAAAAAGGCGCGGCTTATAGTCCGAAAATTACGGTACATGAACAAGATCTGGTTTGCTGACCATATTAACAAACAACAAATTTCCAGAATGGGCTCTTAATCACACGTAACATTTTATGATATTTCAAAGTTGACAGTGAGGGTGTTGTCGAAAAAGTCAATGTGAATTTTTTTTTGTCGTCTTTCTTTGACTTTAGACACTGCAAAAGGCTGAGGCTGCGTCTCAGAAATTAAGTGATTTGTGCAGTGACCTTGACTGCCCTGAGGACATGGTGCACCATTGGGTAGAGGACGTGAGACAGTGGGCGAAGGCTGGTAAAGTTTTTTCTTAACATTTTTCTATGTAGTTTCAGACTTAGACTTCACTACTTAGACTTCACTACTGTATCAAATAAGCATGAAAAAAATAAATAAAAATGCTATGAAAAAGCTTGTGGTAGAATTGAAATTTGCAATCAAATATTGCCAGATGCTGTAAATCCCCTTACCAGAGGGCAGCAGAAAGAACTGTGACTATAGGTGGGTGTTTTCTGATGTTGAGGGCCCTGGTCTGACAGCATCTGTTCTCAAGTGTAGTAGTTTTTCAAATTTTCTGTGGTTGTAGTAATAATCATGAGAGGTTGGGTGCATTCACACTGGTTTAGCTTGAATGAAACAGAGTTCATTTGTAAGGTCTTGGTCTGTCCCTGTTTGAAAGACCAAATAACTGGACTTTGACTTGAACCCTCGAGGGCAATGGTAAGGGGAAAAAAAAAGTGTGTCATAAAAATGACAATACCGAAGTGATTTTCCATGCCATCACTTCAGATGACAATCAAACTAGATTCAGCAGTGTATTTAAATTGCCTCCCTCATGATGTAATGTTTTTGTCTGTCTTCTTGAAAATAAAAAGTGAAATTGTTAATTTTCTCCTTTTTTACTTAAGCCTCCAAAACGCACACCATCAGCGTTCTCTCTTAAGCTAATATTTGCCATATATTGTATTTTTCGTTTTTATTTTATAAGGATTTACCAGAAAGAGCTTAGTGATTCAAATACAACAATATTTACTCGAGAAATTAAATATAAAGAGACGGATCCACATCTTGTGATGGACTGGTCAAATATAAACCATTCATTGTCCAGTGAAAGTAGGCCTCTTGTGTCTGGCACAGGCCTACTTTCTTTTAAAAGTTAATATCTTGGTAAATTAAAAAAAAATACTACACAGAGGCATTACCATATTATATACTATTGGTTCATACAGGGTAATCCTGTCAGCTCTGGGGAAGGGGACACAATGGCTTTAATCCGTCATCAAGAATATGGGGAAATATTTATATGAAACATTAAGTAGTTGAGTTTTTGGAATCTAAACTGGTCCAAATTGAAAAGCATGACTAAGGATAGGGTCAACATCAATATGTTGAACACATTTGCCACTAAATACGCCTATCCCTTAAAATATGTTCTAGTGATTTTATCAGCTTGGCTCTATATAGGCTGTGAGAAACTACACATTGAAGAGCCTTGACATGGAGCAAGATGAAAATGAAACTTTGTCGTAGGATGACAATGAAAACATTGTTGGAAAGGTCCTGATCTGCAGTGTACAGATATGCCACTGTGAATATTCTGGGTGGTTCCTGCTCCTCAGGAATGCCATTTGAAACTTGAACCTGAGGCACTTTTGAAGGCTTACAGAAAAGCAGCGCAATGTGATACAAACATGGGATTAACATTAATGGAAAGCTCTTGACCTCTTCTATCGTGACAACCCAGTCGCCAAATGCATACGTTGACAGTGTACGTTTTCGTGAACACTGGATTAGGTTGCATGTCAACGTCAAATAGCGTGTTATACCTACAATATCCGCGCGTAGCCGTAGCGCTGTGGAGGCGCCTGACGAAAGCACAACCATCAAGTTTATAAAATACATAAATTCCTTGTTATATACAATTATAATTATTTGTACACTTCCCATCGCTGCCAGTACAGCGAATGTGACGGTGATGCAGGGTTGCAAGCTTCACGGGTTGTTTTAACATGTGTTTATACAGTATAGAGTGGTGGAGAGATGACGTATGTTGGCCAACCCGGAAGTGAGCGTCGCCCTGGGTTCCCTTGACAAAAAGCCTACGGGTTTTTTGGATTTTGGATTATTGCAGAAAAATTAGCATCTTTGAAGCACCTCCACAAAAACAGAAAATAAATAAATAAATAAAAATAACCGTGCTCCAAAGAACGAAATGTAAACCAATGCATTCTGAATGGGAGTGTTTCTCCGATTTTTCCATTTTACCACGCCGCTTATGGGATAACAAAAAGTTATTGTGAATTTCTCTCATAACTTTTTGTCATTATTGAAGAGAGGCCTGATTCTCAAATATGCATGTTGGGTGGCTAGGGTGTAGGTCTGGGAAGAACTTCAGGCCAAAATCATGCAAGCGAGCCGCTGGGTGAGGTGCAACGAAATGGAGCACTTGCTGAGTCATTTCCTGTAGGGCTGGAGCCATAGGTTGAAGCGTATGCGCCCTTTGAGACCCCCTTTGATATATAAGAGACCCCAAGGTACAGCTTACTTAAACGTTGTCGACTCAGTCACGTATTGCATCACTTCCTTTAGGGCTTCGGCCTCCTAATTGATCATTGTAGTATAATTGAATGCCCTCTTTCATATATATGATACCTCCACCATTGGGACGTGGCAACAATTCTCCAAATCAATATGGGGAGGGGGGGTGATGCTTGTGGACAGTAGGGGTGTACACTAGACATAAATAGGAAGCAAACTCAGGAGAAGGAATGACCTCTCACAAATATCTTTTTAATAAATTGTTTCAAATAACCCTGCCTCGTTAAATCAATGAGCTTGGTGTTTTGCTTTAAAAAATAGGTTATAGAAGAAGTCTAAACTGCAGAAAATAAAAACATCCAAGCCACCATAGCAACCATGACGGTCAAGTGACTGAATGCAGTCCAGTTGAAAAAAATAGAATACCACCTCAGGAGATTAATGATATTTAAATTATTATGACCATGAAGTCTTTATTTGCATGGGTTTACATTTCGTTCTGTGTAGCATGGAAAAATCTGAGAAACGTAATCGCCACTTTCGTTAAACAGGGGGATAAAAACAAACAAACAGTTTATCCGCGAGGCATAAACCAAAGCCTTGTTGATTGAAGAAGATGTTGCGCAAAAGTTTGCCATCCTTCTTGGATGTCCTACATTGTTGCTCTTTGTTCATTGTGTGTGTGGTTCTTTTTCCTTGAATTTATTAGCAGGCTACACTGTGTCGGGCTGCTATGAGATCATGATGCTTATGTAGCTGGGGTTATCTCAGCCATCGTTAGGCCTCGCTGCCCGCTGCCGCGAGGCACCTCCGCCACTTGGCACCACCGCAAGGCAGCGGGCAGCCAGAAGCCGGCAGTGGGCAGCGCACGGTTCAGTCTACTTCAGATAGATGTGGAAGCTGAAGAACCAGAGACGTCGGAGAACCCGACGCAGTCGTTTGTGATTTATAATATTGTCTGGAGGCGCAAAAAGCTTTTGGCCGTGATAATATGTATTATATGATGTGTAGGCCTATTAGGCTATATGATATTATTTAGATATAGAGCTCAAGGACTGTAACGCAAGTGTTGTAGGCCTACACTTCTTTATTTGGGTAACCGTTCTGCTGTTGGTGTTATGGCACATAAAATGTCGGACTCTCGTCTCTGGTATTTCCACAACGAGACTCGTAGTGGGGGTTATCTCAGCCATGGTTGAGAAGGTATTGGGGGGAAAGGAACTTTGGCTTTCACTCCCTGAAGTACATGAACCAAGACATGGAGGAGAAAGGGATTGTTGCCCGAGATTGTCTCCTGCTTGAGCCCCGCTTCCCGCTGCCCGCTGCCGAGGGACCACCGCCTCGGCGTTGCCCGCTGCCCGCTGCAGGAGGCTGTGGTGCCTATGTGCTGCCCGCTGCCGAGGCGGCGAGGCTCCGGCGGGAGAAAATCGTGGTCAACAATCACGGGCAACAATCCCTTTCTACTCATTGTCATCGTTCAGTCTACTTCAGATTGATGTGGACATGGAAGAACCAGAGACGCCCGAGAACCCAACGCAGTCGTTTGAGATCCATAATATCTTCTGGTGGCGCACACAGCTTTTGGCTGTGACAATATATATGATATGATATAGATATCTATGTATAATATGATATTATTTAGATATAGAGCTCCAGAATATTTACAGGACACGGCCGAAGGCTGTGTGTGCCTCGCCATTGCGATACATCCACTGTAAAAAGCGCATGGCTCCGTGGCCGCTAGCTGCTCAGGGCCACAACCCCACCCTCCTCCTTGACACACCTCTCTCCTCTTCATTTGCATTAAAGCTACAGACACCGAAACAGCGCGCTTGGGGAAAGCTCAATGTGCGACTGGCTCGTAGTGGCTGGAATCCTCTGTGGAAGGTCTGTTTAAGATGTGGCGACAAAAGTGTGGTATATAAAAGGAGGTATATTGTGATTTCACTCATCACAGCTAAGAGCAGCACAATTAACCATATTGTAAAGGTTGTGCATTATTGTATATGTGTGTACTGTTTTATAATTTCACAAAAAAATAATCGAACCAAATTTTTTATCTAGAGTAATATTTCCGAAGTGAAAATGGGCATTCAACGTGCAATATTTTTTACACATTATCAATGAATACAGAACCTGTTATATAACATTTGAGATGGGCTCCTTTTGTCAGAGGTGAGACTAGAAAGGGTATAGCTTTAATTCCATTAAAACCCTGTTTTAACGACCAACCACCAGAGCCTATATCCTCCTCCTCCTGCTCCAGTGATAATGGCTTGAGAGCGGAGGGGCAACATAAGGTCCACGTGCCTGTGGGATCATTTAGAGAAGGAGAATTCCCTTATGGCGTTTAACTTATCAGCTCTGTTCAGTCTGAACTGCTGAGCCAGCAGCCCGTAGCGGGACCCTCCTGCAGCTCGGGGATTCCCCCATCAGCCTGTCATCAGGGGTCACCGCTCACCGCCTCCCTTCGCGGTCATGAGTGGGAATGGGAAATGTATCCTTAGGAAAGACTACAAGGACCACACCGGCCCCATCACCACCACCACCCCAACCCCCACCAACACCACCTCAACATCACAACCACCACCACCACCTTAACATCAACACCATGCTAACAGCATCATGTAACACAAGTTGATATAAAGCAACGTAACACAGCACCAATAACATACTGTAACATAAGACGACACAACCAACCACAACATAACACAACATAGCTAGACATAACGTAGCATGACATATTAGCCCAGCGCAACACAATTCAACACAACACAATATAATGCCGCTTTTCCACCGCACATGTAGCTCGACTCGACTCGACTCGACACGACACGACTCGACACGGTAGCAGTCGCTTTCCACCGCAAATAGTACCTCCTGGACGTGGGCGGGGTCAGCTGCGCGAAAGGGCCGTGACGTATTTTTGCACGCGACGCAAACAACACCTACGCAACCCACACATGGACAGAACCCACATAACAACAATGGAGGACATCGATAACATTACTATTATTAGCTGGCATGTTGAAGAAGTTGAAGAAGTGGAATATGTTGGCTGCGGCGCTGCTATGGCTGTTACCAGCATGGTTGCCATGTCGCTCTCGTGACTTCGTCACACTCTCTGGCCAATCAGTGGCCGGCCGTCTGCCGATGTCACCTTTTAGCATCGGCTCAGCCGCTTGGAACCTAGAGCGAGGCGGTACTAGAAAAAGCAGCCACTTCAGGTACCAGATACCATGTTTTCGCGGTGGAAACGCAAAAAATGCGAGCTGAGTCGAGTCGAGTCGAGCTGGTACCATGCAGTGGAAAAGAGGCATAAGACAATGCAGCACAATATAACATCATAATATAAGATAACACAACTGTCTTAACACAGCTTTACATAAAATAACATTAGACAACATAACACAACACAGAACAACTAAATGCAGTACAATAGACAACTACACAACAGACAGCAGCTCATCTCATCTTTAATTGAAATCGTAAGTGGAATCCATATTTTATGCACATCCATGATCAAAGCTGCAATAGTGTTGATGGTCTTCAGGATGAAGAGAGGAGGGAATCCCTGCTCAGGAGATCCCTGCTGCTTCCTGTCTGCCATTGGAGTCTTTAACTTGGTCTTTGTCAAAAGTTAAATCCATTTCCTTTTACCAAACTCACCAATGTTTTTATTTGTTTCTGTTACGAAGCATAGAAGCGGTGTAGTTGTTATGTTGGTGTGCTAGTGTTTGCATTGGATGTATCACAATGGCTTGGATTCATAATATCATCCGGGGGCGCACACAGCTTTTTTGGCCAATTGTGTGTTTTCACACACACATGTGGCGCTCGCACGGTCGTAGCTCATTGGCTCATTGGCGGGTCAAATTCTCTGGGCGGGCAAAGCAGAGAAAGGGGAGGTAAGCTAGTGCTCATTTTACACCTAACGCCATTTCTAGCTACTGGGGGCATAGGCAGGCTATGGGAACTCATTAATGTTAGAAAACCTCATAAAGTGATATTTTGGTGTCATGGGACCCTTAATCAAGTAGAGCAAACTACAACAACAGCGGAGCAAGTAGTTAAAATGGTAAATACATACTGTATTTGTTTAGGTCAAGGGTGTTGTGTCCTTTCCAATTATTCAAGGTTTTTATACAGATAATGTAGAGAGGTAAGTGAATAGGTAAAGGAAACGCTAGTGATATACTTATACTTGATATACTTATTATTCATGAAGCCATAAAATACACTTATTATTTCAGTTCTGTGGTGAAACAGACAGCAGCCTTTTTTTATGGTGGTTGTTGTCTTAAGGAGGCGCTGTGTGACTGTTTGTGTGACTTTATACACAACAAGGAATACTTTGGTTCACCTCCAACTGCAGGTGGTTGGCTGTGTTTACTTCTCCCCCCTGTGACTGCTGCACCACCTAAGGCAAAATGAGTTTGCTAACGCAAAACTCATATTGTGTGTGTGTCAGTCATAGCTGTGTGTGAGTAGGGAGGGGGGAGGGAGGAAGAGAGGGAGGGAGGGTAGACATTTCAAAAGGAAATCTTACATGACATCTGATGTGATACTACACACAAACATGAGGTTCATCTTACTGAATTGTATAATATATAATGTGCACTGTATTTATGCATGTGTAGGTTTGCACTGTATGTGATATATTTACTGTATGTAGGCCATTGCACGTATAAGGTCTGCTGTCCTATTTGGGTGTCATGGAAAACAAATATATATTGAAAAGGAAAAGGGTAGGTTTATCCTCAATTATCATTGAGTATTTTGCATCATAATTCATAGTCTGTAATAATTCATTGCTGCCGAGATACTTTTTAAGGCTATGCCTGGCTTTACACACTTAAGGAGATGGTTGGATAATCAGGGCTGCGGTGGTATTGTGGATGCACCCAAATCGTACCTATGCATTCAGAGGTCATGTAAAAAGCATTCTGGTGTTGCAAGGCTGGAAGATATTATCTCAGAATTAAGCTGATTTTGTTACCGTCTTAAATAAAGTGTGTGGACGTTTCTCAGGATTGTCTAAATACTTGAGTTATATTAAGTCAAGCCACTAGAGGCCGCTAATGGGAGGACCAGCATAGTGCAGACTTAAATAAGCCTGACCTGTACAATAATTGAGTTGCTATTCGGCCTCTGCTATTAATTATCAAAGAGAGAAGTATTGATTGACTTCAAACAGATGGCTTACGAGGATTTCAAGGAATTCAAGGAAGCCCAAAGGAAACGGAGCAATGATGTACCTGAGTTAAAGGTCCTGTCTGAGCAGGAGATGGAAGAGGACTTTCAGAATAGGGATGGACGGCCGTATGCAGAGGCAATACAGCAGAGCACGGTGTGCTTCCCAGTAAAGACAGCTTATTGTGTTCCTCATCCATTAGTACTCTCGGCTGACAAGCATCACAGTCACAATCCATCTCTTACCCTGCGTCCTAATGTTAGATGACAAAGGAGCAGCACTGCATCTGACTTGGTGTCTGTCAGACAACTCTCCAAACAAAGTTCTGTGGACCATCATCACAGCTGCTGAACTCGTCTTCATCAAATGTATACGTTACGGGTTCAGTGAGCGCTTGGACACAGGGTTTGCTTCTTGAACAGGAAGTCCTTTTATTTCCACTCAAAAACGTTCAACAAAACACAACTTGGTTAAAGGTAAATTATAACTCGATCAATGCGATCTCTGTCGGCGATCGCCCCCTTCTCTCCGCTCCCGATCCTTCCTGGATTCCCCTTTCTCCCCAATACAACACAAAGCAGGCACATAAGTACAAACACTCCCTGATTGGCCTGAGTGCTGACACCTGCTCGCACTCAGGTCCAATCGCCCCAGCCAATCCGATGCGCTCCAAACCTGCCCATACTCCCCCTGCAGGCCAGAAGTCGCACGTCCCCCCACAGTATACAAATTATAAGTTCCAATAAATTCCTTTATTAATAATGTGGATTGCAGTTCCTTGAGTCCCTGCCACCTCTTTGTCAATTTAGAAGATCTTCTCTCCATTTTCCCCTCATGAATATCCACTGTCCAGCTGACCAGGATCCCTGGTGAATCTGAGAGTCCCAACAGAACCACTCACATCCATCCAGTGTGTGTGTCTGAGAGAGAGCGAGAGAGAGAGTAGGAGAGAGAGAGAGAGAGAGAGAGAGAGAGAGAGAGAGAGAGAGAGAGAGAGAGAGAGAGAGAGAGAGAGAGAGAGAGAGAGGGTATATGTGTGTGTGTGTGTGTGTGTGTGTGTGTGTGTGTGTGTGTGTGTGTGTGTGTGTGTGTGTGTGTGTGTGTGTGTGTTTGTGTGTGTGTGTGTGTGTGTGTGTGTGTGTTTGTGTGAGAGAGCGTGGGTTTGTGACAGGGATCCTGTGGACATTTTTGGTTATTCTGAATCCTTTCAATTTAAAATGAAAGGATCAGATCACAGCACAGAGACCCACCCCAGTGATTCTGTAACCTCCTAGGTAACATTACACACAGACATTGGCAGTCTTGGCTAGCATGCAATTACTGACTACTTAACACAATTAAATGTCTTAACCTTCGCAAGCTGTTCAATACAAGGTGATGGAAAACCTTTCAGACAAGACCAGGAAGCCATCCAAGAATCTACTGTTATGGGAAAAGGTTTTTGTTTGTATTCAGCACCGGTGCAATTATCCATTAAAACTATTTCAGATAGAAATGTACAAAGCCTCAACTGTTTTCCAGAAACCTTTTAGACAAGAAGCATTCTATGAGTACATTCGTGTCATCGTACACTGTGTTACTTTTGCACTTAATGTGACTTATACAGTCTTTTAGAAGAGAATAGAATCATCCTACGTTCTGGTGAATAAAAATGGGTTGTTCATCTTCAATGATTGAGGCAGTTTAAGTGCTTTTTAGTGCTATTTATCACAGGTGTGTGTGTGTGTGTGTGTGTGCATGTGTGTGTGTGTGTGTGTGCAAGTGTGTGCGTGCGTGCGTGTGTGAGTGAGTGTGTGTGTGTGTGTGTGTGTGTGTGTGTGTGTGTGTGTGTGTGTGTGTGTGTGTGTGTGTGTGTGTTTCTATTCTATTCCAACATCATACAGCAACTGCTGGATAAAACTGATAGTTAATTAGTTTGTTTTCCAAGAGAGAGTTTTCTACACTTCCCTCCTTAGTTCTCTAGAATTCCCTTACCCCTGATGTTTATTTCTGGTGGCACAGGAAAATACCCATTCACTGTGACTCTTAAGGGTCCTTGACAGAGAAAGATGGCCTTTCTGGGGATCCGTTTTTCTGACCAATTATGCAAATGATATGTGCTAGCCTTTTCGTGTTGGTAATGCCTTCAGCATCAATCGAAAGGCTTCATGAATCACATACTGGCAGACACACACACACACACACACACACACACACACACACACACACACACACACACACACACACACACACACACACACACACACACACACACACACACACACACACACACACACACACACACACACACACACACACACACACAACCACGCAGGTTCCATTCATCACCATTATGTACAATTCCTGTACGTCATCGCAGTAAATGTCGTAATTTTACACCTTAAAGAAAATGGCACTGTCCGTGGTGCTGAGTTGGTAAGATAGTCATACAATACTAACCCTAACCCTATACTCTTAAACTTGATGAATTGTTTGTTCAGCCTTATCATTCAACATCTTATGCGTCTATTCCTTCTTGCTATATAATTGTCGTCTATAGAATTAAGGCTATTGCTACTTTATCTGGTCCCTATTGCACGCACACACACACACACACACACACACACACACACACACACACACACACACACACACACACACACACACACACACACACACACACACACACACACACACAAACATACACACAAACATACACGCGCTCCCGCGCACGCACACTCTCATGCCCACTCTCTCTCTCTCTCTCTCTCTCTCTCTCTCTCTCTCTCTCTCTCTCTCTCTCTCTCTCTCTCTCTCTCTCTGTACAGCCTTCTCCTCTGGATTGCTGCAGCGAACGCGCTGCATCAGTGGAGAGAGAAACCTGCACGAGCGGATAACAGCCTCGGTGTCCCTGAACCACACGAGCCCGGGAAGCATCGCGCCACCCTTATCGGCACCGGGTATCCCCGTACAATGTGAGGCTCTTCGCACGGTGAGTGGTCTTTCATTATTGTAGATAGGTCCTACTGTATCAAACTCAAACGGACTGCATTGGTACATTTTGCTATCGCTGGATTCCATCTTTAGGGTTGGATCAACCTCCCCAACTGGGATAACGAAGTCCTCCGACAGACCTGGCTATTTAACCAAATACCTTGCTCACCATACCGATATTTGTTTCGGGCTTTGGTTATAAATATTGCGACGGACTCACGCGCTTGAGTTAAATAAAAGTTTGCACGCGGGGGAACTTTTCGAGTTCAGTCTCGAGCACGAAGCTGAGCTCGAGCTATGAATTAGCATTAAGAGGTTCTGCTTAAGGAGATGAGGACCGGAGGTAGCCTACTGCGGAGCTCCTCTAACATCTTCTCCACCCTGGAGGAAAAGGACCCTGCCTCATGATGAAGAGAACTTCAGGAACACGACACGTTTCAGAGTGGCTCATTGTAACGCAAACGAGCAGTTCATTAAACTCATCGAGAGAAGAACCAACTTATTTGCCATTTTTGAGGTTGACGATGCCGCAATTAGTAATATGTCATTAAATGTCGTTTCACGTCTGAGTGCTCGTGTAATTACGAATTGTTTCAGGTCGGCGGACTTGTGCGTTCAAACCATCACTCCCCTTTCATGATGGGTTCTGCGGTAAAGCTACAATGAGGAGAACTATCCATGCGGTGAACATCCCCGTGAATGTTCACCGCTGTGGAGAGTCGTTAACGTGATTCATGTTGCCACCGTACTATTTAATGCTGCTACACCAGAGGATTGATCCCCAGGCGTCAGGAAGAACCAGAACCCCATTACTGAATGAGATCTGCGTCAGTAGGCTGAGATTCGAGAGGGATGTAGTTGTGATATATGACATGAAATGATAAATGTGATTGTGTGGGGAAGCGTGAGGTTCAAATATTTCCCTCACAGAATTGCGTACAATGCTTTTCATGAGAACTAGTAAATCCCCGTTTTAAATTCAATTTTTTATTCAATATTTCTGTTGTTTCCCTTTATCTGTTAGTAGGCAATCTTTGTGGATACAACTATTTAGCGTTAACGTGTACTTGTGAGAGAGTTTGTGCGTACAGCTGTGCGTTTATGTTCCTTATATTCTTTGACATTTTGTCGTAGTCGTTTTGCATGTTATCACTTGTGTGACGTCACGTGATGACTGGTTCTGGCCCCCTAGGGAATAATATAACCTGTACCAATCCTCCCCTCATTCACATCATAGCCATATTATGCACTATTATTTTTGTTTTGCAGATTAACATGACAAGACTGGTGATTATTGTTGATATTTATTGATCATTTGTGCATATTTAGTTTTTACCATAGAAATGTATTGCATTTATTTAATAGATAAGATAGGGTATTACGGTATACATTTACTATGTGATGTGTTGTTCATGGCACATAAAAGGTATGAATTTTGAAACTGTCAGAGAGGAGATAAGGTTAGTAAAACTGGTGTTTCTTGGTCTAATGTTAACCAGCTGGCCTTTTTCTCATAGAAATACACCCTGAGTCTGCATTTATTTCACCACAAATGTTTACAGAGACACTCCGTTGTTAAACTCTGTTTGTGATGTGAACCGGGAAAAAACGAATCAGCCGAATCTGACTTTGCGAGTAAAACCTCTCCAAACCATCCCATTCCCCCAAATTAACCGATAACGTCAACCAGCCTTCTCATCGCCTGCCCACTGGAATCCATATTCCTGCAACTCTCAGTATCTGCAGTGCTTACCGCATAGTTCCACGAGGGTTGGATGAGGTGTGGGGACACACGATGCCTTGTCACGGTAGAGAGCAGTAAAGGCCTCGTGTTGTACCAGCACCTCGGACCTGCAGGATATCATATCATTCTGTGTGCGGTGCATGATTGGGTCATCAAGTCACATCACCAAGTCATGTTTGCATGTGATAATACATGATGTTACATTCTTATTTAAATCCCAGTGCAATGTGTGTATGTTTGTGTGTGTGAGCATACATGTGTAATCTCATGTGTTGGTGCTCATCATGGCAAGTTTGTGCAATGTGTGCATTGGTGTAAGTCTGTGCATGCGTGTGCGTGCAAGAGTGTATGGTGTGTGAGCAGTTGTCAGAGTGCGTGTGTGTGTGATTAATGAAGGTGGTCTGATGGCATCAATGGACCATGACAGTGGTAGGCCACGAGAATCCATTTCTTATGCTCCTTCCCCGGGCAAGCTGCTGAATCAGATTTGCTGGAATTTTGCTGATAGATAAAAAAACATGCTATGAGGGCAATGTTATATTAACCTCAAAGTCCAGGATGACAGCGTTTTGTGATGCAATCCTTAGTCAGTCCTTAGTCTGAACAATGGGTCACTTTATATGAATAGTACTGAATGACTTCCTCAACCATGAGTAGAGATAAGTGACATCCCTTACATCATGCATGTTACTCTTTATCGTGAAGTGGTTATCGCAGTGCAGAAGATTTGCTAAATTTCACAGTTATTGGCGTGGATTCTGCTTTTTTTTGGTCACCTTTAAAACAAACAGGTTATGATGTCACAAATGTGCTTTGTTATAATACAAACAACCATATTTAACCTAAGTTTAATATTATCCCAGCAATAAGTCGACAATTTCAGGCTGATACAGTAGGGTTCTGTAAGCAGCTGAAGTCTGTGCAAGCAGCACTACGGTCCAAGCAGCAGCAGCCAAATGCTCATTAATATGAATGGAAGAACCAAAACAACCGTTTATTTATAGTCAGGGGAAATGCAGTGGGAAATAAATTGCCCACAAACAATTTTGGTGAAAAAAAAAACAAATAGAGCAGATGTGTTTCCAAGACAACAGATAATCAAATATATATTCCCCAAACTGTAATGAGAACCTCAATCTCTTCAACTATAAAAAACATTTTATGTTCCTGAATCCCTTTATTGTATGTCATGCATCCCATTCAGCCCATTATACTGTTTAAATTACAGTCCAAAAAAATATAAATTGACGTTGGTCATTTATAGTGTATTTTCTTCTCTGGGTCTTGGTAATCTTCTAAGCAGTTTCAGATCTCAACTTCGATGGCTTTTTTATTAGCCATTATAACCTTCATCACCTTCTTCAGTTTCTGTTTAGCTATAGTGAAACCATATGTTTGGATTAGTTCATGTTCTGCACAGAGAAAAAATGGATTCTATCTTCCTAGTGAATTCAGGGTGGGTGCAGTTACTTTGCAGTCCCTAAACACTTGGTGAGACAGTGTGTTGCTCCTCATCTTTCAATGAAAGGCCCTTTGCGCTTTTAATGTTATCACTTTTAATAATTGAAATCGGGCCAGAACTCAACATAAATTAAGACACGTAAAGTACGACTTCACTCCAGCGTTGTGTTGTCTGGCGGCTTGTGTTCATTGGCCATAAAATCGCATTAGCTACATGTGTCTGACTCGTAACACTGATGACTGTTCGGCTGCTACAGCTCTGACAGGACATTTTTCCCATTGATACAAAAGACTCCTTTCCATTACCAGTTCATCTTATTGTTACGATACATCAGAGTATCCATGACTGGTCTACGGCTATCTGACTCCTCCGGGATTATCTTCAGATGACAGATCTGGTCCCTGCTTTGTGTCTGCATGGATTACACCTGCAGCAGTAACAACACACACCCATCTGCAACTGTCCAGTTGTGGTGTTGGCTCTCACAAACTGCGCCATTTTTGTTTTATTTTGCGGTCTTCGCTGCTGCTTGTTCGACGTGAACTGAGATTCCCTCCCCCTAGCGCTGATTGGTCTTATCAGTTTGTTAATTTTTTGGAGGGCATTTCAATAGTTTCACGTCCAGACTGACCTGCAGAGAGACAGAATGTGAACTTGGGATGGTCTCAAAAGGCTAGCTGTAGCTGATGGCTCTCCTTTGTGAATCCACTCCGTCATCGTCTCACCGTTCCTTATTGTTAGATTGGTTGTTTTCAGGCCAGGTTCCCAGTGTATGTGGAGTCAGGCTGCTGTATATGTTGGCGCTATATGTGTGTGTAGGGTGTGGTCCGGCCTTTTTAGGGGGGATATCTTCTCAAAGAGGTCTGGTGCTGTCCTAAGAGTCCCCTGGGCCAAACTGTATTCTGAGGCCCAAGAAGATTGGGGCACCCACCCCACACATACAACCTCCAGAGAGCAGCCATTCAGACACCTCATATCGTATTGAATACGAAACATCGTGCAGTGGACTATACCATCTGGTCGATTCATCATAATCTGATGTCACTAGTGTATCTAGAAGATGGATTTGGCTTATCAACATCACACTTCGGGTTAAAATAGTTGCTCTTTAATTTGCTGTTAATGGATGTCGAATTTTTGGAATAACAATTTCCTTTATCATAATATGTGCTTATTAACACATTTTAGAAGAAAGGTGCTTATTTTGTAGTGCTCTCTGTGTTGATTCATACGTAAAGTCTTGGGTCGTGGATTAGTAGCATTGTGTATAAACTGTATTTTCTCCCATTGTTTCTGCAGCAGTATATGACCCCTGCGACTGCGCTCGGAGCGTCCCTGTGTCAACAACTACTTACTGTTCACACCCCGCTGCTGATTGGTCAATACAAATTGACTGTTTTCTACACCCTGGAATGATTTGCCACACCAGCTGAGAAAGATCTCATGTTTAGTTTTCCTTACTAAGAAATACATTGAGATTCTGTGGCTGTTAAACTAGTTTTCATTGGGGGAGTTATCTTTGGGAGCACACCATGGATGAGATCCACAGCGGTGACACCTCCCTAGTCCAGGGCGCCAGAGACATCGCAAAGGAGGCCAAGCGCCATGCCTCCAGAACGGTCGGCCGCAGTGTGGGCCGCGCCTCCGACGAGTTCTCGCAGCACAACAACTACGACCGTTTCCAGGACGACGAGGCGATGGACGACAACCGCCGGGCCTATGCCCCAACCCCGCCCGGCCAGAGCGGCCGAGGCGGCGGCAACGAGGAAGACGAGGGGGCATCCAGCGACGCCACGGAGGGACACGATGATGAGGACGAGATCTACGAGGGGGAGTATCAGGGCGTGCCCCCCGCCTACGGGGACGGGATGCCCCGGGACGGGCGCGTGGCTCTGGGCCAGCCCGTACCTGAGAGTGCCAAAGACCGCAAGGAGCTGGAGAACGAGCGGCAGGCGGACGAGGAGGAGATGGCCCAGCAGTACGAACTCATCATGCAGGAGTGCGGCCACGGGAGGTTCCAGTGGCAGCTCTTCTTCGTGCTGGGCCTCGCGCTCATGTCGGACGGCGTGGAGGTGTTCGTGGTCGGTTTCGTGCTGCCCAGCGCCGAGACCGACATGTGCGTGCCCAACTCTGGGGCCGGGTGGCTAGGTATGTGGCCCTGTGACGATGATGATGTTGATGAGGTGAGGTCACACGTCACATCGGCATGGGTTAGGATTATTATTGGTGAAAGAAAACCCACAGTTGCACTCTAATGGAGACGTTTTTAGACAACATTGTGGTGAATTTGAATCTACGAGTATGCAGTTGTCACTATATAACTGGGTATTACATGACATTACACAGGGCAAGAGAGTATCATTTTCAGGAAGGCCTGTAAATCAGGCCCGTTAACATTTCACCATAAACTGTTTGTGTAAAATCCCTGAGATTTACCGTCCCTTTGAAGTGGCACCCAATATTTCCTCCAACCAATCAATCTATTGCAACACTTCTGGGCAAACAACTGCTGTGGTTGCTGCCTCAAACTCAAATACTATTATTAGGACTGTATTTAGTCCATAAACACCATGAAATATGTGTATATGTAATCTCCAGCACATTATTCATTTTGAATACGGCTAATAATCCTACTCAATGGATTTTCTAAAACCATCCATTGCCCGATTTCACACAAAGATGAACTTGTGTTACCATGATAGGGTGGAAGTGTTGTTGTTTAGATCCTGAGTGCAGCGTGTGTATTTTACACACCTCGTTGAGATCGATGGCTTAAGACGGGAAGTGACAGTGAATAGATGTCTCTCCACGGCGAAACGGCCCGATGAATGCAGGGTTCTTGGCACGCAGCCCAGCCATGAGACATCTGAAAGTGTAATCTCATTGTTAAGGGCAGCCAGTGGGTTGTCATGGCACCAGGTATTTGGATACACACGTAGGAGGATCATACAGGGAGATGGATCTCCTGTGTGTGTGTGTGTGTGTGTGTGTGTGTGTGTGTGTGTGTGTGTGTGTGTGTGTGTGTGTGTGTGTGTGTGTGTGTGTGTGTGTGTGTCTGTGTGTGTGTGTGTGTGTGTGTTTGTGTGTGTGTGTGTGTGTGTGTGTGTGTGTGTGTGTGTGTGTATTTGTGTATGCTTGGGACATTGATGCTTTCTGTTTGTGGGAGTATGTGTTCATGTTTGTGTATATTTTTTGGATACACCTGTTGTTTATGTGAGTTTCTGTGTGTGTGGGCGTGTTTGTGTATAGTTTAAGACATACATGCTGTTAATGTGTGTGCATGTGTGTGTGTGTGTGTGTGTGTGTGTGTGTGTGTGTGTGTGTGTGTGTGCGCACGCATCTTTGTGTATATGTTTTGGACACACATACTGTGTGTGTGTGTGTGTGTGTGTGTATGTATGTGTATGTGTGTGTTTTAATGAGATGGTGAACTGGATGTGTTGGTTGGTCTATTGTTCCTGCTCTTTCTACTTGTTATCTTGATTGGAGTATTTGTAGTATGGGGTTGTATTTAAGTATGTCTTACAATGGTTATTACTAATGTCTATATTACCCCCCCCCCCCCCCCAACAAACAAACACGCAATCCCTAACGCACATACACAGCAGGCAAGTCTAAAAACATATACACAAACATGCACACACACACACACACACACACACACACACACACACACACACACACACACACACACACACACACACACACACACACACACACACACACACACACACACACACACACACAACACGCACATGCACACACACCCACAGCATGTATATCTAAAACACATACTGACTCACGGTGTTGTGCATGCAGGGCGAGCGCACGGAGGAGAGTTAATGTCTGCAGCACCGTTCTTTATTACTGCAGCTGGGCCAGGAGGAGACAAGAGGGGGGGACACAGAGAGAGAGAGAAGGAGAACGGGAGGGGATGAGGGGAGAGAGGAGGAGACTGGGAGGGGGGAGAGAGGAGTAGAACGGGAGGGGAGAGAAAGCGGAGGATAACGGGAGGGAAGGGGGCAAGAGAGGCGAAGACGGGAGGGGGGGGGAGAGAGAGAGGAGGAGAACGGGAAGGGGGAGAGAGAGAGAGGAGGAGAACGGGAGGGGAGAGGACATAGAGAGCGGAGGAGAATGAGAAGGGAAGGGGGAGAGAGGAGGAGAGGGAAGGGGTGGAGAGTGAGGAGGAGAACGGAGGGGGTGACACAGAGAGAAAAGGTGGAGAACGGGAAGGGACGAGGGGAGAGAGAGAGGAGGAGAACGGGAGAGGGGGAGAGAGAGGAGGAGAACGGGAGGGGAGAGAAAGCGGAGGAGAATGGGAGGGGAGGGAGACGAGAGAGAGAGGAGAAGACGGGAGGGGGAGAGAGAGAGAGGAGGAGAACGGGAAGGGGGAGAGAGAGAGGGGGAATACGGGAGGGGAGGGGACGCAGAGAGAGGAGAAGAATAAGAAGGGAGGGGGGAGAAGGGAGGAGAGGGAAGGGGGGGAGAGAGAGGAGGATAACGGGAGTGGAGGGGCTGAGAGAGGAGGAGACGGGAGGGGGGAGAGAGTGGAGGAGACGGGAGGGGGGGACATAGAGAGAGAGAGGAGAATGAGAGACAGAGACGCTGATGGTGAGACGGGGAGAGGGAGCCGTTGGAGGAAGTGAGAGAGGGCGAGGGAGAGACAGACTGGCTGAGTTATATAAAGAGGTACAGAGGGGTGAGGTAGAGAGAGAGATGAGGGAGGGGTGTAGAGCGACAGGGGAGAGGATGGAGGGACAGGGTGGGAGGCCATTCTTCCTCCCTACATTACGTTACATCACATTATGGTGAGGGAGAGTCCTGAGAGATTTAAGGCAAGAAAGAGAAAAGGACTAGATGCGTTGGTTCGGACCACACGAACCAACGCACACACTTTTACAAGTGTGTGTCTTGGTTCCTGTGGTCTGTTGTGTGTGTGTGTGTGTGTGTGTGTGTGTGTGTGTGTGTGTGTGTGTGTGTGTGTGTGTGTGTGTGTGTGTGTGTGTGTGTGTGTGTGTGTGTGTGTGACCACACATGCCATTCACAGGTAGACTCAGTCCCCAAAATGACCTGACTAATAGGCTTGGCTGGAGCCTGGAAATTGTTAATTAAAATGTCCACTCAAGGCAACATTCACTTTAACTACCCTGAAGACGGGAGGGCCTGAGCGTTTCTTACCCCCCTTAATGAGGGCTAACAGAGAAATCATGTGTTAGAATAAACTGTGGCCAGGTGCATGGGTAGAATTATGGGTATCTAAAGGTATACACCATGTTATAATATTAATGAATATGTTTTAATTAGTGTGTAATCCCATGGAAATAGGAATCGTTGTGTACACAGTGAAGATGAATAAAAGATAATCACCGTCTAAAACTGATAACCATTTCAGTTTGAACATACTCGTCCGTTTAAATCTTTCTCCGTCCTTCATGCTGTGGGAATTCCTTCATAGATTCTCCAGCTATCAGGGAATTATCTGGATCAACCGTTAGCTTAACTCCACTCTTATTTCACTTTAGCATGATGAGACGTTGTGTGCGGTGGTAATTACACCTCCTAGGCGTCCGGAGGGCGCTGTGTTTACACACAAGCACACAAATAATGAGACTAACTGGGTGTTATCTCAAGGCCTGCGTGGCTCTGATACAACACAGTACGCTAGCTCTAGCGCTTAGACAGCAATCTGCAAGGGAATATGCTTGTATTGAACCAAACGTTTGATGACGTCATTAATAAGAAAAAATATTGAAATGTTGTAATGTCTCCAAAAAAAGGTCCCAAATAAAATAACATTAAATTTTCTTCCCAGATGGGGAATCAGGGAATATGAAAATAATATAATTGAAAAATATGTTTCAGATGATAACTGTAGTATGTTTATTTTTGGCTGATCCTGTTAAAGATCTGACCTCCCGTTTAACCCTTGTTGAAGGCGAAAACAAAGACCAAAACAACTAAATCATCCCACACCACCACCAGCCCCCAGGCACCACCGACCCCCACCACCACACTCTCTGAACAACAACATAACCCACCACCACCACAACAACCACCAGCATGATCCCGCCTCACCGTTTTATTACAGATATAACCCTGTGTGAGAGGGGCAATAAAATGAATGGGCCCGGCCGTACCAGATGCTAATTATGGACCCGGTGAATCACACCAGTTCCCTGCGTCATGTCTGCACAACTCGATAAGGCTCACTAGCATATCTATTTCATCACCTTAAACACAGCAGGACGGGTGTTTGTGTGTGTGTGGAGGGGGATGGAAGACAGAGAGAAAATAAAAAAGGGTCTTTGGCTACCTTCTCCGCCACACTGTTGTGGTGCCCTGTCCTCCAAAACGCATTAGCATTTTTATTAGCACATTATTAGCACACAGTCGGGTGTAGAGCATACTGTTTACTTGGCTGGTCCAACATCACACCCCAACTGCTCTCTGCATTATCCGGAGGAATCACCCTGACACACGGGGAGAAGAAATAACTTCCGGTTCCCTTCGCCTTATTCTTTTCAAGAAAATGTATTTTCATACAGACTACAAGGCAACAGAATGCAACATTTTATGTAGTAAAAATATGTCTATTTGTTAGGTTGTTAGTCACAAGTAAATCAAAGACATTGAATCACTGGGACCTGAAGGAGGCAGCAGCGGCTTCGTTAGCGGCCCACACCTCCTTGAACTTGTTTGTGTTGTGACTGGTTTCAGAACTCAGTTGTTTCCTCGCTGCGGCTCTCTGTGTTTACCGGTAAGCGTTGTCTGTCTTACGCCAATCCATCGTGTTGGTCGCAACTTGGCCATATGTGGCCTCTCAGTACCAGTCAGTTTGTTAAACAAGGCGTTTCTATAAGAATGTTCCGCATTTAGGCCCAATTCAGTGTAAAACCATGTGTTACTTATTAGTGGTGGTGGTAGTTTGATCTCATCTTCCCTCTCCCTCTCCATATCTCTTCTCTAGGTAGTATCGTGTACTTGGGGATGATGCTGGGAGCATTCTTCTGGGGCGGCCTGTCAGATAAGCTTGGCCGCAAGCAGTGCCTGTTAATCGCCATGTCTGTGAATGGTTTCTTCGCCTTCCTGTCCTCCTTCGTCCAGGGCTACAGCATGTTCCTGCTCTGTCGCATGGTCTCAGGCTTTGGGTGAGAAGACTTTTCTATCCTGCTCTATGTACTAGTCTACTCGACTATACTGTACTGTATTCTACTACTCTACACTGAAGTCTACTTTACTGTATTCTACACTGTTGTATTACACACTACTCTGCTGTATTATACACTACTGTAATCTATGCTACTCTACTGTACTAGTCTACTCTACCGTGTTCTACACTGCTATACTGTACGAGTCTAATCTACTGTATTGTACACTACTCTAATGTACTAGCCTACTCTACTGTATTCTACACTAGTCTACTGTGTTCTGCACTACTTTACTGTATTCTACACTACTCTATTGTGTGCTACACCACTATACTGTATTTTACACTATTCTACTGTACTAGTCTACTCTACTGTTTTCTCCACTACTTTAATGTACTAGTCTATTCGACTGTATTCTACATTACTCTAATGAATTCTTCTCTAACTCTAATGAACTCTACTGTATCATACTGAAGTCTACTCTACTGTATTTGACTCTTCTGAAGTCTACTCTTCTGTGTTGTACTCTTCTGTATTTTACTCTACTGAAGTTTACTCTATGGTATTCTAATCTATTGTAGTCGACCCTTCTTTATTCTACACTACTCATCTACTTTTATACTTTACTCTTCTACTCTGCTCTACTCTACTCTTACTACTATACTTCCCCTTCAGTAAACTACTCCACCTCACTATTCCAAGTTTGGTAACCCTTCCTTTTACAGTCCCCTAATTACTAGGTATTTACCCGGTACATGCATGGCAAATCATAGTGTATTACTGGGTAATTACCACTGGTAATAAGAAGGTAAATAGAGGTAGTTACCCAGAAAATACATGATAAATCATAGTGTATTACTGGGTAATTACCACTGGTAATAAGAAGGTAAATACAGAGGAATTATCCGGTAAATTATAGTGTATTACTGTGTAATTACTACTGGTAATAAGAAGGTAAATACAGAGGAATTACAGCTGATGTACCAAGTAAAACCTCCACTATTTCCCATCAACTCAACTAAGTAGCATGTAGTTGTAACCGTTTTAGGTTGGTAATAACTCCGATATTGTGTACTTCCTAGGAAATTAGGCAACCAATTCTAACACCTATTATCCAAGGTTTATGTTGTTAACAGCCCAAGTTTAATGATGTACTATCTAGAAATTGGCATAGTGCTTTCCAATAAAATACTTTTTCTTAGTTATTATTCGTAGCTGCACCCATTTAGAAAGGGTTTATTCGATTTACCACTATGGAATTACTTACCTGGTAACAACCTCTGCAGGAACAGTTTTCCTCTAGTGTTATGGTACATCTTCTTAAATACTGGGTACCGCCGTTTGTTTCCATGGTATTACCAGGTTCCTACCATATAATTTATAATAGATACATTCCATTATCCATGCAGTCAATACAAACTTACCATGTACGTTCTGCGACATTACCAAGTAAAACACACCAATTTACCCAGTAATTAAGCTGAAACTGTACTGTAAAAGGAAGCCTCGTTTATTCCATGGTATTACCAGGTTCTTACCATATAATTTGTAATACGTTATTCCCTTTTCCATGCAGTCAACACAAACTTGTACCATGTACGTTCTGCGACGTTACCAAGTAAAACACGACAATTTACCCAGTAATTAAGCGGAAACTGTACTGTAAAAGGAAGCCTCGTTTGTTTCCATGGTATTACCAGGTTCTTACCATATAATTTGTAATACATTATTCCCTTTTCCATGCAGTCAACACAAACTTGTACCATGTACGTTCTGCGACGTTACCAAGTAAAACACGTCAATTTACCCAGTAATTAAGCTGAAACTGTACTGTAAAAGGAAGCTTCGTTTGTTTCCATGGTATTACCAGGTTCTTACCATATAATTTGTAATACATTATTCCCTTTTCCATGCAGTCAACACAAACTTGTACCATGTACGTTCTGCGACGTTACCAAGTAAAACACGTCAATTTACCCAGTAATTAAGCTGAAACTGTAATGTAAAAGGAAGCCTCGTTTGTTTCCATGGTATTACCAGGTTCTTACCATATAATTTGTAATACATTATTCCCTTTTCCATGCAGTCAACACAAACTTGTACCATGTACGTTCTGCAACGTTACCAAGTAAAACACGACAATTTACCCAGTAATTAAGCTGAAACTGTACTGTAAAAGGAAGCCTTGTTTATTTCCATGGTATTACCAGGTTCTTACCATATAATTTGTAATACATTATTCCCTTTTCCATGCAGTCAACAAAAATTTGTACCATGTACATTCTGCGACGTTACCAAGTAAAACACGACAATTTACCCAGTAAGTAAGCCGAAACTGTACTGTAAAAGGAAGCCTAGTTTGTTTCCATGGTATTACCAGGCTCTTACCATATAAGTTGTAACTGGTTATTCCCTTTTCCATGCAATCAACACAAACCATATATGTTCTGCAACATTGTTCACCAGTAGTTAAGCACTTTAATTGTTGTTATAAAACCCCAAACCACTGTTGATGAAAGGCATATTAAAATTAAACAAAATCAAAGGCTTACCTTTCAAACAATACGTATCTCACAAACAGGCACTGAACACTGACAAAAAAATGAGCCGTCCACATCAACTCAATTTAAATGTTACTGATGGTGTTTTCATAAAACACATGACATTGTTATGGCAAGTGACCACAAGGAAGACTGCTTCAATCTCTACAATTTGAATAAGCGGTGAATGCCATGCAGCAATCTGCCTAATGGAGCATCTTTGTGGTCATTCGCAAACCAATGAGTCCACTCGATGAATGAGAGACTCTTAAGTGTCTTCTCTGTGAGGTATCCCTGCAGTCTCCACATCTGGGATTTGAAGGCTGACCAAGACCTGACCAGGTACCTCCAAATCTCCCCTTCCATACTGTAATAAAAAATCAGAAGACAAGAAAATAAACATTAGGACAGTCAATTAATTAACATTTCTAGAACATGTAGAACTCAAAGATTTATTTATTTATTATTATTTAACCAAGTTTATTAGTTAAAAAAGGATGCTGGTCCTCTGGCCATTGTGTTTGGTCATACTGAAAAGAGAAAAAGGCATAGCCATAAATACAGTTAATAGGACGGGAGGGGACAGGCTGTTACCTCCGGTTAGCACTTTAGCATCGAGCTAGCGGAGCTTCTGTCATTCAACTAACTCGGACATGTTGTTTAAAACCTATAACACCGAATTTATTAAAATATCCGGATTTAATCGGGCTCTCTCCCATAAGTACAGTTAATAGGACGGGAAGAGACAGGCTCTGTTAGCCCCGGTTAGCGCGATGCTAAAGAGCAGCTCTACCGGAGCATGCCACCTCAACAGCTGCAAGTTAGCCTCCGGTTTGATATTCGCCAGATATTCGGTTTACCACCCAATCGGATTCATCAACATAGGTGCAATACATTACGGGCTTAATATGTTGAGGACGGTGCATCGCGAAAATCACAAACACATGTTGCCATTGATGTCTGTGCAACAACGTCATTTACGTTCTGGCTGCTACCTGTTTTAGGGACCGTCAACAAGTTACACGCACCGACTGGTGGCAGAGACGTTACCATGGAATTGTTTCTGGAAATAAATCATATAAAATAATATAGAAATCACTAAAAAATACATTTTGTCACCTGATTGTAGTAGTAGTTGCCAATGGTTGGCTGCTACTTACTGCAGGTAACTTTGCTAATGTATTATATTATTGTTAAACGGGATGCAATTAATAATTGCAAATATAGTTTAGTCGATTTTTGTCGAATATTAAACTATTAACTTTATTATGATTAACTATATTGCAATATATTTGTGTGATTAATTTCCTGAAACAATTCCATGGTAACGTCTCTGCCACCAGTCGGTGAGTGTAATTTGTTGACGGTCCCTAAAACAGGTCGAAGCCAGAACGTAAATGACGTTGTTGCACAGACATTGATGGCGCCAACATGTGTTTGTAATTTTCGCGATACGGTGTCCTAAACCGTCCTCAACATACTAAGCCCGTAATGTATTACACTTATGTTCATGAATCCGATTGGGTGGTAAACCGAATATCAAACCGGAGGCTAACTTGCACCTGTTGAGGTGGCATGCTCCGGTAGAGCTGCTCTTTAGCATCGCGCTAACCGGGGCTAACAGAGCCTGTCTCTTCCCGTCCTATTAACTGTACTTATGGGAGAGAGCCCGATTAAATCCGGATATTTTAATAAATTCGGTGTTATAGGTTTTAAACAACATGTCCGAGTTATTTGAATGACAGAAGCTCCGCTAGCTCGATGCTAAAGGGCTAACCGGAGGTAACAGCCTGTCCCCTCCCGTCCTATTAACTGTATTTATGGCTATGCCTTTTTCTCTTTTCAATATGACCAAACACAATGGCCAGAGGACCAGCATCCTTTCTTAACTGATAAACGAAATAATCTTTGAGTTCTACATGTTCTAGAAATGTTAATTAATTGACTGTCCTAATGTTTATTTTCTTGTCTTCTGATTCTTTATTACAGTATGAAAGGGGAGATTTGGAGGTACCTGGTCAGGTCTTGGTCAGCCTTCAAATCCCAGATGTGGAGACTGCAGGGATACCTCACAGAGAAGACATTAAAGAGTCATCTCTCATTCATCGAGTGGACTCATTGGTTTGCGAATGACCACAAAGATGCTCCATTAGGCAGATTGCTGCATGGCATTCACCACTTATTCAAATTGTAGAGTTTGAAGCAGTCTTCTTTGTGGTCACTTGCCATAACACTGTCATGTGTATTATGAAAACACCATCAGTAACATTTAAATTGAGTTGATGTGGACGGCTCTTTTTTTGTCTGATTTCTTCAGTGTTCAGTGCCTGTTTGTGAGATATGCATGGTTTGAAAGATAAGCCTTTGATTTTGTTTAATTTTAATATGCCTTTCATCAACAGTGGTTTGGGATTTTATAACAACAATTAAAGTGCTTAACTACTGGTGAACGATGTTGCAGAACATATATGGTTTGTGTTGATTGCATGGAGAAGGGAATAACCAGTTACAACTTGTATGGTAAGAGCCTGGTAATACCATGGAAACAAACGAGGCTTCCTTTTGCAGTACAGTTTCAGCTTACTTACTGGGTAAATTGTCGTGTTTTACTTGGTAACGTCGCAGAACGTACATGGTACAAGTTTGTGTTGACTGCATGGAAAAGGGAATAATGTATTACAAATTATATGGTAAGAACCTGGTAATACCATGGAAACAAACGAGGCTTCCTTTTACAGTACAGTTTCAGCTTAATTACTGGGTAAATTGTCGTGTTTTACTTGGTATCGTCACAGAACGTACATGGTACAAGTTTGTTTTGACTGCATGGAAAAGGGAATAACGTATTACAAATTATGTGGTAAGAACCTGGTAATACCATGGAAACAAACGAGGCTTCCTTTTAAAGTACAGTTTCAGGTTACTTACCGGGTAAATTGTCGTGTTTTACTTGGTAACGTCGCAGAACGTACATGGTACAAGTTTGTGTTGACTGCATGGAAAAGGGAATAACGTATTACAAATTATATGGTAAGAACCTGGTAATACCATGGAAACAAACGAGGCTTCCTTTTACAGTACAGTTTCAGGTTACTTACCGGGTAAATTGTCGGGTTTTACTTGGTAACGTCGCAGAACGTACATGGTACAAGTTTGTGTTGACTGCATGGAAAAGGGAATAACGTGTTACGAATTATATGGTAAACCTGGTAATACCATGGAAACAAACGAGGCTTCCTTTTACAGTACAGTTTCAGCTTACTTACCAGGTAAATTGTCGCGTTTTACTTGGTAACGTCGCAGAACGTACATGGTACAAGTGTGTGTTGACTGCATGGACAATGGAATGTATCCATTATAAATTATATGGTAATAACGTGGTAACACCATGGAAACAAACGGCTTTGTACCCAGTATTTAAGAAGATGTACCATGAAACTAGAGGAAAACTGTTCCTGCTGAGCTTGTTACCAGGTAAGTAATTCCATAGTTTCTAAGGTAAATCGAATAAACCCTTTCTAAATGGGTGTAGCTATGAATAATAACTAAGAAAAAGTAATTTACACAGTACTTAGTTGAGTTGATGGGTAATAGTGGAGGTTTAACTTAGTACTTCAGCTGTAATTCTTCTGTCTATACCTCCTTATTACTAGTGGTAATTACACAGTAACACACTATAATTTACCGGATAATTCCTCTGTATTTACCTTCTTATTACCAGTGGTAATTACCCAGTAATACACTATGATTTGCCATGTATTTACTGGGTAACTACCTCTGTATTTACCTTCTTATTACCAGTGGTAATTACCCAGTAATACACTATGATTTACCAGGTTTTTACCGGGTAAATACCTAGTAATTAGGGGACTGTAAAAGGAAGGGTTACCCAAAGTTTTCTACTTCCTTCTTATCTACATCTATTTTACTCTACTCGACACTGCTATGACGCATCCGATGTGAGTAAAACATATCTTAATGCTGATGTTACTTCCTGTCTCCGCCCCCCTCCTTCCTGTCCTCAGCATCGGTGGCGCGGTGCCCATCGTGTTCTCCTACTTTGCCGAGGTACTGGCTCGGGAGAAGAGGGGCGAGCACCTGAGCTGGCTCTGCATGTTCTGGATGATAGGGGGGATCTACGCCTCGGCCATGGCCTGGGCCATCATCCCCCACTACGGTTGGTACCGGCCAGCCTCCTTCATCCAGCCGCATTCATCCAGCCTCATTCATCCATCCTCATAGCCGGGCTATTGCCAGACCAAGCTCAATCGTAGATTGCACGTTGGTCTGGGGAAGCTGCTGTCATTTTCTTCAGCACAAGAGGCGTGATCGACGGGCCTAGTTCAACTGACTCGGTACGCGATTGGCTGCTTGCCGTTGCATCCCTGTCATCATTGTGTTGAACCAGCCAATACCGCACCAAGGGGAAGCCAGCTTGGTGATTGGCTCCCGCAAAAACATATCGGAAGCAGAAAGAAATGCATTGCTCTTCTCCAGACCCTTGTGCAGGGCGAACTCAAATCGCCTGCAGAATGGGCGGAGCTACCCAGTCTACCATCCTCATTCATTCCAGCCTCCCATCAAGCCTCCTTCATTCATCCAGCCTACCATCAAGCCTCCTTCATTCATCCAGCCTACCATCAAGCCTCCTTCATTCATCCAGCCTATTTCATCCAGCCTCATTCATCCAGCCTATTTCATCCAGCGTCCTTCATTCATTCACATTCACATTCACATGTCTCCCAGAAAACCGGTGTACTCAATGACATGCAGAGCCGGCCCTCCTGATACGCAAATTAAGCGGCCGCTTAGGCCCCCCAAGAGCGCTGTATGTTTTTAAAAATATATATATCAGTGCCAGTTTAACGCGTTATTAACGGCGTTAACGCAAACCAATTTTAACAGCGTTAATTATTTTATCGCGCGATGGCACTCTTTTGGCTTGGCAGTTGTTGTAGTTTTTTCACCTGCTGTCTAGCAACAACTAGTCACGTTAGAAAAACAAAAACACCATACCAGGGGGGTATACCACGAACCTCGCTGAACATACCCAGGCTTTCTTGGGAAAACCTGGCTCGAAGGTGCCGCAACTCTCAATCAGAGTTAAATGGTACCACGACGCTCACTTTAGATTAAATTAGTTGAACCAGGTTTTCGGCTTTAGGTTCAATGCGCGTTCACATAAAGGGGGCGTTTCTCGCGTCATTTGACTCACCCTTATGCAAAATAAATCGCACGAGAGCGGTGTATTTCATCCAAGGCGAGCATTGTATTATTATGAACTCCTACGATGAATTCAAAGTTCAAATCACAGCCAAGGGGAACACGGTTGCCGATAATATGGCTAGGGTGGCGTGCTGGCAAAAAATAGCCGACCGTGTTCATTCGTAAGTGAAAAGATTCTGCATGTTGTCTTCAAATATTATGCATCATCCTCCCTTTTACCCCCATATATGTGGGCCCCATGTTTGCTCCTACGAACATGGGGCCAAGTCAAAAATAAATATAAAAATATTATTCAATGTGGTAAGTTGTAAGCATCCATTTGAATAATTTCAGGTGAATTTAGCCTATGATTTGGTTTTCCGACTATGGAGGTGATTTTTCTTAACAATTCTCACAGCTATAATATGAATTGTGTCACTGACATAGCAGTTCTATAAGGGATAATGGAAAACCCGGCACTTGACTATAGGTTAATGTACGTTGAACGTGCGGGGCCACCTTCGAACTTGAAACACAGACACACTGCGCAACACTAGCCGCGTTTACATGGCACATCCGATCCGCATAGATTTCTATGCGGAATAGATCTGTTCATAAAATGTGATCCCCTGCTGTATACATGGCAGTAACAAAAGTGTCCGTTATGTCTCTCGCGCACACCTGACACATCTCTGATCGGCGGCGACATAATGGACGTCTTATCACTATTTGGCATTGTGAATTTGATTTTAATGAAAGCACAGCAGGAGAGAGCTTTTCTCTGCCTGCTCCTTCAATTAAGAAGGAGGACAGCACAGCTACGTCCGATCTTTATATTTACCCCCACCTCCACCGCAAACAAGAGGAATTTGAATGCGAGTCCGCAGCAAAGACTGGTGGGAGAGAGTGGTCTCTCTAAGTTAAGAAGTATTTTAACGTTCAGCCTGCAAAAATACTAGTAGTAGCCTACTCATTTACAGTTATCCCGGACGCGCGCGGACACTACGATACGCGAACACATCATTAATAAACACCCATGTCCCGTCGCTTAGCAACCGGACACGCTTACCGGACTACTTACGAACAAAGACGTGAATTAGGCAATAAATCCACTTTCCTTGACAGCGGTCAAGTTCGGCGTGCATAAAAGTACCAACGGAGCTCAGTGGACCAATTGCGAACTACTGCAGCTGCTCTAAGTTAAACCCCAATCTGTTCGGAATAAGTGTATACATGTCGATTAAAACAGACTACTCCACCTTTTCTATTCGGCATAGAATTCTATGCCGAACAGATAATTGTATTCCGAATGAGGCGTATGATTTTCTATTCCGCGTAGAAATCTATGCGGATCAGATGTGTCCATGTAAACGCGGCTATTAAGTGCACGGCTTCTTTGTGTAGCATTGACTAAATACGGTCCAACAAGGAAGATCAAATAACGAATACCCTCTGGTGAGAATCTGTATCTCTCATAAAGAATATCGTCAGACAATGCCAAGGGATCGGTTCTGTCCCGAAAAACCCTCTGTCTCCGGAGAGACGCCTGTACGATAAGTGCGCCGAGGTCCACGGGAACACCAACAAATGGTGACGCCATTATCGGAGGAGGGGCTAGGAAGCTGCGCACGCCGATTTAAGTAGCCGATCTCCGAGTAGGGTAAGCTGAAAAGCTGCTCGCAACCAGATTTGGTTGCGAGCATAAGTCCCCATGGTGATACAGCAACGCTTAAAGAGATCGACTTTCGTGGTACAGCTAAACCAGGCTTTCAGCTCAACATACCTCCCTAACCCTTTAATCGAAGTTCGTAGTACAGGCCCCTGGAGGGTCTGGGTAGCATGTTGGTTCATTGGGTCAAACAGAGCTGTACTCTGATTGGTCACGCTCTGATAGGTAGAGGTTGTGTGGTGGGACTGACATTTGCTTTTGCGTTTCTTTATTGCGCTGTCAAACTAAAATAGTAATACGGATTTAGGATTTTACAATACTACACCTCCCTCGAATCATCAGACACATGGCGGAGAAGTGGCAACAAAAAATCTCATGATGCATTCTGAGGTACAAGCCCTTGACTTTTAGTGAACTGATCCAAGATGAGCTGCTGATAACGTACAGTAACATACTGCTGGAAATAACCCATGGTGGACATACAGCTGGACAGAACCCATGGTGGACGTACAGCTGGACAGAACCCATGGTGGACGACGTACAGCTGGACAGAACCCATGGTGGACATCCAATGATCCACCACTGGTACACTGAGCACATTTTCCTTCTTCTTGTGTGTGTGTGTGTGTGTGTGTGCGTGTGTAAAATCGGTTCTGCTGCAGTACTTTTCTCCATTGACTGGGACACAGACTGCACATTGAGAGAGTGTGTGTGCCTTTGTGTGCGTCTGTGTGTGTGTGTGTGTGTGTGTGTGTGTGTGTGTGTGTGTGTGTGTGTGTGTGTGTGAATGTTTTGTGTAAGCAAGTGCATGTGGGTGTGTATACCAGGGAAATGTGGTATTTGGGTAGCTTTCTGTTTTACCCTTTTAATTTTTGAGGAATAATATTAAATGATTCCAATTAAAGTGCCTCATTTTGGAAAATCTGTATTTTAATTGGTATGTGGAATCAAGCTGAAGGGTTTGTGTGATGTTGGTTTACCTGAGGGTTTTAATAGACACTGACTGATAGCCAAGCCACACTCTCTGCATCATGGTGCATCTATTTGTTGTGTATGTACGTGTGTGTATGTGTGTGTGTATGTGTGCTAGAGTGTGCGTGAGTGTGTGTGTGTGTGTGTGTGTGTGTGTGTGGTTGAGTGTGTGTGTGTGTGGTAGAGTGTGTGTGTGAAAGAGAGAGAGAGTGTGTGTACAGATTGCTTATTTACTGTATAGTAAATAAGCAATGTGCCTACGTCAAAGCAGGGCAACTTTCGCATTCATGCTGTAACCACTAAGAGAGTAAACAAAGGGAAACTTAGACACACTGCTAACCTCACAAATCTCATATCTATTGCCTCCAAACCAAAAACAACCTTGAAGCCTATCAACAACACCATCAGGATGGCTCTACTTAATGTGAGGTCTCTTAATAACAAATCATTTTTAGTTAATGATTTTATTACCACTTCTAAACTGGATTTTATGTTTTTAACTGAAACATGGCTGGAACAAATTAACAGTGCAACCGTTCTGATAGAGACAGCTCCTCCCAACTATAACTTTTTTGATGCATGTAGATCTGGAAAAAGAGGTGGAGGGGTTGCTGCTATATTTAAAAATGTACTTCAGGGGAAACATGTTATTTGGTGATTTTCCATCGTTCAAATACCTTAGTGCTGTATTGAAATGCTCCCCCAGAGTTCTCCTATTAATTATTTACAGGCCACCCACATATTCTGCAAATTTTTTCGATGACTTCACAGAATTATTGTCTAGCATCTCCACAGAATTTGACTGTCTAGTGACTTCAATTTTCATACTGATGATTTGAATGACAAGTGTGCAAAAAAACTTTTTGCCATTTTGGACACATTTGAACTGTCTCAACATGTGAAAGAGGCTACTCATTGTAAGGGGCACACTCTAGACCTGGTTATCACAAAGGGCCTCAATGTTTCTGATCTCTCTGTGACTGATCCTTCCTTGTCTGACCACTTTTGTGTTTTCTTTAACATATCTTTTATTCCCGACATACAGACAAAATCAAACACTGTCAAAAAACGGTATATCAATGAAGATTCTAATGTACTTTTTAAAAAGGCCATCTCCTTGCTACCACCTCTAAACCCATGTTCTGCTGATGATCTTGTAGAAAACTTTAATTTGAAATTTTGAAAGTCATAGATGTCATTGCACCTTATAAGGTTAAAACGATTTCTGGAAAGCAAAAGGCACCCTGGAGAAAAGCTGCTTATGTAACAGGACAGAAAAAGGAATGCAGGAAGGTTGAACGCATCTGGCGTAAAACAAAACTTCATATTCACCATGATATCTTTAAAGAGAGCTTCCGTGCCTACAATTTAGACTTAAAAAATGCTAGAGAAACATTTTTCTCCAATATCATTAAAACCAACACTAATAATGCAAAAACCCTATTTGCAACTGTTGACAGACTGACCAACCCCCCAACAGAAATTCCACCTGATCTCCATTCCACGCAGAAATGCAATGAGTTTGCAGCTTTTTATATTGATAAAATTGAAGGTATCAGACGCGCCATCAATATCTCCACGTCAAACAAAAATGTTGGACTACCACCCTGTTCAGGCAAAAATGACGTGGCAAGGATGGCATGCTATAATGTTATAGACTCTCAAAATCTTGTGGAAAATGTGACACAACTAAAGCCATCCACCTCTTGCCTTGATACTATACCTACCAACCTCTTTAAGAATGTTTTCGACTGCCTAGCAGTAGACATATTGCAGATAGTTAACAACTCTCTCCAGTCAGGCAATTTCCCAAAAGGCTTTGAAATCTGCAGTTATTAAACCCCTTTTAAAAAAAGCGGAGCCTAGATGCCTCTATTATTAACAACTACAGGCCAATATCAAATCTACCCTTCATAAGTAAAATCATTGAGAAAGTTGTCCTCCAGCAACTAAATCACTTCTTGGCATCAACTGGTTGCTATGACACCTTCCAATCAGGATTTCGACCCCTGCACAGCACTGAGACCGCCCTTATTAAAGTTGTAAACGACATCCGTCTTAACACAGACTCTGGCAAAGCCTCAATACTAATGCTACTTGACCTCAGTGCTGCATTCGACACTGTAGACCATACATTACTTCTGGAAAGGTTAGAAAACTGGGTGGGGCTTTCAGGCACTGTCTTAAATTGGTTCAGGTCCTACCTACAAAATAGGAACTACTTTGTTTCCATTGGCGACTTTGTATCAGAATCAACCAACGTGACATGTGGAGTCCCACAAGGTTCGATCTTAGGACCCTCTTTATTCAACTTCTACATGCTCCCACTAGGGCAAATCATGCAAAATAACAATATTGACCATCATTGCTATGCTGATGATACGCAAATCTATGTATCGCTATCACCAAATGACTATCGGCCCATAGATCTGCGAGCCAGTGCATTGAGCAAGTGAAGGAATGGATGTGCCGAAATTTCCTTCAACTAAATGAGGACAAAACAGAGATAATTGTAGTTGGTTCTAAAACGGAAAGGCTTAAAGTAACCCAACACCTTCACTCTCTGTCCCTGAAAACCTCTATCAAAGCCAGAAATCTAGGGGTTATCATGGATTCAGATTTTATATTTTGACAGTCACATCAAATCAGTTACAAAATCGGCATATTATCACCTTAAAAATGTAGCAAGACTTAGAGGGCTCATGTCCACCGAAGACTTACAAAAACGTGTACATGCCTTTATCACTAGTAAACTTGATTACTGCAATGGTCTCCTTACAGGTCTCCCAAAACAAACTCTGAGGAAGCTTCAGCTTGTTCAGAATGCTGCTGCTAGAGTTCTAACAAAGGCCAAAAAATTTGATCATATTACACCAATTCTGAAATCGTTACATTGGCTTCCTGTAGGTCAGAGAATTGATTTTAAAATCATGTTGCTAACCTATAAATCCCTACATGGTTTAGGCCCTAAATATTTAACTGATATGCTTCCACTACATCAGCCTTCTAGACCACTAAGATCCTCTGAGACCAATCTGTTAATTATCCCCAGAGTACACACACAAAACATGGGAAGCAGGATTTAGTTACTATGCAACGGATTTAAGACTTGCCCCAACTCTGAGCACCTTTAAAACAAGACTGAAGACTTTTATGTTTGCTATAGCTTTCTGCCAAAATCTTAAATACATTGCACTTTCTAAAAAGCTTTTTTAACTTTGCCTTTATTTTCTATTTTAATACTAAAATGCCTTTTTCTATTTTACCCATTTCTTTGCATATGTTTTTCTTTTACTTATCTATTATGTTATTTTATTGTATGACAATGTTTATATGTGAAGCACTTTGAGTCTGCCTTGTGTATGAAAAGTGCTATAAAATAAAGTTGCCTTGCCTTGCCTTGCATTGCCTTGCCTATAGGAAGTCCATAAATCTTGCAGAATGTCTGAGTTCCTGAATTAGTCATCCATCCCTCCAGTCCATTAGACCCATAATCTGTCTAATGAGATCCATACAGGAGAGGACAAAAGCAGTTTATCAAATACACATTCACAAACGCACAAACTCACTCACACACACACTCACTCACACACACACACACACACACACACACACACAAACAGACCCTCCTGCATACACTCACTCACTCTCATACTCATACTCATACACACACTCCCTCTCACACATACTCACTCACTCTCATGCTCACGCTCATACACACACTCACTCACACACACACACAAACTGTCCCATGACTATATTGGGAAGTATCTGAACAAATCAGAATGCATCGTTGGCAGTATTGTTTGAGAGCTAATAGGCTCCGGGTAGCATAGCTGTATGATTACTATCCAGGAGTGTGTTTATACGCATGCACACACACAAATATATATTGTGGCGACCCGGCCAAAGGAATGTCTCTGTCACTCTGGAAAGTACCACACGCCAATGTCCGTTCAAAGCCACAAGCAAGAGGCATTTATTCAAGGAACAACGGAAAAAACACGTGGGTCTGTGCCCAACGCGGGAAAAACTAGAAATAATACTGATGGCTCTGTGAGCCACGAAAGAGTCAATGCTATCGTCCCCGCGAGCGTTGGGGAAAAGGTCCGCTAAATCCACTCCTGGAGGTTCCCTGGTCCACTCCTGCTTACAGCTTCCCTCCCGTATGAGAACCTGTCACAGCCTTTTAAAGGGGTACCTGGTCTTGCCACAGGTGTTCTCCATTGCACCGATTAGGGTGACGCAATACGCCATCCACCACCTCTCCCCGGGGCCGCATGGGTTTGGACCGGGTTGCCACAATATATATATATATATTTATATATATATATGTATGTGTGTGTGTGTGTATGTGTGAGGGGTGGAAATATATATGTGTGTGTGTGTGTGTGTGTGTGTGTGTGTGTGTGTGTGTGTGTGTGTGTGTGTGTGTGTGTGTGTGTGTGTGTGTGTGCATGTGCGTGTCTTTGTGTCTGTGTGTGTATGTTTGAGGGCAGAAATATATATATATACAAATACATACATTATGGAGGTTGTTGCCTGGTGTGAGCTCATGATAACAAGAATAAATTCATTATTTCTTAAAGCAGTTCTCAGCATTTCTTTCCCACAGGAGTTGATATCTGCTCAAAGGCATTTTGTTAGACTTTAGACTGTTGGTAACAGAAAGGGCTTGAAACCTCACAACACAGCGTCACATCACAATAACCCATAACTCCATATTGGAATCAAAGGCTCATCGAAGTTGTTGTTATTGTGTTGATAGTAGTGTTTGACTCTTTGTTTACTAATGCATCATCATCGTTTCAACGGAAGTTATGGAATATTAACGTTGAAGTCTTGAGTCCTCTCAATATGGAAGTATTATTATGATTATATCATCATCAAAATGCTGCGTTGTGATGTACAAGCCCTATTGTTCCTCAGCAGTGTATGAGTGAAGTGGGAATACAGCGGGATTGGGGCGAAGGTTGCTGTTAACAATACTTTTATAACTATGATTTGATCATATGTTGCATTGGGCATAACTGTAGATTAGTATGCTGTTTTATAAACTCACACTGTGTATGTATGTGTGTGTGTGTGTGTGTGTGTGTGTGTGTGTGTGTGTGTGTGTGTGTGTGTGTGTGTGTGTGTGTGTGTGTGTGTGTGTGTGTGTGTGTGTGTGCGTGTGTGTGTCTGTTCCTCTGTCTACATGGCTGGTGGTAGGGTGGAGTTTCAGCATGGGTTCAGCCTACCAGTTCCACAGCTGGAGGGTGTTCGTAGTGGTGTGCGCTCTGCCCTGCGTCTCCGCTGTGGTGGCCCTCACTTTCATGCCCGAGAGCCCACGTTTCTTCCTACAGGTGAGGGGTGGAAACATCTCATTTCAATGCAAAACGTCAATTAAAAGTAAATTCGGTGGCAAACGTTCCGATTTCAATGGAAAACAATAAAAATCAAGTGGCAAACATTCTTAATTCGGTGAATACTTCTTAATTCAGTGGCAAACATCCTTAATTCGCTGGCAAACATTCTAAATTGAGTGGCAAATGTTCTTAAATCAGTGGCATACATTTATAATTCAGTGGCAAACATTCTTATTCAGTGGCAAACATTCTTAATTCAGTGGCAAACATTCTTAATTCAGTAGCAAACATACTAAATTCAGTGGTAAATATTCTAAATTCAGTGGCGAATTTTCTAAATTCAGTGGCGAACATTCTAAATCCAAGGTCAAACCTATAGTTTCTCTAACATTGTGCACCTTGGCTTCTTTATCTGCTTTATTTGCTTCAGATATATTGCTGACATTGAACTCTTATTCTTATTTTTATGTGATCATCTTTCTGCACAATTCTATATGCAAATTTTCTGCAGTAATTATTGTGCTGTTTTTTTTTCTTTTCTTATCTCATTGTATTGATTACACTTCATCGTCCCTCCTCTCATCTCTGATCTTCTCCAGAACGGCAAACACGACGAGGCCTGGATGGTGCTCAAGCACATCCACGACACCAACATGCGCGCCCGCGGAGAGCCCGAGCGAGTGTTCACTGTGAGTGAGTGCAGTGACACCACCGCCTCCACCACCACCGCCTCCACCCCATTAAGGCTTCAGTGTGGTGGCCAGGAGTGACCTCTGTCTCCCCCTACAGGTGAACAGGATCAAGGTCCCTAGGCAGCTGGACGAGCTGGTGGAGATGCAGAGCGAGACGGCCAACCCTGTGGCCAAGGCCTTCATGAAGGTTCGGGCCGAGATCAGAGGAGTAGGTTGCTTTCTTCAGGGTTTACCAGCCAGGCGTATAATCAGAGCTAAAGCAGTCCTGCAATTTAATAGCAGGACTGCTTTGTGTAACATGTATGAAGCCTATCGTTCACCAAGTTTTGAGCTTGTCTGCCATCAGACCTCAGAATAGAACCTGAAGTCTGATTTGTGAGAACAGTCCAAAGCCAATCCAAGTCAACTTAAACAAACGTTCCACTTGGGACATCAATACTGTGAGAGTCCAGCTAGGTGTGATTGATCGAGAGGTAGACCCCAGCCTACCAGATTGCTCCAGTCCACCAGTGAGGTGATTCAACATCAGCCAAATCGCTGCACTGGGTCGACACTCCCACTCGTGATGTCACAAAACGCTGGATAAATATAGTCCATCTACCATTTACAAACGGTTGTCCTGTTCCCTACCAGCTGTGGATGACCTTCATGAGGTGCTTCAGTTACCCGGTGAGGGACAACACAGTGAAGCTGGCCGTGGTGTGGTTCACCCTGTCCTTTGGGTGAGCTTCCACACACACTCTCCTGCTCTTTATTCGACCTGCCCTTCCCTGTGCTCCTCCTGATGTCCCCGCATTCAGTGTTGAATGGCGACCTGACGCTTTTGTTTTTCATAATTGTTCTCCATAATCCCTCCTCTGGGAACAGGTCGCATGTGGGAAGAAGTAATGGCTGTCTTTCTTTAATGTGCCAGCTCCCGTCTGCCTTGGTATCACTCAATAAGTCACAGCAGGCTGTGAGTGTGGCTGTGTGTGTGCATGTGCTAGTGGGCCTGTGTCATTGTGTTTGAGTCTGAGTGTTTCTTTGTGTTCTTGTTTGTGTGTATGTGTGAGGGGTGGAAATATATATATGTGTGTGTGTGTGTGTGTGTGTGTGTGTGTGTGTGTGTGTGTGTGTGTGTGTGCGTGCGTGCGTGTGTGTGCGTGTGTGTGTGTGTGTGCGTGTGCCTGTCTTGAGCGTTTGTGTGTGTGTCTGTCTCAGTATGTCTGTGTCTTTGTGTGGTTTGTGTTTAGATACATCCTTTATTGGGTCATAAGCCTGTAATGCTAGTGGTGATGGATGACAGATAATTGAAGTGTGTGATGCAACAGGCCAATGGTGGCGTCTGCCACCTGTCAACAAGTCATCTCATTGTAATGTCCTCATTGGTCCAGATCAGCCCTAGGGGGCGGGTCTTGTGTAAAGTGTTGTACAGCGTGTGTAGGGATCCTTACATGCTTTTCTATTGAGAACACGTAACACGCTTAATGCAAATGTATATTAATGTATATGCTCATGTCATCTACATATACACACACACACAAACATACGCAAGCACTCACTCACTCACACACACGCTATCTCTCTCATACTCACTCACTCAGTCACTCACACAAACACACACACATCACATTCCAAACCCCATAGTTAAAGGCCAGAGCATTAGTTTGTGACCCGTTCCATATGCAGAGTCCCGTCCTATCTTCAAACAACACAGAGCTGGCAGCCGACTGGGGCACTTGAATGAATTATTTTCCGTGATGCTCTTGACCATTAATGACTAATGTAACGTCCCAGTAAGGAACTGGTAGTAAAATCTCTTTCCTCTGGTGTCTGGTGTGAGCAGGTATTATGGACTGTCGGTGTGGTTCCCTGACGTCATCAAACACCTCCAGGCGGATGAGTATGCCTCCAGGGTGAAGATCCACAACGGAGAACGTACCGAGGACTTTACCTTCAACTTCACCCTGGAGAACCAGATCCACAGGAACGGAGTGTTTCAAAATGACAGGTAGACTTATTTTGTGATTCCTGCCTTTCTGTTTGAGGGTGCTATATGAATAAACTTGCCTCCTTGTGTAGCAGGAATTTGTATTAGGTTTATATGGTGATATTAAAGCTGGGGTAGGTAATTTGTCTTAGTAGCATTTTTTGTCATATTTGTTGAAATTCTCTGCTGAAGGTAATCAATAAATTATATGCTCTGACAAGAAAAATAAATTGTTGAGTATCTGTTATAAGCCCATCCAATCATTTCATACAGCCCAATTAATTGATTGGATACCTACCTGTCTTACCTGCCCACTGTGCCCGTGCACTTATTGCACCTGACCGGAGTGTCCACAAGTCTAGGCCAACCCACTGCTAAAGCTAATAGCTCTGCCTGTTTTGGGGGAAAGGCTTTTGAGGGAGCGTCGCTTTGAATGACAACGTTCATTGAGCGCGACAAGACAGATAACACTTATTTTACAAATTACATTTATTAGCGTTCCTAACTTTATATTTGTATTGTATTGTATTGTATTTATCTATTTCCCTACACAGTAATAGCTAAATGTTATGGGGATTACGTGAATAATAATAATAATAAACATTTACCAGTTAGTAAATGCCTGCTCACCTATCTACCCATCTATCTATCTATTATCTATCTATCTATTACCTATGATCTATTCTCTAAATTAAATTAAGGAAATTAAATTAACACAAGTTAGCCAGACTATGATACACTTTAAACACTCAGTTTACTAGCTAAATTTGATTAAACAATTAAATGCAATACAAATATAAAGTAAAAACAAGTGTTATCTAGCGATCCGTTATCTGTATTATGTTATATCATCGTTGGCAACATGAGCGCAAATGTTTTTTGAAACCTGCTTTAAACACTCAGTTTACTAGCTAAATTCGATTAAACAATTAAATGCAATACAAATATAAAGTAAAAACAAGTGTTATCTAGCGATCTGTTATCTATATTATATTATTTAGTCTTTGGCAACATGCGCGATTGTTTTTTGAAACCTGCCTGGCAACGGGCAACCCCTTACGTAATCTGTTGTCCGTTGCCTGGCAACGGACAACTGATTACTGATTACGGTACAAATTTGGCACCCGGTACGAATTTGGTGTTACACCTCCCCTAGCTTTAAGCCTCAGTGCCTACCCTAGCTTTAAGCCTCAGTGCCTACCACAGCTATAAGCCTAAGTCCCTACCCTAGCTTAAGCCTCAGTGCCTACCCTAGCTTTAAGCCTCAGTGCCTACCCCAGCTATAAGCCTCAGTCAATAACAAAATATCACAAATTGACATAGTTTTGCGCCCGATTGCGACTGGTTGGTCAAAGTGAAATGTTGGGCCAAATGTTTTAATTCTGGCATGGCTTTAGACACACACGTGTCTGTAAAATGGATTTCTAGTTTCTAGTCTAGCTTGTTCATTCTGTGTCATCACCATTCTTTAAAATGGATGAGAAGCTTTGAATTTTTAGAGTGTTGAAAACCCCTCAAATGACAAGGATGGCCACATCAGTGGTGTGATGCAATCTAGATGTACGGTCATAATGGGGTACGGCAGCACCTGGGACATCATACGTGATGTTTGATGTCTTTGATCACGCTGTGTGTTCGCTCCACAGGTTCATCGCCATGAGGTTCAAGGCGGTGACCTTCATCGACTCTACCTTCGACAACTGTTACTTTGAAGACGTCTCCTCCGTCGGCACCTCCTTCAAGAACTGCACCTTTATAGAATCCTTCTTTTATAACACTGGTTAGTCCACGTGGAAAGACCGTCCGTTTGTCTGCCCCTCCGCCTACCTGTCTTTTTGTCTGTGTCTGTCGGAGCATCTGTTTCTGTGTTTGTTCTGTCTGTCTGTCTGTCTCTCCGGTCAGTAACACGCTCAACCCAATGGTTTCGAGGCGGACAGGGATTTTGTAGTGTACTAAACTTTGTATTGTACCAGACGTAGGGCAGAACACTCTCAGGAATGTTACCAGAGAGATTTGAATGGCCTCCGTCCAGCACCGTCCAGTGCTGAGCAGCTGAGCACAAGGAGATGATAACAGCCTGTCTGGCTGCTGATTGGTTCTCCTCTATGGAGCAGCGGGCAGAGACAGTAGAAGATACTGATGAGGGCAAGAAGTGGATGTACAGTAGAGATGGAGGCCATACTTTGTGAGATGATTGTTATTTATGTCACTGAATTAATCCATCGTAACCACTGTGGATCAAGGAAGGGTAAATGTTTCAGATGTTGTGGGGTCCTGCCTTTTAGAATAACAACCTGTTAATCAAACTGTGTCACTGTTAGATTGAAGTCACACGTTTATTTTGTTTGGTATAGAGCTGATATCCTCTCATTGTGTTCATTGTGAATATATTCCTGAATATGAACAAGTGTTTAGTGTGAGTGTGAACTCAATTCTGTGAAATCCCTCTTTCTTTCCTCCCTCCCTCTGGTGAAATGGCAGACATCGATGACTCCAAGCTCACCAACTCCCGTGTGATCACCAGCTCCTTCCACCACAACAAGACGGGCTGCCAGATGACGTTTGACGATGACTACAGCGCCTACTGGGTCTACTTTGTAAACTTCCTGGGAACTCTGGCCGTGTTGCCTGGCAACATCGTCTCTGCGCTGCTCATGGACAAGATTGGACGCCTCAGCATGCTGGGTAGGAGACTCTGTTTGATATCTGCTCCGGTATGATGCTCAGATCTATGCTTGTGGTTACTGGCCAGAGACACAATCGACTATAGATCTAGGAGCGCATGTAAACAGTTGCCTCTAATCTGGTTTGAAAGAGTTCAGATTGACTGTAGATCTAGAAGGCCATGTAAACCGCTGCAACTAATCTGGTTTGAAAGCCCCCTCCCCTTATTTCGCACACCGAATATATATTAATGCATAATTCATGTACTAAATATATCAATATAATATGCTGTGATATGAAGCTAGAATATAATGTGTAAATATGATATATACTATAATATTATAATTATAATATATTACATAACGTACTGAGCGGAACTGAGTCTGTTTTTCAGGTCCTGAACTGAAGAAAATATAGATATTACTATTAAATAAATAAAACATTCTTTATCTCTTGTTTCTATAATCTGGCACAGGAAACAGTTTGCCTTTTTGATGAATATTATGTATCTCACATGATCCGTCTCTTTGGATTAGTGGCAGCTCAGTAAATGTAATGCAGAGCTGCTGACCATGTTTCGACCACAGGGGGATCCATGGTGCTGTCAGGTATCAGCTGTTTCTTCCTGTGGTTCGGCACCAGCGAGTCCATGATGATCTTCATGCTGTGTCTCTACAACGGACTCAGCATCTCAGCGTGGAACTCTCTGGACGTCGTCACGGCGGAGATCTACCCCACTGACAGGAGGTGGGTGCTGTGTGTTTTTGTGTAGTAAGTGTAGTTGTGGGTCATAAGGACCAGTTCTCCACCCGTGTTTCATCGACCTGCCTCAATGTGTCGAACATGGGGCGCTATCAAGAACCACTACTTTGTACATTGTAAACAACGAGGTGATAGGAATGTGGTGGTCATGTTGAGTGAACACGATGAGGCCAGCATACAGTACGCCCCACAGAACTGAATCTCTGGCATTGTTACGTGGATTATCAAACTGTAGGTTGGACTTTTTTATTATAGATGAAAGGTATTTATATGATGTCGTGCGCTATGTGTTTCTCCCAGGGGAACTGGCTTCGGGTTCTGTAACGCCATGTGCAAGCTGGCGGCGGTGCTGGGGAACCTGATCTTCGGCTCCCTGGTGGGCGTTAGCAAGGCGGTGCCCATCCTGCTGGCCTCGGCCGTGCTGGTGACCGGGGGCCTGGTGGGCCTCAGGCTCCCCGACACACGCGCCAATGTCCTCATGTGAAGGGGGGCGGTTGATCTTGAAATGGATTTAGGGATTTATTTTATTTGTTGGTTTTCCTTATTTAATTGTTTTTATTGGTAATTGCATTTATTTTTTTGTTTTTATTTATTTATCTTTTATTAATGTTTGTATTTAATCTTGCTTAAGTCCATTATATGAAAGTGCCAAAATGCTCAAAATCTGTTGTTAAATCAGTAGCAGATATTAACCAGAAAATATGGAACAATGAAATATAGTCACCGTTATTTGCGGTCGCAAATACACAGGGGCTCATCGTTGTGTTTATATTATGGAGTTGTATAAATATATACAGTAAGTGATCCTTATTACATCTTATTTCTGGACAGTATGGATCAACATGTTCGACGGTCCTCTGAATTCTCCCTTTAGGTCTGGGTGAAGGTTTATTTGGTGCTTAGAACTAGGGATCTTCACAGCTCGGCAGGGCTGACCCTATGGGGGTCAACCCTATGGGGGTCAAGCCTAACCCTATGGGGGTCAACAATGATCTTATGGGAGTCAACCCTGCCCATAGGCTGAGGGCCATAGCCTCACCCATAGGGCCCTGGATAAAGAATGTTAAGGAGTTTTTTCTTCAATGAGTCTAATTAAATTATTTTTTAAATCAAAGACCTTATTATACAATGACATAGGTCATATAATTCCTAGGCAAATTAACAATTTGAATTTGTACGTTGTTTAGGTTTCTTTGTTGAGTGTTGAGTTTCTGTCCGCCTGCTCGACTGCATAATGAGACATTGACTAAAGACATCCTCTCATTTAATACAGTCCCAACAGACTCTGCTGCAGATGCAAAGTAAAACAACGTTTACACTTTCTCTATTCCCCTGCTGAGGAACTTTTACACCTCACAACCCTTTCTGTCTGAATGTTCTGTTCCTTCGTGTGTGTGTTTGTGTGGTATGGCAATTTGCTCAGTGTTAAGGACTTCGCTTTTAACTAGTCTGGATCTCTATCCACATTGGACAGCCTCCGTTTGACCTCTGAGCCCCCTGAGAAAATCACCCTCTGTCTGGCTCCTCGCTCTCAATCTCTCTCTCTCTCTCTCTCTCTCTCTCTCTCTCTCTCTCTCTCTCTCTCTCTCTCTCTCTCTCTCTCTCTCTCTCTCTCTCTATCTATCTATCTATCTATCTATCTATCTATCTATCTATCTATCTATCTATCTATCTATCTATCTATCTATCTATCTATATCTCTCTCCCTCTATGTCTGGGTGAGGGGATCTTAATGTCTCCCTCCATGCTCTTTTTAGCTTCTCTTGTTGTTTCTGCTGCTCGGCTCCCTTGGAACTAAAAGGCCTTTCTTGAAGAATCTCGCTTCAAGCGTGTCTCTCGCTCTTCAAAACCTAGCAGACTCTCTTTTTGTGTGCATGTGTGTGTGCGTGTATGTATGACTTTGAGTGTGTGTCTACCAGTGAAGGTTAGTTTCTGTGTGTGTTTGTTTGTGTCAGACCTTGTGGATGCATGACTACGCTTCTTGAAGCAGCAGGTGTCTGTGGTGTTGTAGCTGACTCATCGCCTTCTACTTCAGAAACTCATGCGCCCAAAAACATTATATTGTGTATGTTTTATTTTCACTCTCAAACATGCCACGTATTTTAAGGGATGGAATGTGTCCAAGCAGTGACACTTTCCTCTCATTTTGCCCCAAAGTGAAAGTAGCCCAACCTTGAGTGAAATCAAAAGCCATGCTTCCAACATTGTTGGTTATTAATATCCATGCTTGATGTTATAACGTTTTCATTCTAATAAGCAAATATGGCATGGTTTTGGGGGGGGGGAATTGATTCTAAGTGGATTGAGTTGCACATTTGTGCAACATTTGTGCAACTCAGTAAATGCCTTTAAATCTGTGCTACAACTTTAAATCGTACGTTTCATGTTTTCATTTCATATTTTTCCTGAACTTAAAAGACGAGCCGAACCTATTAGGATTCTTGTTTCCCGTTTCTGGTTGTAGTTTGTGTGTACATTTTTCGTGTCTGCTTGTCCTTGAACTTCTCAGCCACTGTGCCATCAAGGCAACACTTAATGTGCCAAGCCCAATTGATATATTGATCCCTGTGGAAGAAAAAACAACCTGCATGTTTGTTCCTCAAGGCATTCTGTGGTTCTGCTGTTGTGTCCTCTGTTCTTTGGTTCCCTAATAACTATTCTTGTGTTGTTCTATTTTTGTGTTTCGGTTTACTGTGGACCGTGGGTTAATTCTACTCTTGTTTTGAGTTCTGAATAAGTGTGGACATGGCATGCTCTTTGTGAGTGGAGGGCTTTATGTGCTCAAAGAGCCAATCAGACTGGGGTATTTTAAACCTCAGAGCTTCATTGTCGATAGATTATTGATCACAACTTCCTGACGTCAATGATGAGCATGTCTTACCTTGTGGTGTCATGTTCACCCATTTAGAAAACCAAATAAAACATGTCAAGATCCTTAAGGGTCTTAAGGATGTTTATTTCCACAAGGGGACTCTCCCAATGTGAAGATCTGAAACCCTCTGAGTCAAGACCAGCCTCCCTATGCAGATCAACAGCAGATGGCACCATATATATTCTAGATGTCAGTGTCCCAGAGGACACATTTATTCACATTACATCTACATAAATCCCAATTTGGATATTTTTCTCCCTCTGTTAAATGGAGCGAGTCAACAAAGTACAGCATAAACATTACTTGTCACCTGAGATCCATTAAAACGTTGCTAGTGGAGAGGCCCACTACAACACTGCATTATTTCCTTAATTGTACCTAAT
>NC_044051.1:21027133-21079633 GCF_902167405.1 Gadus morhua | reverse complement strand
CTTACAACCATTCATTCACACATTCACACACCGACGGTGGAGTCAACCACACAGGGAGACAGCCAGCTCGTCAGGAGCAGTCAGGGTGAGGCGTCTTGCTCAGGGACACCTCGACACTCAGCATCTAGGAGGAGCCGGGGATCGAACTAGCAACTTTCCAGTTGCGAGCCAACCCGCTCTACCTCCTGAACTACTGCCAACCCCCTTGTTGCTGCGGTCTTCATCATTCAGTCTGAAGCTTCTGAGATGTTTCAGAGACTTGGCAGCTTAGCTTCCAATGTGCTCTCACAAACAAGACTTCATTTCAGAGCTGATTCAGAGCTCCATGCTGTTGCAGGCGAGCTCAGATCTGGGCGAACAGCGTTTCACTTTCTATATCCCTTCCTATTTGCTGGGCTGATCCTGTCCCTGGAGGCGGGGATCAGTACGCAAGTCACCGGCGAACAGAACCTCGGCCAGCAGTAGTGAACTGTAAAAGGCCTCTCCCACTCGTCTGTACGTTATGTTGTTCCTGATGAAGTGCGTTCCCCCGCCGTGTGCAGGACCCAGTTCCGGACACTGCGGCAGGCCATCATAGACATGGTCCTGGCCACCGAGATGACTCGACACTTTGAGCACGTCAACAAGTTTGTCAACAGCATCAACAAGCCCATGGCTGCCATCGAGGAGTCCAACTCAAATGTGAGCACCGTACCCGTACATTTCAATGAACAAATCAATATTTATTTAAATGAATTCTGTATGTAATTGATTGAATGCTTGATTAATTGATCTTTATGGTTTAATGAGCGATGAGCCGAATGAGAGCCATGAGCTGCTGCCCTCCTCAGAGCGAGAACAGTGACGGCGAGGGCCAGGAGAACATCAGGAGTTCTCCTGAGAACCGTCTGCTGATCAAGAGGATGATGATCAAGTGTGCCGACGTGGCCAATCCCTGCAGGCCGCTGGAGCTCTGCATCGAGTGGGCGGGACGCATCTCAGAGGAGTACTTCGCTCAGGTCGGTGTCAACAAGCTTGATTGACAGCGCAGGAATAGCAATCCGAAATGACTCATGTCTAATCGTCCCCATCTTATGCAAGGCGTTTGTACAAATGCAATCTCCTGACATTCAGAACACTTTTATTTACTTTATCTATCTATTTTTAAGAATATAAGGCTTTCCACAATAACATAAAAAAATTGCATCACCTTTGTTTAGTCATCATCGGTATGATTTTTACAGAATGAAAAGGTGTTTTGTGCAAACCAATGTTTGCACACAGTCAACAAATTGAATCTATGAAGATGGAAGGATTGTGTAGATATCAGTAGGACGGGGCCTTCCCTGGTTATTCTAACACTAACCAGGGAAGTACTTAACCACAGTGGTCCCTGTGCGACCCCCCCCCCCACCCCCAGACGGACGAGGAGAAGCTGCAGGGTCTGCCCGTGGTAATGCCCGTGTTCGACAGGAACACTTGCAGCGTGCCCAAGTCCCAGATCTCCTTCATCGACTACTTCATCACCGACATGTTTGACGCCTGGGATGGTAGGGGCTCACCGCCGGGGCGCTGTTCAATGTGGGCTTCATGGAGTATTGTTCACTGCATGCTGAGCTTCTTGAGTACTGTGTTTAGTGTGTACTGAAGTCTGAGTTCAGTGTGTCATCGTTCACTTGAATCTCAGTGGCAAAGGGGGAGTCCCTTATGGAGGTGGATCATAGCATGACCGGACCAGTGCACCCACAGGAGTCTGTAGTGTTCCACATCATAGTATTCCCTCATTCCTCCCTTTCAATCCCCTTATGTCTTATATGATACAGCGTGCATGTTGCTTTGCAGCATACTTTATTATAAAGGGAGCAGAGAGGTTGAGGGCTGAGTGGGGTCATGTAGGCCTAACCCCCACCCACCCCGCTACCATTCCCACTGCTTTCTCCTCCCCATGAGGACCCTTGTTTACTGCTGACCCCGGGCCTAATGGAGGCCCTGGGGCCCCTGTGGGATTAAGGAAGGGAAATTCAGCAGAATCCTGGTCAGATCTCGCATTTCCTGTCCTCTCCGTTCCACAGGGAGAGGGTCTGGGCTCAGGGGGCCGGGTCGTGGTCTCTTACGTGCCATTTGGTGGTTAGAAAGCATTTTCAACACAGAGTGAATACCACTCTTAACATCCCCCACTGGGAATCGAACCCCTAACCCTGGAAGAGTGCGTGCATGTATATCTAGAAAGATAGATGTGGTTATATTTGTGTGTTTGTGTGTGTGTGTGTGTGTGTGTGTGTGTGTGTGTGTGTGTGTGTGTGTGTGTGTGTGTGTGTGTGTGTGTGTGTGTCAGCCTTTGCCAGCCTCCCCGGTCTGATGGAGAACCTGTCTGAAAACTACAAATACTGGAAAGGCCTGGATGAGATGAAGTGTAAGAGTCTACGTCCTCCACCGTCTCCCTGATGCCCACCAGCACCACCGCCACCACCACCACCACCACCACCACCACCACCACCAGCTCCTCTCCTCCCTCCTCCTACGTCACCATGGGACATGTATCTATGTCTATACCGACCAACACTGCCACGCAGCGACAGCCGAGGCCCTAGTCCAAAACAAACCGGTTCTTGAACCCTATTCTAGTGATGGACTGAAGCTCTGGGGGACAATATAGAGGACTAGGGGCCCGCACCTCTGGGGAACATGACAGGATTTAAGACTCCTCTTCCTGATCCAGTTTTTATGGTCTGATTGAGCGTCTGAACAACAGAAGATAAAACCAATTTTAGCTCTTGACTGGCTCCGCCCCCCTTTCCGAACTGTCTCTGTGTTAGTAGAACATAGGACTTGTTTTGGACCGCAGGGTCCACCTGACAATCTTCACCAGGCCAGAGCCAATGGACCACGCTAGAACAAACAACTGCACTTTAGATGAATGCTGTTGAGCTTTCCTGGTTTTGGTTTAATTTATTAATATAATTATAATCATTATTTCAAGTGGTTTTGAAAAAAAGTCTTAGTCTGTGTATGTTGTTGTGGGACGACTAGGTACTTTACAGCATCTTGATCCAGTCTGTACCATTTCTTGTTTCATTTTGTATTATTTTACTGTAACGCTAACAAGAGCACTGTTAAACCTACACTGTACGTTTTCAGATTGACTGCCTATAGTGGTTTGCGTTGCAGCTGCAGCTGCAGTTAAAGCAAAATCGGTTTTTGCTTGCCGTCATTTTTTGCTGGCCGTCCCACAGTAGTACGGCCAGAATAAAACAATTAAGAGCAGATAATAATCCCTGGATGGATCGACTGGTAGATGGTTGCATTTAATTCTTGAGAAACATCCTAGTTCAGCTTAGATGGCTGCAATAGAAAAGTGACAGTGCAGCTTTGAGTTATTTTTAACTCTTGTGCACTGCCAAAATCTGTTGTGTTTCATGGGTGCTGTGTTAAGTGAACATAGAGGTGAGATCCTTTCTGTTATACCGTGTTACAGTAACTCAATGGCAGTGGCAGGCTGTTTAATCCTGACCAACCAAACACTACTTTCAGGTGTAATTTATTCTCTCCTTAATTTAGCAGCCACCCTAAGGTCCAACCATATTGCAATCAAAATGTTACAGTAGTATTTATACACACAAGTTCTTATGTGCGCCCTCTGGTGGATATAGAGGACAACTGCAGAGACACAGCTGTGTGATCGCAAAACAGTGGAAACTAACCCCAACCTCCCAAATCTTTTTTTTTTTCAAATGTTTTAAAATACTACAGATGGTTTAAATATTCAACTCTATTTTGATCTCTTTCTGGGGATATTGGAAGCAAAGGAAGACTTGTTGTCTGCTTGTTCTCATCATTATTAATGTTTTTACCCTTAATAGATGGCTTCACCACAGCCATCTCAGCATACATGGTGTTAGCGTGTTTTAGGCCTGTATATGTATATATTTATAATGTGGAATGGCCTTAAGTGTTTCTCTGTGCAGATTTCCTTATTGTCGCAGTACTCCTGAATACTAGTGTTACTTTAGTTATGGAGAGGGCTCCGATACTCATTCAATGTCACAGTGTTTTCTTTCAGGATATGTTTATATAATGTCAACATGTGTCCCATGTACATTTTGGTTCAACCCGACGGGAAACGGATCAACCGTCCACATCAGTCTGATCATGTCAAAGGATGTTTTGTTGTGGACACAATATGCTTTTTTTTTTTACCCCCTCCAGCGACTCACACACCAACTGTATGGAACCATTTTGTAATAATAAAAAGAAAAAAATTGATTTCCAAGCAAAGTGATGATTCAACAGGTTGCTGGCCTCTCCCTTCAGTATCTCCCTGGGCCACCAGGCCGTACTTGGGGACACCTTCTGAACCAGAACAAATGACGTCTACAGTGTTCTCCCTTAAGCCACAGGGGTCACCTCATAAACCCTGACATATCCCAGCCAAGTTATATGTCGAAAAAACGAAGATCAAAAATATAAAATATAAAAATGTTTTAAAAATAAATGTGCAAATACAAACTAAGAAATACTTCTTGATAAACAATCGTAATCAATAGAAAACAATAACAAAAGTAAAGTGGAGTCATTCCTTCTGAGGCCTAACCGAATGAAGGAGAACACCATTTGACCTCCCTCAGACCTCCACCCTCTCCTGTGGTCATGAGGGAAGGCCAACGCAATTATCTCCTATTTCTAGGTAATCTACTTCCAGTTCCCTGTAATTGACATCTGTTTTTCAATTAAAGCAACATGCTGACACAAAATAAACCACACTTGATCAATCCCAAGTACGATACAATGTTCTTTAATTCCATATAAAATTTGACAAATAAGAGATGAATAAACAATTAAGATTATTAAAATATAAAGTGAAATTTAATATAACCAGGACTTCTAGTTTGGCACAACCAATAATTCATACATTAAACACTTAAACGTAAAGCCAGTGATACACAGCGATCTTCAGTGGAACAAATTGTATACAAGCAGATGTGAAAAATAAACTAAAAAGAAATGTTGTGCCACAAAATAGGCACACAGACATTAAATATTAAACTGTTACAAAACACAGTCGTTTTTATCATCCATTGAGGCAAAAGGAAACAGACATTTCTCGCAGGTCAAAGTTGCAATCGCTAAATAATACTCATCATATCCGGAATGCAGTTTTCCAAAATCCATCGACCACAACAGTACAGAAAAGGTGCATGCGGAGGGACATTCGTCTATCATCAGAAGGACATGCACTGTGCAGCTCCTACGGCAACCACAAAATAAAATAATACTGCAAAGCATGATGGGCAACGTCTCCGGCCACCCTACCAGTCGCCGGCAGGGGGCCCAGACTCCAGCCTCCTGAAGAGCTCCAGGCTGCGCAGGTGAGACTGCCGCTCGGCGTTCTTCCACAGGATCATCAGGTGGTCGGTGGAGCAGGTCACCACACCGTGCCCGACGAAGCTCAGGAACATCTGAGGAGCACGGAGAACATCAAACACACATGAGGACACAACCTATACCACAGAGAACATCCAACAAACACACACACACACACAGCGAGGACACAAGCTATACCACGGAGAACATCAAACATACACAAGGACACAACCTATACCACGGAGAACATCAAACGCACACGAGGACACAACCTATACCACAGAGAACATCAAGTCACACCGAGGAAACAACCAATACCATCGAGAACAACAAACACACAGCGAGGACACAACCTATACCATGAAGAACATCAAACACACACCAAGGACACAACTTATACCACGGAGAACATCAAACACACACAAACACAGCAAGGACACAACCTATACTAGTCAAGGATGATAGGTTTTTGAGTTGAGGCAGAAACAAAGATAAAGCCTGCTCCTTAATGAGCTGTCTCTGTACTGTCTAACCCCTACCTGATCCTTAATGTCTCTGTACATTCTAACCCCTACCTGCTCCTAAATGTCTCTGTACTGCCTAACCACTAACTGATCCTTAATGTACTGTCCCCTACCTGATCCTTAATGTCTCGGTACTGTCTAGCCCCTACCTGCTCCTTAATGTCTCGGTACCGTCTACTCTAACCCCTACCTGCTCCTTAATGTCTCGGTACTGTCTAGCCCCTACCTGCCCCTTAATGTCTCAGTACTGTCTACTCTGACCCCTAACTGCTCCTTAATGTCTCGGTACTGTCTAGCCCCTACCTGCCCCTTAATGTCTCAGTACTGTCTACTCTGACCCCTAACTGCTCCTTAATGTCTCGGTACTGTCTAGCCCCTACCTGCTCCTTAATGTCTCGGTACCGTCTACTCTAACCCCTACCTGCTCCTTAATGTCTCGGTACTGTCTAGCCCCTACCTGCCCCTTAATGTCTCAGTACTGTCTACTCTGACCCCTAACTGCTCCTTAATGTCTCGGTACTGTCTAGCCCCTACCTGCTCCTTAATGTCTCAGTACTGTCTACTCTAACCCCTAACTGCTCCTTAATGTCTCGGTACTGTCTAGCCCCTACCTGCTCCTTAATGTCTCAGTACTGTCTACTCTAACCCCTAACTGCTCCTTAATGTCTCGGTACTGTCTAGCCCCTACCTGCTCCTTAATGTCTCGGTACTGTCTAGCCCCTACCTGCTCCTTAATGTCTCGGTACTGTCTAGCCCCTACCTGCTCCTTAATGTCTCAGTACTGTCTACTCTAACCCCTATCTGCTCCTTAATGTCTCGGTACTGTCTAGCCCCTACCTGCTCCTTAATGTCTCATTACTGTCTACTCTAACCCCTATCTGCTCCTTAATGTCTCGGTACTGTCTAGCCCCTACCTGCTCCTTAATGCTTCAGTGCTGTTTAACCCCTAGCTGATCCTTAACGTCTTTGTTCTGTCTTGCCACAGTTTTAGGAGACGTTGTCAATGGTCGTGACCTCCTACCTGGACCGCCCCCGAGTGGCCGATCAGATCTCCTGTCAGCTCCAGGGTTCTGATGTTCGGGACCTCCGTTATCTTCCTCGAGGGAAGCTCCGCCTGTTTACTGGATCGCCCGAATGACCACAGTCCAAAGAACCCTGGAGAGAGGAGCAGGGTCAGAGGTCAGGAGGAAGACTCAGAGTAAGGCCCCTCAGGAGTAGGAGCCCTCAGGAGCGAGACCACTCAGGAGAGGGACCACCCAGAAGTAGGACCACCCAGGAGTAGGACCACCCAGGAGTAGGACCCCTCAAGAGTAGGACTCCTCAGGAGTAGGACTCCTCAGGAGTGAGACCTGAGGAATAATCAGGAGGTATAATTTGAAATATTTGTCGGAATACTCAGGAGTGAGACCACTCAGGAGTGAGACCACTCAGGAGTGAGACCAACCCCAGGGTATTACCTGCTGTATTGACCTTACTTAAGGGAGCAGCAGTGTTATTCTGTGTGTGCGTACCTGGAGAGGCTGCCTCCGCAGGTAAGGGCAGGTCCTGGATCTCCCACATCCTCACACTGCCGTCTTCAGAGCACGACATCAATTCACTAGCAACACACAAACACAGGCACACACACCGTACACATCAGAAACACAACATGCATGACCAGTCAGAAGAGTCATCTTCCCTGTTGTCATATAATTAATTTCCTGCCACACTCACTACGTCCTACTCCCTCTTCCAATTTCAAATCCCTTATATTTCACTACAGGGGGGTGGGTTCTAAAGTACTGTTCCCGACCAACCGACGGTTCTGTGAATCATCGCAGGGTGAAGCCTGGCTCTCATAGATCCTCCTTTCAGCAATGCCATTGATTGAAACATATATGCAGCGAAATAAAGTTAAAGTACCCAGATGAGAGGTATGAACCCAAAGTCAGATTGGTTGGACATCTGGGTGACATCTCTCTGATTTCACTGCATTAGTCACTTTTGCCAAGGGAGATGCATATGGCTTAGGAGGTAGAGCGGGTTGACTGGCTGGCTGGTCACCTGTCTGACAGCAGCATGGTGTGCAGGATGTTGGAGTCGTGGGCGGCCCTCCTGTAGGCCACCACCGTCTTGGTGAGGACACTGTATACGTACAGACCGCAGCCCACTGCTGCCAGGATTAGCTGGAACGAACGAACGAACGAACACACACACACACACACACACACACACACACACACACACACACACACACACACACACACACACACACACACACACACACACACACACACACACACACACACACACACACACACACACACACACACACAGTGTTTAGAGGCTCATCTGAAGGGATTAGCATGTAGTTCCTCTAGTGGCCTTTAGGTGGCTCATGGCCCCGCCAGCATTCAAAGTCATTTAATTTTTGTATCAAATAATTAGCTACGCTACCAGTCCAATTCAGCAGCCACACATTCACCTCACTCCTTCTTACCGTGCCATTGGTGGTCAAATGCTGAATGGACATCTCGCAGGGCTTCGGAGAGCCCAGTCGGATTTCACTCTGGCTGTCGGCCTGTGACTCCTCCCACAGGATGTGCTCATAGGCCAGGATGTTCCAGTCGCTGGCGTCCCATAGGATGAGCTCCCCCACATGGGAGCCGCTGGCAAACAGCTCGTCTGGAAAAGGAAGGCCGCACATTGAGGTTCCTTGTGGAAACCCAGTCCTGCATCGAGAACCACCAAGATCCCGTTCGCTGCTCAGAGACACGCCCCTCATTCACCTTACCTAATCAAAACACTGCGTTGAGTTGGTTGCCAGACACCAAGGGGTTTGAGAGAACACAACATATCTTTCATAAAGATTTCCTTTGATTAGAGCTGTGTCCGGATTTGCCCTAGAGTTGATGTAGATCTGGGGTAGGAATTGCTCTACTGCCCCCTTGTGTTCACTTCAAGAAGAGGTGGAAGTTGATATGCAGGCAGCTCTATAAAATCCACGTTGTGTATCTTAGTCCCACCATGGGCCTTTCTCAAACGTGCACAACTCTGAATTCAGCGTCAGGGTTATGGAGTCTGCTTACACAAACACAGTGTGCGTGTGTGTGCGTGTCTGTGTATGCTCATGTGTTTCCGGTATCCTGTACAATACATCTCTTCTCATTGAAGAACATTGGCCCTGACAAACAGCCACAACTTAACAAAGCAGATATCTGACCATTGACGGGGATGAGGGTACGGATGTTGTCCTGGTGGTCCGAGAGGCAGCGGATCTTGGCCAGGGTCAGCGGCAGTTCAGCAGTCAGCCTGTAGATGACTGAAAGAGATAACACAACATGGTGGTTTTTGACAAATGCTTAAAGATCCTATATCAGGCTTTTTTTAGGGTCAATAATTGCATTTGGGGGTACTACTAGAAAAGGGTTTCATGTCTGTATGTTAAAAATACCCCACATCATTCTCACACTGTTCATTTCCGCAAAAACAATTTCCACGTCTTTCCAAATCGATGTTCTGTATCATGTCGCTAAAAGGCCCCCCTCCCGAGTAGCCCAGTCTGCTGTGATTGGTCAGCACGCCCACACTGTTGCGATTGGTCGAACACTTTGCGCGTGCGTCTGCAAATTCACACCCCGAGAAGTTGTAAACATTGCGGGTAGCTGGGACTTCTGCACTTCAGCACCGCCCACTGCACAGTCTTGATCCACTGTATGGAAGTAAGGTTTTAGCGAAAGTACAGGCTGTTTCACGCACTCATTCAGGGGCGTTCTCGATGGGCGCCGATACTCCCCCTGGCTCGGACTTAGATTTTTCTAGTTTAGCAGACATAAAACATATACACATAAATCATATAACAGTCCAAAGCAAAGGGAAAAGTCGAATATGCATGACATCACCCCTTTAACGTCTTAAGCTCCAGCCTATTTTGAATTGTCTAATTTGTCTAATTAATATGCTTGGTGTTTGAGTTGTGTTTGGTGTGTGTAAAAATGAATTATATGTGCTTGGAGCGGAGTTTCTCATGTTTAATTTGATACGACTATTCCTACATAATAAGGGCAGTGTTGTATGCCTTTTGCTGCAAGATTGATCATGGTCTTCCCAAATCTGGGGAACCTCGAGTTTAAGACTCAGCATTCATGGGGTCAGGGGGTAAAGGCTGACAGGAACCTCTCTGATTCTATCTAAATAGCACAGCAGTGTTCTCTTACCGATATCTTTATCCATGGATGCTGCTATGCAGTTCTTGGGCAACTCTACCAGTGCTGTGATCCCTAAAACCACAAACATGATCAAACATCTAGCACCAAGTGTCCTGATTTCAAACTGATCATTTTTCAGAGATCTACTGGTTACTATTTCTCACCAGTGTCGCTGTGGTTCTGTTGTTGGCACTGCAGCTGGAAATCGATGTTCCAAACACACAGCTCTGCTCCCCCAGAGAGCCACACGGACAGACGTTCTAGCACCAGCAGACACTGAGGAACACAGAACGTATTATCACTGGTTCCCCTTAGAACACAGATATTCTAGAACCAGCAGACACTGGGGAACACAGAAAGCATCATCACTGGTTGTTCTTAGAACATGGACATTCTACAACCAGCGGACACTGAGGAACACAGAACGTATCATTATGGTTTTCCAAAAGTGAAAAATGGGAGAGTTCCACTCTCTCACCCCTATAAAACATACCAACAACACTCCTGAAAACTATCCCTGAATCTAAGATCTTAAAGATGCCATGGCTGTTCCATAATAACTAGAGTTTTCTCAACCTCTCGTTGTAATTAAACCAATAGCAGTAATGTGGAAACCCCAGTCGATTATGTAACAAATTTCTGCAAATTTTCTGTTACTACGTATAACATTCGTACACCACAAATGACTCTTAAAAGCAGTGCCAACATTTAATTATTTTTTAACCATTCAGCGAACAAAAGGCAACAGGCTGATTATCATTGAGGGGGCCACTCAATGACATGCAGAAGCGTCATCAACACGCCAACTGAATTGGTGTGAGAAATATTGACTGTCTACTCCTCATTCACATATAAGGTAATTTACATTTTCTACGTAGAAAATATTACCTCAGGAGTAAATATTATTCCGGAGATTTTCAGGGTACAAATGTCAGAATATGTTGTTCACAAATACGGCCCATCAGGAGAATATCAGGACTTACACATGTGTCTGAAAGCAGCTAGTGTGTGAGCATTTAATCACATTATAAAATTAGTCAATTTATGGTAACAGTGGTAATTGTTCAATGGAAAGTGTAGCATACTATGCATACAAATCAATTATTAAATAGCTTTTACTGTTATTCAGGGCTGAAAAGTGCATTGACATTTTAAAATGCAAGGCAACTACTATTGGTTAGTTGAAAATAATAATCATCATTGAGGTTAAACATCTCTTCAAGTGTCCTGGTCAAGACAGGCAGCAGTAGCCTACAGTCACACATAGCATACACGCAAAACATAAGAAAAATAAAACAACTAAAACAGTCCGCAGGGGGGAAGGCGGATATAAATATCGCAAGACTTTTCGTGAGGCTCAAGGAAGAGAGTAATATTAAGTTTGAGCAACAAAGAGTAAAGACACTTCTGGAGGCCAAGGATGAGCGTAATATTACATTTGAGGAATAAAGTGTAATCTTTTGGTGGACTCTATAGACATAATTCGTCATACTGTGTTATTGACGTGTCTTCGTTGTGTTATACGGACACTGTATCTTTAAGATCAACGTGACTTGTGTGTTGATATGCCGGTCGGCGCGATGTTAGAATTTAACGTTTTTTAAATGACAAAAAGAACGACCTTCCGTTGCTCGTTGAGGTGAGAAAATATCTCTTCCCTTCTTTTATCGCAATTTCTACAAAATAGACAGAACGTCTTACCTGGGAGAGTATGTTGACGGCAGAGCCGTTATGTTTAAAAACATAACGTCTTACCTGGGCGAGTTTGTCGATGGGGTGCGTGCACGTGCATGTGTATTCCTACCTGCGCATGTGTCGATGGCGGAGCCGTTATGTTTACAACATAACGTCTTACCTAGGCGAGTGTCGCTGTGGTGTCTGCGCGTGCGCATGTGTTCTTACTTGTGCGTGTGTAAATGATGGAGCCGTTATGTTTAAAAACATAACGCCTTATCTCGGTGATTGTGTCGCTGCCGTTGTCTTGACGTGCGGTGTGTGTGTGCGCTTCCGTGTATGTGTCGCTGCCTTTGTCTTGACGTGTGGTGTGTGCGCGTGCGTGCGTGTGTGTGTGCCTTTCCGTGTATGCGTATGTGCGGTGTGTGTATGCGGTGTGTATGCGGGTGCTTGAGGTGTATGTATGCGTTTGCGCGTGCTGTCAGTGTGTTCGAGCTGCAGGATCATATTGTGTCTTTAAGACATTAAAGGGTACCATATAACCATCCATCACTATCTGACCCACTTGGTTTATACCTCTGTGTTGCCATGATTTGTTTGTTAATGTTTTCGGCATATGAGTAACTTGAGGAACTGGTGCGACAGGCCTGCTATTATAGTAGTAAGAAATTGCGAGCAGCAAATGAATCATTGACTTGCACCTAACATTTATAAACCATTTAATAATAAAAAAAAAATCATAATTTTTATCATCTTCTTAAACACAAAACAAAACAATCACAAACCTCATAAACATACATCACAAGATAACAAAACTCACAGGACATTAAAAAACAATACACAGTACAACAGGGGGGGCTGCAGATCCATAATATTCAATAAATTCATTTAAATGCCCAGTTTCTCAAATACAGCCTTATAAGGTCTTATAAAAATCCATGGACCTTCATCCCCACAGTCAAGATCAATGAGGAACGAGGTTGCACGTTCCATTGACAGGAAATTCATAAAGTCTTTTAACCAATTGCCAGTGTTGAAGCAATTTGGTTTTTGTACTTTCCAATTCCTCATAATGATTTGTTTAATCAACCAAGCTATAATGTGTTGCGTAAGAGTTTACTCGATATTTTCTACTCTACTGCCTAAAAGGCAAATTAGTGGGCAGAGTGATATTTTCACTTTCAGAATATAAAACAAGTTACAGATCGAATCTTTCCGAAAACTCTTTACTGAGGGGCAAAGCCACATTAGATGTATCAATGTTCCTGCCTGTCCGCAACCATGCCAACACAAATGGGAGAGGGACTTGTCCATTTTCTTTAATCTGCTTGGTGTTATATATGCCCTGTGCAAGATTTTTATTTGAACAATTTTATATCTTACACATTTGGATAAGGCTGTTGTGTTTTGGTAAGTTTATCCCACTGTGCATTACTCAGGGGTGCGCCCAAGTCCAGTTCCCGTTTGTGTTGAATAGAGGATAGGCTGTCAAGGGATGCAGTGGTCAACAGTTCATATAATCTTGACACTATTTTCCTCCCTGATGCAATCTCCCTCAGTTTTATGTCCAGATCTAAATCCTGTACTATGTGTTCTTTTGAAATAAGTAACCCCAAATTTGATTTGAATTGTATACATGCAAAAAAGTCGACGTCTTTTAAATCATATTGTGTCTTTAAGACATTAAAGGGTACCATATAACCATCAATCACTATCTGACCCACTTGGTTTGTACCTCTGTGTTGCCATGATTTGTTTGTTAATGTTTTCCCACCCGCTTTTAATACGGGGTTACTCCATATAGGGCATGATGGTAAATGTTTGCTCCATTGAAATGGAGACGCTTCTGTGTCATTTTTTACTACCTCACAGGAAAATTTAATAAGAGGATTGACTATTTTCAAATTGGTTTTGGGGTAATACCATGAAGCGGTTAGGAAGAAAGATTTGTCTTGGTTGGCTAAAATTCTTTCCTCAACCCATTTCCAACTCCCTTACTTGTGGGCCTCTATAGGCCCACAACAAAGGAAACCTAGCATTATAAGCAAGGAAATAAGAATAAACATCTGGGACTCCCAATCCACCTCTTTTCCTCGGTGTGGATAATCCTTTGTAACTGATTCTTGGTTTTATATTACTCCACAAGAAATCAGAGAATAATTTATTAATTTATTTTAACCAGTAAAGAGGGAATTTAAGTAGAATTGCTGATATAAGGAATAATAATCTTGGAAAAAAAATAATCCTTACCTTGACCGAGGACTGGAGGTCTGAAATAGTCTGGACTCTGTTTCCTGTGTCTGGATCCCACAGCTGGTCACTCAAGCATTGAGGAAACATAAAGCGCACGAGGAGGACCACAAGCAGGACTATATGTAGCATACATTAAAAACAATGAGTATAACTATACTGTGCAAGCACGAGTAAGGTGTTCTAACAGGACACATTTTAAAGAGACACAGCTTGGGATTAAACACAGCAGGAGTGTGGGAGAGATCTCAATCAATCCTCTGATTGGAGAGAGCGAGACAGAGAGAGCGAGAGACAGACAGACAGCCAGACAGACAGACAGACAGACAGACAGACAGACAGACAGACAGACAGACAGACAGACAGACAGACAGACAGACAGACAGACAGACAGACAGACAGACAGACAGACAGACAGACAGACAGACAGACAGACAGACAGACAGACAGACAGACAGACAGACAGACAGACAGACAGACAGACAGACAGAGAGAGAGAGAGAGAGAGAGAGAATGAGCGAGTGACAGAAAGACAGACAGAGAGAGAGAGAGAACGAGAGAGGGAGCGAGAGACAGAAAGACAGACAGAGAGAGAGAGAGAACGAGAGAGGGAGCGAGAGACAGACAGAAAGAGATAGGTGCTTGGGACTATGGATACACTGAGGCTGCGGTCGGAGGAGGCGGTGACCAGCGAGGTGTGGGGGCTGTCCCTGGAGAACCGGGTCAGCGTTGCCATGGCAGTGATCTGCTGGGAGTGACCCCTCATCTCCAGGAGCTTCTCCCCAGTCTGGAACCCGCACACACACACACAAAAACACATCAAAATACACACAAACACACATCACACAATACACACAAGCATCACAATACATACCCACACAAAAACACACGTGGGTGTGCACACACATATTAACATACACACATGCATTCACAATTTCACATCAAAATAAAAACACACAGGCAAAGTTATCGCACATACCAACTCACAATACACACACACAAACACACACAAATACACAAATACAAACATACGCAACAAAGTCCACAAACATACACACAGATCACATAACATGTAAAAACGAACTATTCAACAAAGAAAACATCCACATTAAAATTCACCTCAATGTTCCAGACCAGAACCAAGCCATCGTCTCCAGCTGAGGCGAACCTTCAACACAGGAGGATCAGCTGGATGAGCCACGACACACTACATACATGATCTGCATCTTAAATACTCTCATCCATCAGACCAGCTCAAAAAAAAGAGCTGGCACAAATAAAGACCAACTAACTAATACACACATAATGGATAAGGACAAGAGACTAATTCAATTTTGGTTCTTCTATTGTCTTAGACATTGGTTGTAATTGACAATAAAGCTGACTTTGACTTTGACTTTGACTTCAACATTGAATACTCATATTGATGAGGCACAAACGTAGATACAATTACAAAATGAAATAATGTCGACTATTGCTGTGCCTCAGTAGCTATGTAATAAAAAAAATTTTTTTTGAATGGGATTCTTCTTAGTTAGGAATCATCCACCGTACCACATGTCCATCCCCCCCAGATAGACCAAACAGAAACATTGTTAACTTATACACTTGACCTCTGACTCCTCTCCTCCATCTCCACCCTCCCTAAACTGGTTCAGACCCAAACAGAACAAAAGGAAAGGACAGAGGTAAGAGCTGTGAGGAGGAGAGCAGGAGAGGGGGAGGAGGACAGACCGACTCAACGCATCAGAAGCAATTTGGGCAAAAATGATGTGGCCTTTGGCCTGTGGGGGGGGGGCAAGAGGAGGAGGCTGTTACCGGGGGTGACCAGGTGTGACACCATAGGGAGAAACACACACACACACACACACACACACACACACACACACACACACACACACACACACACACACACACACACACACACACACACACACACACACTTTGGTTGCGCTACAAACCCCAATTCAGCCCCTTATGCTAACCCTGTCTCTATTGGTGGAGAGAGCAGTAGCAGGTGGGGATGTTTGGCCGTCTGGAGGGGTTGCATTGCGTGTTTTGGGGTTAGAGTAATAAGAGGGTTTGTATTCAGGGTGTGCACCTTACTCGCTCCATGGAGCCACCGCCCGGCCCGTGTGGGCCTTGATGTGCTCTTGTCATGCTCTCTAAGTTTTGCTGCAGAAAAGGATCTCCTGTCAATCCGTGATTTAACCCCCCCCCCCCCCCCATCCCCCCTGGCAAGGGTGTGGGGTGGAGGGGGGTAGAAGATAGGGGGTGGGGGAGGGGTGCTCACCTAAAGTCATCAATCTGCACCAGAAATCGAACAATGTCGAAATGTCCTTTCAGCACCTGCAGCTCAGTGAACCAGTTTTTTGGCTGTTCCTCTCCGATGCACAAGACGGAGTTCTTCGTCAGACAGTTAGTGCAGAGATGGCGGAGAAAGAGAGAGAGAAAGAGAGAAAGAGAGACAGACAGACAGACAGACAGACAGACATACAGACAGACAGACCGTACAATTGCTCTGCTTGTTTCGAATTGACAGAATAATGTAGCCAACTAGCACATTATCAAAATATGTAGAAGAGCGTGCTTGTGCGTGGGTACGTGTGTGTGTGTGTGTGTGTGTGTGTGTGTGTGTGTGTGTGTGTGTGTGTGTGTGTGTGTGTGTGTGTGTGTGTGTGTGTGTGTGTGTGTGTGTGTGTGTGTGTACGTGTGTGTGTACGTGTACGTGTACGTTCTTGCATGCGTGTGTGTGTAGGGGGGGGGTATCTTACCTCGACGGCACGTTGGGCATCCCGACCCCCAAGCATCCACCGGAACATGACTATGGGTCGACCACCAGATGGATGTCACCCAGCTCTCTCGGTTCACCTCTGGAGGAAACTGGGCTGGGCTGAGGACCGCGGTTGCTTTACAATACATACGCTGACACGACTATAGACGAACTAAATACAATATTATATAAATACAATACATCTCGCAATAAAAGATTGTACAGAACGAAACGCCAACCTGGGTAATCTTACCTAATGCTTTGACAGAACTGATTACAGATGTTGGTTCCGATGGTGTCCTACACCTGAGAGCAATGGGCATGAGGGCTGAATGTAAACATGGTTATTCCGTTATATACCAAAATTAAAACCTGTGTTTGTCGATTTAAAACCTGTATCCGTAACTCGGATCACAACAATATCACATGACCAGAGCTACGGAAGCTCGTCAGGGTGAAGTGCATTGAAAGGTTTTCTTGCCAGGTGGAAAGTCTTCGCATCATTTACTTTGCTTCACGGCCAAGCGCAAACCTTTCGGATTTACATGTAAATCCGTGTTGGCCGCCTCACTTAATATGCTATAATGTACGGGGTTCACTGATATTGTGAAAAATACCACAAAATATGTTTAACAGACACGATCCGCCACTAGATGGCAGTGTGTAACAATCCCATGAGATTATCAACGTTCTCTCTTCTGTCAAATGTTACAAGAAAACTTAAACCAGCACTGACACACACACACGCACACACACGCGCGCGCACATACACTTACACACACGAATGCACGCACGCAAAAGCACACGTACACACGCGCGAGACATACACACACAGGAGGAGGGAGAAAATAGGCTAAGTGTGACTGTAACGCTGCTGAGCAGATTGAGACGAGCCGCGGTGTGTCTTCGCGGTGTGTCTTCGCGGTGTGTAGGCCTGTGACCTTCACGGAGGTTCAGATGCACTGATTTCTGATTTAGTGTCGATCCGCCGCGCTTGTCAGGGCCTGGGAGGTGCTTTCCATGCGGTAATAGAAAAGCTCAAGGGCAAAAAGAGAGAGAGTGCGAGAGAGAGAGAGAGAGAGAGAGAGAGAGAGAGAGAGAGAGAGAGAGAGAGAGAGAGAGAGAGAGAGAGAGAGAGAGAGAGAGAGAGAGAGAGAGAGAGAGAGAGAGAGAGAGAGAGAGAGAGAGAGAGAGAGAGAGAGAGAGAGAGAGAGAGAGAGAGAGAGAGAGAGAGAGAGAGAGAGAGTGTGTGTGTGTGTGTGTGTGTGTGTCCAAGACGGGTATGTGTGTGGGACTTAGATTTTTTTTTTTTTTTCGTAGATTTTCAAGCTACGCTGTTTTGATTATTTGTTAAGTCAAAAATGTCTCAACTTATATGACACTGAACAACACTATACTGAACTATATAACTAGCTTACTTGCAGGAGGGGCTGAGCAGTCCAATTCAGAGGAACACCCCTTCAACCACAAAAGAAAACGGAATATAAATCAGGATATTAGAACTACGTTGCATGTATTTGATTGGGTAAGTTATTTGATTGGTTCACTAAGGGTGTTTATATGCTGCCACAGCTTCACAGTAGGGGACCCAAACTATTGGGACGGGGCGGATGTGACCACAGGCCCTCAGGAGAGGAGGCCTTGTAGAAGGCTGACATGGGGGGCCTTACCCCAGAGCAGGCCGGAGCAGGAGTCATGCATTACTACATCCCGGCAGCTGTCACTCTGATTGGTCACGTGATCCTGACTGTAATTTGCCGGTCGGTTCAGTCATCTCAGGTTAATTATCGACGCTGGCCTATTTAAAAACAGACACACATTGGTTCACAAACACACTGTATTTCTCTTTCACTCACATTCTCTCTCGCTTTCTATCTCCCCCTCTCTCTTTGATGGTTTCAAACAAGCAGTCTCCATCTCTCTCTCTAATGTTCTCCTCATCTTCTCATGTGAATAGATAATAGACCAAAATCCAATCTCTTCATCAGCATGTAATAAAATGGAGGAGCCTTTCTTTAAACAATGACTGATGAGGGATTTGTGAGGGCTGTCCGTCGGTCCGGCTGAAATCGGACGGCCCAGGACCTACCAGGACATCAGCTTGAGGGAGGGAGGGGTTCTGAAGTTATCTTCAAATGGGATTTCTATTGCCATCTGGACCAAAAAGCAGCCAGAGATCCTCCCAGACTCTGCCTGTCAAATCCCATTAGATTGGCTCTCCGTTACCCGTGCCTACAAATCCTGATTAGGTGCCAACCTCATCATACCACCGTACTAGAGCCATACAATGCATGTATTGTAGTCAATTTGTATTGCATTTACTATCCAATATTTTAATTATATATATTATAGATAATTTGTAGTTTTATGTTCTATATTATCTTTTATGTATCTGATCTAATTTCGGTGATCTAGACAGATCTAAACATGTGAAAATGTACACAAATTAATTACTATTCTTGGTAGGCCTATATAACAATAGGACGTTGGTATAACAGAGAAACGGGCAGAATCTCCAAACTGCACAGGGAGAGTATTGATGTATTTTGGTTCCAACAATTGAATATTGTTCCACTAGTTTCCGTGCCAGACACCAGCATCACCATCAATTGATTTCTAAATCCACCTCAGCTGTGTAATGCTGTTACCATGATATTCACACTTTTGTCCACGCAAAAAATCTAGAATACCTTCACATATTTCATACATTTATTTTTTCTGAGACAAGCGTTTTGATTCACAAAAATACTTTAACACATCTTTACACGTAAGCAAAATTTGCGCATGCGTTTTGCCCTCCTTTTTTTTTAGAAACATGGACCCACACATACAGCTGCACAAATACATAAACACACACACACACACACACACACACACACACACACACACACACACACACACACACACACACACACACACACACACACACACACACACACACACACACACACACACACACACACACACACAGACGCACACATACACTCTTTCACACACCTACACACAGGAGAATTAATGAGCTCTCATTCATAATCCCGGAAAGAGAGAGCCATATTCACCCTTGGATGGTTTATTGACTGATTTCATTTATTTATGTGAAATAAATAGGAGGTAAACATTGGCTGGCTCCCACATTTTTTGCGACACACTCGCTGCACAGCATTGTGGGAGAAATGATCCCGCCAACAGCAGGGTCAGTGATTGGCTCGCTCGTCAATGTGTGACAAATTACCCAATAAAAAATAGGTTACCCGTTTCCACAAACTAATTAACCTGCGTGATAGTGAAACAAATTATTACATTTATGTAATATTATTTCACATCGGCTGCCAGACTGCAAAATATTTTCCCTGTGCCTTGCCCTGTTTTCCTCTGTCTTTTTGCAATCACAGTCATAACTGATTACAAGGTTACACACACACATACAAACACACACTGAATATATAGGCCTATTATAAAACCGATGCATACAATAACTACTAGCTTTACTTTACTAGCTTTTTTTTACTATATTCATACTTGCATAACGCATAACACAAAATATTGATGGCAAGAAAACTGAAAACAAATCCAAATTAAATGACATGGCTGTATATTAAATAATCTCACAATATTTTGTCGAACAGTTGCATTTTTATAGTTCGATGAATTCCTCATCGAACTATAAAAATAGTTTAAACCCATTCCATTCGGTTTAATATTTGATTTCCTCCTACCTTCTTGGTGCTGAGAGCGATGTAGCCTACTGTTTTTTTATGTGACGGTGTGACCGAAGGCTGTGCTCGCGGCCTTTTGGGTCCCTGGTACCCATGGGCCACGTGGACAATCTCATATCTTCAGCTTTGTGAGGGACGCCATTTTCTATTTCTGTCCGTTTGCCTTGCTCTGTTTAACGTAATAAATTATGAACACACTTTAGGTGCAGGCACCCAATCAGTCAAACTTACTCACACCTCGGAGTGCGTTTGTATGTGTGTGTGTGTGTGTGTGTGTGTGTGTGTGTGTGTGTGTGTGTGTGTGTGTGTGTGTGTGTGTGTGTGTGTGTGTGTGCGTGCGTGCGTGCGTGCGTGCGTGCGTGCGTGCGTGCGTGTGGGTGTGTGGGTGTGTTTGTGCGCACGCTTGTGAGTGCGTGTTTGCATTTGCCTGCGTGTGTGTGCGTGTATGTGTGTGAGTGTGTGAATGAGCGCGTGGGTGCACGGCGCATGTGTGAATGAAACCCGTAGGAAAGTGATTTCCTGTTATGATGGACAATCGTTATAGCGTTGGAACAGGCTCTAAAAGTGTCAGCCTTCTGTCAACCAGGTGATTACGTGCGGCTGAGCGGGGGAATTGAGATGTTTGTCCTTGCTAGTGTTGAGAGGGAGCCTAGCCTGGGAGCCCGGGGCCATCAGGGCCCGCTACAGCAGCCAATCAAATCACATCCATACGCGTCGCCCTGCAAATTGATAGAAAGCGGAGTCGGAGGTCTGTAGAACCGCCCAATGGATGTGGTGAGTGTCACGGACATTTCCATATGTCTTTTTTTTGTTTTTGTTGAGAGTGGTTTTGAAGACATGTGTATGAGTTTTATCCCACCGTTGTATTTTCCTCTTTTAAGGGATGCTAAGGCGACCTGTCGATTTCTCCAGATCGCTCTGTCACAAAAGGCCAAAGCCTCCCTTAAGAACCATCCTCTCTGAGGGCAGTGGATTTGTTTCAACCAAAGGGGTTCAATAATGGAATTAAACTATACGCTGTTTCGGTGTGTTCCTGTCCAGTCCTGCAGGCCTATCTGATGGTACCTTCTAAATGAAACACATTTAACATCTTTACATCAACACAGATAACTCAATGGGTTACCGGAATACTGTCACTATTGTCAAATCCTTCTGTAAACGTTTGGGTCACTCTGAGGTGGACTGACCTCCATCTGTTCACCTGCCTGGTGATGAGGCTTCAGTCCACGCCAGGGCCACACAGTCAACTTTCAAACGGAGGTTTTCCTAACCCCAAGCCTTAACCCTTTAAAAACAAATTCCCACCAAACCAGCTCAGTCGAACACAGTATAGGCTATCATGGACCAAATTAACAGACCGACCCTCTGTTTGGCTCACAAAGTAGTAAAGACAGGACTTAATAACTTCGATCAGGAGCAATTTAGGATTGGATCAAAGTGTGCTGATCCAATAATCATCATCAAGTTAATGCAAACCCCATCTGTGAGCATACTCTTTTATAGAAGGCCTATGTAATATTAAGGCTAAAATACATGATGCAATCTATAAGACACCTGAAGTTTTAAATCAATCATTTATTGTATTGCCTATTTTTATTTGTATTTGTCCTTCTAAAAAGTTATCTTATTTAAAAATAATAATTATTATAATCTTACAGTCAAAAAGAATTCAAGGTTAAAACGTCTAATCAATTATGTTACGCCTGTCTATCCTGATGATGAAGAATACTTGTTTAGGCAGCAAATACAACAACAATGTTCATGTCACCTACAATGTGCGTTTTCTTAACTATTCTGTTTGAAACACAATGAAAGCCTATTGATCCTAGTTAACACCACTCCTGCGCTGACCGAACGGATTTTTGCTTTAAAAGAAGTTCCCATTCTGTTCCACTGGTTTTAACGGTGCAGGTCGTGTAAAGATGGTTAAACATGCAGATGATCACAGATCCTAACCTCCGCACGAATGAGTGGTCTCTGGCTCTCGACCTGGTTGTTTTTCTACATCAGAAAGAATAACTGTTGTGTCCGTGTTGTGACGTATGAAAATGATTTTTATTTAATTTACAGTAATTCATATAAACATGTCCATTGAACAAAATGATTCATTTAAACATTTAAGAAACGTATATTCATTAAGCACAGACGATAAATTAGAACATAGGTTATTACAAACTGACCAAATGGGAACAAGAGTCCGCTACTCAAACATCCTTTAGAAACGGATTTAAGGTCAATTTAATGTCAGAATTTATAATGCCATCATTTATAACCCGTTATGTTCCCCTGGCCAGCACATGCAGTGAGTTCCGTTTGGATAATTGATGATTAATGTCTAATCATTCTCACGTTTTTATTCGCTCACGCTAATTGGCATTTTCATTATTTCTTTATCTTTTTTCTCCACACAAAAAAAAACATTCGACTCCCTTGAACTCCGCACTTGCACGCGCATGCCGTGGCCTTGTGGCTGCATGCTATGCTGAGGGTGAGCTGGCCTCGTATTCTTATCAAAAAGATTTTTCAAAATATCCCTTCTTCAGAAATGGTCGCTCACCAAAAACAAGCATTCTGAAGCCCTGCGAACAAAATGTGACCCTATTGCAAAATAAACAGGCCTAGATTAATAAATAAATAGATTAAAATAGATTAAATACATATAAATATGGCCTCGTTAAATAAATAAGGTGTAATACTACATGCGAAACAATAAATACCCCCCCCCCCCTTTCCCCCCTTCATGTTGGACAATGTTGAGAGTCCTTAATATCGACAGCATCTCATCTCGTCGGTGATGGCCGTACAAAATACTTTCCAGGTCTGTATCTCTGCGTTTAGTGACGAGAACCAAGTATCCCACATAGACTTCCAGTGTGCCGTCTGAAGGTTGAATCATTGATTTTAAAACAAGAGCCGAAGAATTGCTGTAGAGTGGAGGCGGGGAAAAAGCAGACCGTTACCCCCGTGTAGTCTTGGTCGTGGTCGTCGAGATAGGAGGCGTGAGGAGGTACCGTATGAGGAGGTGTGAGGTGGTCTGAGGAGGTGTGAGGAGGTCTGAGGAGGTCTGAGGAAGTACTGAGGAGGTGTTAGGTGAAGCTCATGGACACTGTATGCTCCAGGGCCTTGCGTCGCAGCGACGCGATGCTGGTCCCTCTCCACATGTCACTGTCCGGGGAATTACAGAGCTGAGGCGAGCCGTTCACGTTGTTCGGTCCGGAAAGAGACCCGGGTACCATGCCGGGAAAGGAGGGTTGGTATAGGTGGGACTGAAGCCCGGAGCCGTTAGAGGACATATTGGAGAGGCCCATGGAGTTGTGCGGCGGCCCGGCGCCCAGACTACACTGCGACAGCGATTGCGCCATGGCCTGCTGACGGCCCAGCGAAGGCGGCAGCTGCAGCTGGGACACGCCGGGCATCCCCGCCGTGGCCCAGCGGGTGTCGTTCGCGTGGAAAGAGCAAAGACTGTCGCCCATCGCTGCCGCGGCCGCTGCGGCGGATGGGAACTGCTGCAGGCCGTGGTGGGTCGGCAGCAGGGTCCCCGGGCTGCGGAACACGTTGGTGGTCTTCTTGCGCTTCTTCCACTTGGCGCGGCGGTTCTGGAACCAGACCTTGGGGGCGACAGGGGGTCAGTGAGGGAGACAAGCCTCGGTCCTGGAGCAAGGAATTACTTTAGGACACTGCTTCAACCTAAATCTATAATGATGTTTTATTTATAATTGCATAATCCTATAATCTAATTTTTAATAATAATAATTAGACATATTTGATAAATCCCACAATTTTGCAATATGTTTGCATAATTTGGTTTAGCAACGGCCAATTCAACCTCATCTATGCCATGGCATTGTAGCGATTCAAGGACGAGACACAATAGATCAGTCAAGAAATAAAGGACATTGGGAATCACAGGCCTATTTTATGTATAAAATCCATAGGAATATAATAGCCTATTTCGTGGTAAGCGAGGGTTGATGATTAATGTGAAGTTTAGGTTGAGAAAGCGGCGCGTCGGAATAAGAACAGGCCAATCTCCCGTTCCGCCGGGAACCCAGCCGTGAAATCCTCCTGAAATACACGACGCTTCAGGAGTAAAGAAAACGCGATTCCTCATCCTGTTAGAGACAGAGCGGGTCTCCGCCCGGGCCTCCATTAAGACGTCCTCTGACAGGGCTATCACTAAAACTAGGCCTATAGGTCCCATCTACTGGCTCTCTCACACACACACACACACACACACACACACACACACACACACACACACACACACACACACACACACACATACACACACACACACACACACACAAACCTTTTTAATCATCGTTTAGGTACCCATCATAAATGTTAATGGTTATTTCCACCAATTTTTATTAAATGGACCCCCATGCAATAATATGATTATGGAGGAAAATGTTTCACATGTGGATGAGCCAAGCGAATTCTCTTTAAGGATACTATTTTAGCAATGGTTCGTTTCCTGCTGGGGATTATTTTGGTGAAACTTTTCGCACATACGTCCTTATTAATGTAAGCAACACACTGCTGGCCTATTTAGTGATTAAAATGTAACAGTAACAATTTTCTTTTAGTTGCAATGTATTGCATCATCGCTCAGCGGAGGAAAGGTCGTTTATATTTTTGGTGATTTTGCTTTAAACATGCAGCCACATTTAAAACATGTCACTGATATTTCAGAGGTAATATTTTGTACGAATCTTCGTGCTTATTAGTTAATTAATGCAGTGGTTTCAAACGCTATAACCGAGGTGTTAATGATTAACACTAGGCTAAATAAAACAAAATACTATTTATAATACTATTTTATTACATTGTTAGTTTGATATAATTAAATACATTATTTTATAGGACTTCCTCATTCTATTTCATACAAATAATATTATGAACATTTTATAATTGATCGTAATATTTTGATAGATAAGATACATTTCATCATATCTCGTTGAATTGTAGTTTTAGGATTTTGAAGAAAGATAAATATTAAGATAAAAAATACTTTATAATAAATTAATAAAGTAATTTGACAAAAAGCTATAAAGAAGAAAAATGTTTTTTTTCTACAAATTAAAAAAGCTACATGAAGCCTACAATATACTTCATGTCCTATCTCGTGGTTAGTGAGATCTCCACAACATAAAGACTGAAGACCATACCTGCACGCGGGACTCCGTGAGGCCGATCCGCAGCGCCAGTTCCTCTCTCATAAAGATGTCCGGATAGTGCGTCTTGGCGAAGCTCCTTTCTAATTCGTTGAGCTGGGCCGGCGTGAAGCGGGTCCGGTGGCGCTTCTGTTTCTGGCTCTGCTGCCCTCCTCCTCCGCTGCTCGAGTTGTTCTGCTGTTGTTTCTCCTGCTCCCCTTTAGAGTTCACCTGCACCGCGGACCCACCGGTTGAGCCGCCGTTGTTGATGTCCTCTCCCGGCAGCATGGTCGCTCCTTCCACATGGCCGTCGGAGCCCGGCCCGAGCTCGGCTGTGTGCCCCGGGTCCCCGGGCCCTCCTCCCCCGAGGCGGCACTTCAACGCGTCCCTGTGTCCGAGCAGCTCCGCCGCGGCATCCTTCATCCCTACGAGCGACCAATCAAACGCTTCAGTTAGATGTGTTAGAAGTGCACAGGACATTCCCTACCTGTTTGTTGAGGGAAAAATATATATTAGTGAGGAAAATGTCATGTACACACATTTAACTACAAAGGGAGCACGATTAAAGGCTTTACACAAAGATACATTTAAATTATAACATATTAGGAGCAGAGTTAAATACATTTCACCACATATCACCAACAAGACTAAAGATAGACATACGAATTTCCAACGTAAGACTTAAATAAACTTAATTCATTTCGATCACGAAAAAAAGTGGTAAATGAAATTACGCAGTAATAAAATTGCCTAATTACGTTTCCAATAAATTAGTTCAATCACATTAGGACAATATAAGAAACAAATTGACAATTTTCAGAGCTTTGATTGAGATGAGAAGAGCCTCCAGTAGCTTACAGTAGAGTTGAAGACCGGAGTTGGGTGCCGATAACTCACCGAGCCGAGCGTCCAGGAGGTCGGCATGCGACAGCATTGCGCACCGCTCCAGGGCGGAATGCTATTCCACAAACCTCGAGGACTTTAACCTGTTTAAGGGATATATATGGCCTTAAATGAAAGCAAATTCGGTTGTGGTTAAAAGGGAGGTTTGTTGCATTATAATGTACTTTAGAGGAATGGGGAGGCGCTTAACAACGGAATGAACCCGTGAGCCTCTTCAAACGACGACCAATCAGAATTGAAGCTCAAGAATGTGTTAGACCGACCTGCCCCCCCCCCCCCCCCCCACACACACACACACACGCGCTCACACACGCACACACACACACACACACACACACACACACACACGCACACGCACACGCACACACACACACACACACACACACACACACACACACACACCTATCCAGCCACATAAGTTCATTCCTCCTCATTCCAGTAATTGGGTTTGATTTATTCTCTAAATTACATTCAATAAAGAAACACTGATTTAATATCTACGGAAGCTTCGACCCGTTTAAAAAATGTTTGATCACCACAATATTTGTCTAATTGTGCGTGCTGTTTGACTGCCTTATAGTAGGCCTAACACACGAGCAGACAGCTGCTGATGTATGGGACAGAGACAGACCGGCCCCAAATCAGGGAACTAGATCAGCTATATCCTTCTGTGGAGCATAATGTTACAAGGTCTATCTGCTGTTTGTATAACCCTATCCCACAGGCCACAGGGTCGCATCTTCCGTTCACTCCTGCATCTGTGAACCCTGTATCTAACCAGCCGCATAAGAAAGTTTATATATTTGAAGTAGGCTCATTTTCTACACCATTAGGCTTTCATGCAATTAGTGCCAAATCAATAAGCCTTTATTAAATGCTAATTATTAGGCTATATCAGTATGAAATACAAGGGGGCTCGTTTAGTATCGTGTTCAGGGCCAGACTGTAGGAAGGAGTAGGGAGGGATGATCTGTGGGCACATTTGTGTAATTCGTCGGTGGTTGGACGTGTTAACTTCAATCGTGACAGTTTTTTTTTTTTTCATATACAGGGACACATGTACGAGGGGCGCGAACGGGACTGACAGCCTGACGCAAGTATACAGACCCCCCTCAAACCTCTCCCCTCAACCCCACACCCACACCCACACACATTTATAGCACACATTAGGGGTTTAGCAGATGTATTGTATGGATTTTTCCTAAACATATCGAAATTATCGTATTCAGCCTCAACGTTTTGCTCCAGTCTATTTGAGGCTTCGCCTCATTAAACCAATAACTCTATTAGCAGCCTTTCACCAAGCGTCAGCCCCCCAGATATATTGAAGCTCTATAAAAAACTGCATCGGGCAGATGTGAGGATGTTCGGCGAAGGCAGCTTTATTATGTAGTGAAGAAGAATAGAACCTTTGTGGCACAAAGGAGTCGTCCGAGCGTAAACCGCTCCGTGTTTTTTGGGACCTTTCTCTCGTGCCATCGGCTCCACCTGCGGCCTGCTCGTCCACTGATGGTCGCCGACCGGCACGTGCAGCGGTCTGGTCGGACCCTCCTCGTCTGCACGCGCCCGGATCCGTTGCAGACCCATGGACCGATCCATTCATGGTGGTTCGTATTAAAAAGGCAAATGTTGGAAGAAAGATCAGTGATTTGAGAAGCAAGATATTCGCTGGTCTGCGACTGAATCAGCTATTATACATCCCAGTTGGTAAATGCCTTTTTGATTGTTTCTTAGTTTGTAGTGTTTTATCGATAGAAATTAAGTCCGATCTTCAAGCGTGTTGGAACCAGAGCGATCCTCCCTGTGTCTGTCTCCGGGGTGGGTCTCCCGCTCCCCGTTCAGAGCGGCGGGATGGCGTGATGGATGGGAGCTTACGACCCAAGCGCCGCATGCTCTATAGCTGAACAAACAACCGTTTGATACCGGCTCACACGGTGTTACAGACACCACAGGGAAAAAAGAGAAAGGTGCCGCGAGTTGCGAAGCCTTAAATGAAGGGACATAATTAAATATTATATGACCATTATACTATTTTTTTATAGACTTAATATGTATTTGAAAGCACACAACATTTGGACCTTATATAGCTTTTCTCAGGGCTACTTGGCAAGCACGATTATACAGAAAGTTACACAATTGGAATAATATGCAATAAGCTATATAATTCCGTTTTGTTAAGGCCTTTAGTCTACTCAAGTCTAGTTAATAAGGGCTAAACATCGGAACTGTTGGGCTGCACTTCATTTGAAAGGGATATAGGCTAATCAACCTTTTCTTCTACAGAAGTAGACCCATTTAATATCCAGCAATTATCAGGCCTCATAAAACAGCATCCTACCTAATAAGCCTAATAATTATAATTATTTTATTTATTATTTATTATTATTATTTATTATTATTGATGATATGGAATATTATATACACACACACACACACACACACACACACACACACACACACACACACACACACACACACACACACACACACACACATATATATATATATATATATATAGGACTATATAATATTCCATTTGTTTCCCCAAAATCGGACAACATACATACTTAATTCATATGGATAGTGATTGTATCTCGATGAGGCCCTGTGTGCTGACAGGCCTCTCGTTAGGGTAAGGGTAACCAGGACCAGACGTGAGGCTCCTGTCTCCCAGCAGGTTTCTCTGCGCCCTCATCCATCTCCTACGTGATGGAAACACAAACAGGCAAACAAACCAACACAACACGAGGTAATGCGGCGCATCTGAGGGGAAAGCAGACATTTGCACGCGCCCTGGAGATGAGGAGTGACTTTTGATAAAACATAAAAGAAAACAAAAACATGAATTATAGGCCAATGTTATTTGTGAGTTGTAAATCCCAGTTCTGAGGAGTCATCATGCATGGCCTTTATTCACACTCGGGTACTTGGAGCCTTTACTTCTTCACTTCGTTTCTTTCACCATGTTTTGATAAATAACATTCCCTGATTTGTTTTGTGCTTTCCCTCCTCTTTTCTTCTCGGGTCCGCTCGGCAGTCTGTCCGCCCTACTGGACGTCGGCATTCACTCAATTAGAGATTTCTATATGGAGGGAGGGATGGAGAGAGGGAAGGAGGGAGAGGGAGAAAAAAAATCGATCTTCCATCTGCACAATCGCACGTTTAACAAATTCAATTCTTGTTTGGTGCGGGTGATTTGGTGACAGTCGGAGGATTAGAAGTAATAAGTTGTTGTGTTTGAGCATGAGGCTGAGAGGCGAAGTGGTGCGCTGGAGGAAGGCGCGCGTTGGGCCAGACGTCCATCAGCTGTCCGTCCGCCGGCTCCGACCACACAGCAGGCTGCAGCAGGAACCCCCGTACGCATCTCATGCCTTAATTATCGCCACTGCCCTGCAAGGACTCGATTAGACCGTGATTTATCCGAAAGAAATATAATTATGACTGCAAATAAAATAATCAGCATTGAAGAGCGATTCTCTTAACAAGAGGGAGCGGCTGGGCGTCACGGAGCCGTGGCGCCTCATTAGAGCTGATGAGACTCGGGTGATCCCGGCCTTATCCAAATGTGTCCAATAAGGAGCAAGACAAATGGAACCCTAATTTGTCTGGACGCTGAGTTTATCTAATATTTCAGCTCGTTTTTTTTCTTCTCCCATGCATTCCCAATATCTTGCCCAGTGTTGAATACTTTTTTACAAGATAATATTTGCAATTTGATGCACCGCTATTCTTGTAGAATAGGCCTACATGTAGCTGATTTCTGAAGAAATAAGTCGATCGAAGCTCCGTATGTAAAGTTTATATTTTGTTCATCATACAGGTTTTGACATGCAGATCTTAAAGCATGCAGGAACATGGCTGACCATCGATTTTCATTATTGATATTGCAGAAGAGTTCTGTGCAGAGGATAAAATGATGCAAGCTGATTTTTCAAATGAAATATTCCCCTTTCCAGTATAATTCAAATGTGTAAAATATACCCCAAACTTTGCAATATAACAATGACTATAAATAAATTATGTGAAATAATTCCACATTTGTTAGAACTGGTTGAGCAGACAATAAGGCAATGCTCAAACAAAAAACACGCTGATATTAAAACATACGATTTCATAAGCAAGTAAAACACAATTTTTATTTTGAAAGCGAAAACAACTGAACACAACACAATGTGTTCATTTTAATGGTCTTGGGTTTGTCTACAGTGAAGTGAAACACGTAAAAAAGGAGTGGCGGGTCGACGATGGTAATTGCAAGGAGGCCGACTGATTCTGATTGCTCCCGTGTTTCCAAACAAGGCCTGACGAAAGGAATGGATATTTTAGTGGTGCATCGCACGGCAAGAACATCATCCTTCAAGCTTCACTGAGTCCAATATGCTCCTGGCCTCTATGTACTCCTCTGATTCAGCCAAGTCCTCCAGCGTTTCCTGCAGAAACAGAGCACAACCCACACACATAAACTTGTTTTTTTTTCTGGTTTGAAGATACTGGGAATTAGTAAAAAGGACCAAAGGAATTGCAATTCTTTACAATTTCAAAAACATCACATGCACAATGCGAGAAAACAATAGACTTTGCTTTCATTCAATAAACTCCTCTCCACGACGAGATTTGAATGGATACAGAGGATGTTGAGTGGATTAAGCAGGGACCGTGTACTGTAACTGATTCTAGGTCAATAGCTGATATGAAGCTGCTCTGACTGGTACATTAGCATCAGCTCCTTCAAATCCAGAAGTCAATGAGTCTAATGGAACTATCACATATTCCTCTCAATCCAACCTTGCTCGTCAATAGAAGCAGGCCTCGCTGTGCAGCTAAAGTCACCTTATTCAAGCAAAACACATTCAATACATTGAGAATAGTAAGAAATGGCTGCATGAAGAGAAGACTTAACAATGCAAATATGCATGAATACAGCCCATAATGCAAGAAAGAAGAACATGTGCAATATAATAACCTATTGAGGGCCAACGATTGTTATTCATTATATTGATGAACACATTAATCCATTTAGATTTTCTTTTAAGCCTGCAGTTCTTTATTCAGTTTTCACACTAGAAGGCTTCTCATGAATAATACACACCCACCCACCAGTCAATCCATGAAGGGGATATTTTTCTAGACATAATCTTCCTGTAGTCCACTTTAAAACGAACATCGCAGAGGAAAATATAGCCTGAAGATTATGTAACCAACTACAATATAGGATCCCACTCTTTCAGAATGCTTCCATCAAAGTAGGAGCATATTCAAACTTTAGTCATATCTTAGGTCTGATTGCAAATTAGGTCAAGTCTGGGTGAACGGGCCGTTTCACCTTCTGTCACTTAATATTTGTTACATCCAATCTTGTTGTTGGAGGCGGGGCTCCGTAAGAGCTTAATTGGAACACACAAAGTCTTGCCAATGCAGTTATACACATATTCAAATCCCTTCTGAAAACCTATTCCACTTGTGCAAGTAACTTTTCTTCCAGGAAATTCTGCTACAACACAGTCCGACTACTGGACCAGAAATTCTTCCGTTACACAGTAGGACTATTGGACCAGAGGTTCTGCTATAAGTAAGACTGCTGGACCAGAAGTTCTGCTGTAAAACAGTAGGACTGCTGGACCAGGAGTTCTACTATAACCTAGTAGGACTACTGGAGAGGTTCTGCTATAACACAGTAGGACTGCTGGACCAGGAGTTCTGCTGTTACGTACTAGGACTGCTGGATCCCAGATGAAGATCAGAGCGATGTGATATCATGAGGACCTATATTAAACCAGAGGTACTGCCAGGTGGGTGGTGTTCTGGGTGTGATCCTACCATCAGCTGGACCAGGTCTGCGTGGGCCTTGGCCAGACGGCGGTGACAATCTGGGACCATCATCTTGGCCTCCTGGAGAACCTCCACCTGAGGACGCAAAGACGATAACCATGTTAGCAGGGGTCTCACAGGTCTATTCTTGGGGTCACATTAAGATCCCAAATGGATAATGGATTCATTAAATCAGAGTGCTAATTCAGATCCAGTCCACTCTGCATTAAGAAAAGCGGTGTGGCAAAAGACGGGATGAAAGCAGAGTAAAGCGAGCATAAAATTGTCGTTTTCATATTTGAGAAGATATAGCAACTGATTGCAATAATATAAACCTGACAGATGAAAGTAAGCACAAATAATCAAAAAAAAAAATGGAATTTGTGAATCTACTTGGTATCAAAGAAGACTTACACGGATCGATTATCTCCCCAACCCCTAGTTGACAGTCCTGGCAGTTACCATGAACATCTGCGAACTGCATTAAATAAATCCCTACTTTAACCCAGTTCCATACTTCAACCATTACCATTTATTTGTATAACATGTCACACAAACATGGCTCTGAAGTGAAACTATAGAAGTATTGTAAAGTATTTCAACCGCAGGATTCCATTCTCTGTAGTTCCGACGCACTCTTCCAGATGACATGTGAAGGGGCATCACAATGTTATTCCACTACCACTTTATCCCGTCCCCCCCTCGCTGCAAATACCCCCAGCGGGAGCAGCCGGCTGCAGTATAAAACATGCAATGGATGCATTGCTCAGAGCCCAGCAACGCTCCAATCACAAAACCTGAACCACCACACGGTTCAGATGCTGAACCAGAAACTCGGTTCAGGTGCTGGACCAACAACACGGTTCAGGTGCTGGACCAACAACACGGTTCAGGTGCTGGACCAACAACACGGTTCAGGTGCTGGACCAACAACACGGTTCTGGTGCTGGACCAACAACACGGTTCTGGTGCTGGACCAACAACACGGTTCTGATGCTGGACCAACACCACGGTTCTGGTGCTGGACCAACACCACGGTTCTGGTGCTGAACCAACAACACGGTTCTGATGCTGAACCAACAACACAGTTCTGATGCTGAACCAACAACACGGTTCTGATGCTGAACCAACAACACGGTTCTGATGCTGAATAGGGCTGGGCATCGTGGCCAATTTCCTAAATCAATTCGATTTTGATGCATAAGGTTCCAAATCGATTAAAGGGACTCTTACCTTTGTTGCATTTTTACACTTTTTTTGGATAAGGTTAAATTGGTATTAATAAGGTAATAACACTCTAATATGCAAGACAGACCCACCAGGAGTAAAAACAAACAATTATTTTACTCTCATAATATTTAGTGAAAACTTCAACCAATAAAATTCTTCGGACCGAATGACCTTATTGGCCGACAGACCTGTCTGTTTGCTGCATGGATATATAAGGTTTTCCGTCTGCTTCTTGTGGCGCATTCGGGCCCGCGTCATCAAGGCGCGTCCTCAACTAGAGGGTTTGTTTTGATTCCACGGCAGACAGTAGCGAGTAGCGACCGTAGCGACTGACGATGGCAGACCAAAGTCGTCCACGGCGTACTGAAACTGCACCATTCAGTCTGATTAGGGGACTCATCTCGGACTCAGACTCACAGAGTTACCCTCCTCTGGAGCCTCAGGAAGACCTCCAGACTGTTGGCCACCAACTGCACCATTCAGTCCGACAAGGGGACCCGATTCGGCCTCAGAAGCCAAGTGGTCCCGCTCCCCTGGATGATTCTCAGGACCTCCAGACCGTTGGCAACCAACCGCACCACTCAGTCCGATTAGGGGACCCGTTTCGGACTCAGACGCGACGTTGTCCCGCTACTCTGGAGCTCCAGGAAGACCTCAAGACCGTGGGCAACCAACCGCCACACTCAGTCCGATTACGGTACCCATTTCGGACTCAGACGCGACGTTGTCCCGCTACTCTGGAGCTCCAGGAAGACCTCCAGACCGTTGGCAAACAACCGCACTATTCAGTCAGATTAGGGGACCCATTTCGGCCTCAGACGCTACGTTGTCCCGCCACTCTGTTTGTAATGCTCATACACGTTTCTATATTATGACCCCTGGGAGTCTAAACATAACCCATGGGAGTCTAGAACTTTTGTGCTGTAGCGACCCTGGGACAGTTAAATAGTTTGTGTGTTATGTGTTACATTATATTTCGTTGTCCGTTATGCCAGTTGTTCTATGTGCATGTATTGTAATGTTCTTCTTGTCAATCAGCGTGGGGGCGAATCATTAGGTCAGCTGGGGGAGGGCCTTGGAAGAACAGGAGGGTGGGGGCCTGCACGCGAGTGAGACCGTGTTGGGGGTTGCCGGGGTAACCGGGGTTTGTTTTGTGTCGGTTTTCTGCCGTTGGTTACAATGTTACGGGTTTCAGTGACCTGGTTTTGGTTCATTAAAACTACCTTCAACTACTAATGACTCGACATCATTATGTCACCGGCGAGGTCGTTACAGTACTCGTTAAAAAATAACGCTTAGTTTTGTACTTGTAAAAAATAACGCTTAGGGGGTGGGGCATTGGAGGAAGGCGGGATGATTTGAATGTGCTGTAATTCTCAAATGCAACAAAGGTGAGAGTCCCTTTAATCACGTTTCGATTTAATCCGCTCTTAAATAATGAAAAAGGCTCAACCGTGTTCCAAAATACAAATATACTTAATGTTTTCTCTTCATCTCAAACAGGTTTTAAGTGCAAACTTAAATTGGACAGTTTAAACTTGAGCTTTAAATAAAACTGTCTCAAGTCTCAAAAGTGTAATTTTGAAATTAGAAAGGAATTGCAAGTGAAAGTATACTTGAACTACAACATTCCATCACTGCCAATAGCATTAAGGCATTGTTTCTTAAAGTGCAAAAATAATAATGTTAACAAAGAAAAAATAAATAAAATCCATCTCATGCCCTATGAATCGAATATGCAAAATTTAAATGAAATCGATCCAAAATCGATTAAATCGATTTATTTACCCAGCTCTAATGCTTGAACAACGGTTCTGGTGCTGAACCAACAACACGGTTCTGGTGCTGAACCAACAACACGGTTCTGGTGCTGGACCAACAACACGGTTCTGGTGCTGGACCAACAACACAGTTCTTAATTCACCTATCCCCGCCTCAGTCCAACCGGCCCCGCCTCAGTCCACCTGGCCACACTTGAATGCACCTGGCACGCCATAATCCCAACCCCTGCTCAGCACCTCACCATCCTGAATGGCACCCGCTGAACCACAAGATGGAAATGATCCATAATTCAATCAAATTGTGCAATGTTATTATATGTACTGTATAGTTGTACTTGTTCATGTAAACAGTATGACAAGCTTTATCATACACCTGTTGAGGACGGACTGACGCGCCTGCTGCAGGCGAGGGGGAAGAGAGACACGCTAGAGTGTTGATGAATGAGGAGAACGCAACGGGCCAGCAGACTATCAGGAGGCCTTCAATTACCAGCCGTGTCCGCAGTTCCCAAAAGTCGCATCATTTAATGACGTCAGGATGATTACCAATGACACCCAAGCCAAAGTCTCGCATTATTATTGTGGACCCACCGTGGTTCACAACGAGGAACAGAATCTTACAGGAAGATCTCTGCTCAGTCATGAAATGCACAAAGCTCTAGGCCCAGTTAACACAAGGGATGATCTTGGTTCAACAACAGTTTTACAATCTAGATTGTATAACTCAAATTATTTTACGCCAATTAAAGCATATTTTTAAGCCAATTAAGTCAAAATACATGACACTTCTTTTACCATCATAAACATACAATACTTATGTTAGGCATGTCCTATTAACATCGATCCCATATGCGATCCAAACTGCGTCCACCGACCCCATCTACATCCAACCCTCAAGAAGAACAGTCGCCAACTAAATCCACAGCTTGTAAGACTCTGAAGAAAAGTTAAAGGAGTTGATATTGGCACAAGCTGAGCTTGTTACACTGACTGGGTCCACGATCCTCAGGGAGTAACCATAGCAATTTAGGGGGTTACAGCACACCTCATTGATAAGGGATGGAAACCTACCTAGTACTCGCCAACGTGATGAAGACGGAGGATAGCCACGGCACAGATACCAATGATTTGATTGCGGTGGCAAGGAACCGGGAGTCAAGGATAAGATGTCAGATAACATGAAAGCTGCAGTGAAGAATCTTCCTTTCCATCATTCCATGTACTGAATCATACAGAGAACGAATACAGACAACCTCGATGACTGCGGGTTCCTCAACGCTCTCAGCAAATTTAGTAAGAAGTAGGGCAGATCAAGCCTAGCAGCGCTAACGCCGCAGAGCTGAGGAGATGGCTAGTCACAGCCCAAGAGGTGGCTGAGCCCCTCCAGGACCCAGGTGGAGGTAATTGGTCATGAACAATGCATTGCATGCTAGTTTTAATACACCTCGTTGTCTCTGTTCATACCTGTATTGAAATATACGTGATGTTCTGCATAAATAACACACAAAGTGTAATTTGATAAATTAGTTTCTTAAAATCATTCAACAGCCCTAGTTATAAATCTTAACGATAATGACATGCATTACCAAATCCCGTTCATACCAGCCCCAACACCCATGTACCTGTTTACTGAGGACATGAGGACACAAGTCCTTATCTTCCACCTTGAGGCGTTCAATCTTGTCTTCCTGCTGCTTGACCTCTTTTATGTACATGACCTCCTCCTTGGCCAACCTGCACAAACAGGACGCAAATGAGACAACACGCCAACCACAGTTCAACGTCCCGCCAGCGCCGCCACGGTGTTACATTGTCACTTGACACATAAAACATACACGTCCCCGTCTCTCAGACAAGCAATAAAGGGGGGGGGGGGGGGGGCTGTGATGGTCACCTTTCATAGGGTGGGCCATCCATCCTGATTACCCCCTCCCCACCCCCCTCAACATGTGTCAGAGTGAGGACGGAGTCAGATCATCAGCTGTAGGCGGGCCAGATATACAGCTCCACCACCCCATCAGTCCTCTTCATGGTGGTACACTGCACTGCGTAGGGCAGTGATGCAGATGCAGTCATTTAGACGGCACTAGACGGCACTTGTAACGGATCTCACCGTTACAAACAGCTTTTGTACTTTTGTTGAATGAACAAGGGTGTTGACAGAATATAATAAGCTAAGACCGAAAAGCACCTTTATGTACATTCTGTCCAATGTGATTCCAGATTCAGTTCATAAATATATGAATTGTTCAACCCTCGTTAGAAGAAACAAGGCTTTGGTTAGTGGCAATACAAAATCATGTACCCTGGATAACTTGTAGCCGGTACTTCAGTACCTCAAGTACAGCTGTGAGCACGAGCAGCAGGATGATACTCTATCCATCAACACGCACACACACTTCTCCCCCATATCCAACCACACACACACACACACACACGTCTTTTTGTAGAGATTAATTGATCATCAATTTAGGCCCTAATTTGGACCAAGTCAGGTGGTAAATGGCCCACTTTTCCTTGATTGTTAGTGAAAATTGAGGCTTGAGTACATTGATACATTTTGATTATCAATTAGGGGCCAAATGGAACTAAACACATTAAATAGATTCCGACCTTCATTGGCATAATGGAGTTTGAAAATATCCCTATTGATAATGATTCACAACTAATAGTATTATTCCGGCTGCGCTTGCTCATCAGAATGACAAAGCAAAATAATTTCTCAGTAGTATCAGTCCTGTGCACGCGAGTGCTCCTCCATTAATCAGCCATATTACTGGGACCCAACGCCCAGCCACGGGCATATTTTACTATCAATTACCGCTCCTTTTAATACCTTCCACCTCAAGATCGCCCTGAAACTGGTCGCATATGCAGGAGCAGTGTGTCTTCCCATCTCCCCACGCTGGAATGAGGGATGCCACTCTTCTGGAAAGTCACAGCATTGAGTGGAGGGTGGGGCGGGGGAAAGGGGGGCGATGAGATGGAGGAAGGTGGGAATCATTTGAATAAAACTGAAGGACAGTCTAATAACAAAATGTCCACCCCCCACCACCACGAGCCAACCCTGATGTTAATTTCTTATTTCTCCCAGACTACAGCTCGATGGAGAACGCCGGGTGGGTGGTCCGGGCTGGTTTTAAATGGACCTGCCACCCCGGGCTTAATGGAAAAGGCAGCTCTCTGGAAAATGAAAAAAAAAAGGGAATTAGAGCCCCGACAGTCGTCGGCCGCCTTCCTCCGAGGAACTGTATCTTTGAGCCGCGGCGCATCTCCGAGCCCAGGACCGCAATGACAAAGGCAAATTACGGTTGTCATTTTATTAAGAGCGTCCGCCTGCCTGGCAAGGGTCCCGCTGAGTGCAATGTTCAGAGAGGCACCGCGAGGAGGAGGAAGGGCCAAGCATAAGAGAGCCCTGCTGAACGGAGGAGGGCTGGGGGGAGGGGGGCACCAGAGACATGTAGGGAGCCAGCAGGCGGCAGGCAGGGAGAGACTGCAGATTTGAAGGGGTGTGAAATGATGATAAGCATGTCAACATTGGCGATGACACCTATTTTACACCGACGGAAGCGCCACAAGTCAGGACAGGAAGAAACACCGGAGAACCTGTTTGTTGGATAAGAACTCTAAACGGAATGAGTGCATCTGGGTAGAAGAGGTTTACACACAATCCACGATGCCCAAGATACATTGAAATTAGGGCCGGGCGATTTGGCCCGATTTTTTTTATTGTTGGTTTCAAACTAATGGACAATTTCATTCAAACCTTAACAAACTAAAATACCTAAATATATCTATCTTTTGCAGCATCTTAATGTTGCATTGAAGTTGCAAATCGCAACATCTCGAAATCCTGGAGGGTCTGATATAACAGGTAGGCAGAGTAGGGGCGCTTAGTGTTTTGGGGGGAGTCGAAAAAATAGGATTTTTTTGCTAAATTAAGGTCTTATTTCAGTAACTTTTAAGACGCGTCTGTTTTTTCTTATCAGAAGTAAGGGCACCCGACTGTGGCATCCGATCACAGATGCGGGCGTATATGGGCATATGGTCCCCATTTATACAGTAGGACAGAGGTGTTCATTAACCAATCAACGTGAATTGAGAACGGTGTCGCAATAGTAACCAACCACCGGATCTTTCCCTTAAATTTGACCAGTGGCGTCGTCTTGAACTGCAACAACTTCAACTACCTTCCGCCTTATTACTTCAAGCGATTCAAGCGTTCATGCAGCATGTGTGCGTCCAACGTTTCACACTTTACAAGGAAAATAACGGCGAAAAATCACAAAAAGGGGTCGGCTTAACTCAGGAGGTAGAGTAGTTGTCTTGTAACCAAAAGGTTGCTGGTTCAATCCCCAGCTCCTCCTAGCTGAGTGTTGATGCGTCTCTGAGCAAGACACCTAACGCTAACTGCTCCTGACGAGCTGGCTGTCGCTTTGCATGGTTGACTCTACCGTCGGTGTGCCAATGTGTGTATTAAACGATGTAATTCGCTTTGGCTAAAAGCGTCTGTTTAACTTCCATCAAATCTTTAACTTGATGATTTGACTTATATGATTTATTATATAAGTCAAATCAAAGGTTAAAGGGATATACTTTACCCTTGTGTTCTTTTCTTGCCCGTGTGGGGGCTTGGGTAAAGGGGGCTGTCATGAATATTTGGCCTGTTAAGCCCTTTGAGACTAATGTGATTAAGGGCTATACAAATAAAATTGAATTGAAATTTAATTGTGTATTGCAAATTAACTTGGCCTCTCCCGCCAATTCTAAACTCTCCACGATGGTCACAGTCCTTCACCTTTGTTGTTACCTACCAGCCGACGTCGAGATATTTTCCTATACACTAAAATAAGTTACATTTTTCCTCATTCAACAATGATAGCTGCTGAATATGTACAGGTGCTAGTCAAATTATTAGAATATCATGAAAAAGTTGATTTATTTCAGTAATTATATTCAGAACGTGAAACTTACATATTATATCAATTCATTACACACAGTGATATATTTGAAATGTTTATTTCTTTTAATTTGGATGATTAGTACTGACAATTACTGAAAATCCCAAATTCAGTATCTCAGAAAATTAGAATATTAGTTACGACTCGTACAAAAAATGATTTTTTAGAAATGTGGGCCAACTGAAAAGTATGAACATGGAAAGTTTCAGCATGTATGGCAATCAATACTTAGTTGCAGCTCCTTTTGCCTGAATTGCTGCAGCAATACGGCGTGGCATGGAGTCGACCAGTCTGTTGCACTCCTCAGGTGTTATGAGAGCCCAGGTTGCTTTAATAGTGGCCTTCAGCTCTTCAGCATTGTTGGGTCTGGCATCTCGCATCTTCCGCTTCACAATACCCCATAGGTTTTCTATGGGGTTAAGGTCAGGTGAGTTTGCAGGCCAATCAAGAAGAGGGATACCATGGTCCTTAGACCAGGTACTGGTAGATTTGGCACTGTGTGCAGGTGCCAAGTCATGTTGGAAAATGAAATCGTCACCTCCATAAAGTTGGTCCGCGGCAGGCAGCATAAAGTGTTCTAAAACTTCCTGGTAGACTGCTGCATTGACCCTGGACCTCAGGAAACACAGTGGACCAACAGCAGCAGATGACATGGCACCCCAGACCATTACTGACTGTGGAAATTTTACACTGGACTTCAGGCAACGTGGATTCTGTGCCTCTCCTGTCTTCCTCCAGACTCTGGGACCTTGATTTCCAAAGGAGATACAAAATTTACTTTCATCTGAAAACATAACTTTGGACCACTCAGCAGCAGTCCAGTCCTTTTTGTCTTGAGCCCAGGCGAGACGCTTTTGACGTTGTCTCTTATTCAAGAGTGGCTTTACACGAGGAATGCGACAGCTGAAGCCCATATCTTGCATACGTCGGTGTGTGGTGCTTCTTGAAGCACTGACTCCAGCAACAGTCCACTCTTTGTGGATCTCCCCCACATTTTTGAATCGGTTTTGTTTGACAATCCTCTCCAGGGCGCGTTTATCCCTCTTGCTTGTACACTCTTTTCTACCACATCTTTTTCTTCCCTTCGCCTCTCTATTAATGTGCTTGGACACAGAGCTCTGGGAACATCCAACCTCTTTGGCAATGACCTTTTGTGTCTTGCCCTCCTTCTTTAAAGTATCAATGGTCATCTTTTGGACAGTTGTCAAGTCAGCAGTCTTCCCCATGATTGTGTGTCATACAGAATCAAAACGAGAGACCATTTAAAGGCTTTTCCAGGTGTTTTGAGTTAGTTAGCTAATTAGAGTGTGGCACCAGGTGTCTTCAATATCTGACCTTTTCACCATATTCTAATTTTCTGAGATGTTGAATTTAGGGTTTTCATTGGTTGTCAGCTATACTCATCTTCTTTTTGGCAAAAAACACTTATAATTTATCAGTCTGTTTGGAATGAATGTATACATTCTACAGGTTTGACTTTCTAAATGGAATTAATGAAATAAATCAACTTTTTCATGATATTCTAATAATATGACCAGCACCTGTATATTAGAATGCAACCTTTGTTTTTCCATTGGATTAGCGATGGAGAAAACGGGAGTGTTGATTGTACAGTAATGAAAAATAAACATTTATAGGAATTGATATGAAAAAAAGTGGTAAGTGCTATCTCTAATCAGCTAACAGTTGATCAAAAATGAACAGATCAACAATTTACCATTACCGACCCACTACAGGCAACGGTTTGCAATCCAAACCCAATCAATATAGCAACGTAGAAAAGGTCCATTGGCAGTAGTAATGCGCGATATAAACGATATACGATATGAGCGATAAAAAATGGCCTACGATAGTGATTTTATTTCTATCGCTCTATCACGATAATGCATGTTGATGACGCAAAATACAAATTTTAATTTTCGGTTTGGTACGGTTCCATTTCAAATTGCAACTTTCGCAACAGTGCCAGAATTTGTCAACAAACTCGCATGTGTGCAAAGAACGTTAAATCATTGGACAAAAAGGTCCGGGGCGGGGTAAAGCGCCGGTGAAAGTTAACATATCCAGCGTGATATACATTGATCTGCGGACCGGTCCAACTCCTTCTCCCTCAACCTGACTCAGAATGTGTTAAATGCATCGGCATTTTTATGTATATTTTCCAGCATACTTTTTATTCGCTTTTGTCGGACCGTCGGGCGAAATTGAGTCGTGGCTCAACATGGAACAAAGAGGAGACGGAATGTCTTTTGGATAACTTTTTGTCCAATAGACGTTCCGTCTCCTCTTTGCTCAATGTTGAGCCACGATTCATTTTCACCCGACGGTCCGACAACGTTCTGCTAATTTTGGAGTTAACGCTAATCAAACAATAATTCTTATAATGCGCGCGGCTGAGCGGGTGCCTGTTACGTCCAAAGAGGCGTATGATTTTTAGAACTTGATCGGACCGAGGTGCGTTCGCTTTCACATCTCAAGCGAATCGCACCAGGGTTTGTTTTGAAGCGACCCGAGACCACCTCTCGGGCTGGGTCTCGGACTGGCTGTTTGGTCCGTTCCCGAGTTTGATGGTTTATTTGCAACAGCCCAGAATGTCCGCACCAAGGGACTGAACTCATTTAGTGCGCACTAGACACGGGAATCAATTCAAAAGGACAAAATCTGTATCAAATAGACAAGCAACGGCTTGGCTGTTCCTCTTTCACACTATGGAACACAACCTCTGTTTGATCGATAAAAAATATCACGTGATCGACAAAATTCTTAACAATCAATGATTGATCATCAATTAATCATGCCCATCCCTAATTGTCAGTACAGTGTCTGTTCCTTATCTAAAAAGAGACCAGTTTTTCCTGTTCTCTGCATCTTGGGTGGAATTTAAGAACCAAGGACTTAAACTAAGTGTAGTGCCTTTTAGAATGGTTTGCACTAAAGGAAAGAAACCCAATACTTGACGCTTTTTCTTTGTTAAAGTCTCTGCAGCTATTGTGCTTGATTTTTATTTATCTGCAACATTATGTTAAATGATTACAGTGTTGCACAATAAATGTTCTCAAAATGACATACTTAATTTCTCATTTCTAATACATTTAGCAGTTTGGCTTTCCTTAGGGTCTATGTAACCTTTTCTGAAATGGTTATTTTATGATTTTTATATCGTGATATATATCGTTATCGCAAGAGGCTGCAATGTATATCGCAATATGGATTTTAGGCCATATCGCCCATCCCTAATTGGCAGTAGGACAATATTAATGCGATGTTTTTCAAGGGAGCACATTATGCTAATAGAAATGTAAAGCTTTTGAATATTTAGCATGATAAGAAAGGTTGCCCATTTGCACCATAACGGAGGCCTGAACACTCACATTGCTATATGAATATCTGCAGGTGATAACCAATGTGTTACCAATTCAAATTTCTGTTTCAAATTTAGAATCCCACATGTAATCGTGATGTAAAATATGTTTGCATAAAGGTGCAAATGCATCGATTAAATTGGAACGTTTTTCTGATCATTTTGTACTTTGGCCAAGACACGTGACAGGAACATGACTTCACACAACACCAACAACGATGGGATGGATTTATAACATTTGTGAAACAAGACGGGTCTTTAATACAAACTATATCTATGGTTTATATATTTGAACCTTTGTTACATGTATTTGTCAATGGGTCCGTAATTGATTTCTCAATAAAAGAAGCGTAGCTAGCTAGCATCAAATACCTCACCCATGTATGAGGTACTACTAGCAAGCTAACTTTGGCTATATTTTGAAATACCATAACGACATTAAATGCGAAAGGCAATCCTGCTATGAATTAAACTAATTGATATAGGGAATGTCAGGTTGCTTGAATAACCAGTGCTAGATACATACACCAAGATGACAAGAACTGCTTGTAATGCTAGCCGAGCTATGTTGTCTGTAGCTCTCAGAGCTAAGGTACCACGCTACTGTCTCTGTACAAAGCTCTGCATCTTTCACATTTCAAACATCGAACAACGGGCTTACCGTTTTACAACACCGGTCTTTATCTTCACCTGCCGTATTCTTGGGTCTGCCATTTCGTAGTGTTTTGGATAGCCTTGCTGCGCTGTAAAGGAGTGAGTGATGCTGGAGAATTATGCGTATGGGTACTGCGCCTTGCAAGCAGTGCGCATGCGTGAGGACTGAGTCACGCTCCCCAATTTCTTTACTGCGTTTTCAGTCAAAACCAGCGGTCAGAAACCCGCGACTCTTCCACCCCTGTGGCTCCATGTAGCTTTGCATTTAAAAAGTAAATAAATAATAATAAATATAACCGCAAGCGGTGATTAACGGGGTCCAAGCAAAAGTAAAAGTAAAGAACACACTAATGGAAGATATATAAATATAACATATAATTAATATTCAATATTCAATCATATTTAAGGAAAATTATAAACTTATAAACTTATAAACCTGAACTGCAGCCTCATTCACATGGTCAAAATGTCTATTGATAAGCACACAACATCCAGAAAACTCAAAGCATACATTTCTCAAGTGAATTAAGGGCTTTCTTCAAAGCATATACCTGAAAAATCTTAGTCAAGAACACTAACGGAAGAACTATGAATACAAAGGAAAAATGGTCGCTGAAGAAGTTCCCCTTAATGCCATACTGTGTCTTGGCAGTTCGATTCTTGGAAACTAATGAGCCGGAATCTTGATTGCCTGATGAATTTCAGGTGCTGTTCAATGTTTCTTAAAGGGACACTGTGTAATATTTTAAGTCATTTATTACCTCAAATCAACGTATTCATTCATAAATAAGTCCTCATTGATGTAAAATAATCTCTGCCAAAAATCTCACTTATCCTCCTGAGCGAAGAATAATTAATATGTAGTTACATGGATGGGTGAGCTTCATGGAGGCTTCCATGTTCTTCCGGTCTATGAAATGCCGAGAGGGACAAAAAGCCCTACGTGGTACAGGAAATGCAGACGCGATTTCACTCTGAGCCAGCGTGAATGATGACTGAAATAATTCACTATCTTGCTCGAGGAGTAATTACTCATGCATCAGCTGCTTAAACTAATGATTCAATGCAGTTTGAAATTTGTTTGAAATAACGAACCTCATCATCACTCGAATGACTCGATGAGGTAGTATTAGATGTCGTGACACAGCTTCTTGGCACATACTGCCCACCGTAGTTTTAGAACAAGCGAGCACTATTAGTTTGAATGCAATATACAATTGTACCTAGATGGGAGTACTTTTTACACAGTGTCCCTTTAAATGAGTGCATGACAGAATGTCATGTTCAGCTTGTGGACGTTTGGCTTTTTTATGAAATTGTGGGTAAAGTAAAAAAAAATTGAGCAGAAGACCAAGATGCATCTGATTTTAGAGATTAATACGATGAAAGAATTTTGAGCCCAGGTCAATCTCGTAAGGAGAAATAAGGCTAGGTCATATCTTTTTTTAAATAGCGCCACCTTTGGGTGCAGTATCACAATTTGAGTTTATTAGTAGTGGGGGGTATTGGTATCCACCTAGTTGTATGTTTTTTTATACAATTAAAAAATGGTCATATAAGAAAAATGGGCTAACTGCTCCAACTTTATTGGCCAATGTTTCTCAAATGGAACTAAAGATCTCCTATTATACCACTTTTCTGGTCTGAATTTCTTATTAATGACTCCTATAGAACAACCTGACACGAATCACAGCACAAAAAACTATATCGATTTTCGGGAAACTCTTGCTCTCATCTGGGCGCTTTCAGCATTCTATGTCGACACTCGGCTTCGTCCTTCTCCGCCCCCTCGCTCCCCTCCTGCCAACCCTACTCTGTTGTGATTGGTTACCTTCCGGAAGCGCATGCTGCAGCATTCCCACACATGGAAAATCTGGATTGTTCTACGTAGATAAATCCCGGAAATTTGAACAAGTGAAACGCGACCTACGTCCCTATTTAGCGCTCTGCACAGCCACCCCAGACGGCCAGCAGGGAATACGTCTAATTGCATGTACGTCATTATTTGACACTTTAGTAGGGTTAACATTACTATGAATCATTATAACAACGTTTATAAGTCATAAAAGTCGAAAAAGCATAATAGGTGCGTTCGATGATTCGGTCTAAAGATTTTATGTGGCGATTTTTGTGAATTTTGAATTTTGAATTTTGAGTCTAGGTCAATCTGGTGAGGAGAAATAAGACTAATTAATGATGTCAGTAGGGTGCAGTAGCCTACCACAAATTTCGATTTACGGTGTTGGCTGCAGTATGACTTTTACAGAATTTGAGGAAAAGAAAAAACGTTACAAAAACAATAGGGGCCAAGCAGCTTCGCTGCTCGGACCCCATAATATGTCTTATGTTGGAGATCAAAATGATACTGTTAATATTTTGTCACCTAAAATAAACTTCACATCCCACACATTTCATAGATGCAACAAACTATTGGTTATTTTAAATTAAGCATGACTATATATAAAACGATAGATGCTTTGTTATCTTCATTTAGCTGACAATTTCCAAATCCGGTCAAAAATGTATTGATCATTTTGAATCTAACTTATCTCTAAGATTTATCCAATGCTATTTTATTCAATTTTATTTAAAGTAAATGTCCCGAAAGACAGTGTAAATAGCCAGAATCTTCCCATGGTTGGAGTAAGTGTAGCCTATCTGAATTCTCACATGAAGCCTATTCAGATAACCTCAAGAATAGGAATGGAAGTAATGTTAAAACTACATAATCTGAGAGCCAAAGTGACCAAAAATATATACATTTTGTATGCCGTTTGCTATTTTAATAGGCATGTGCTAACTGTGAACATGTAGGCTATACAAGTTGGCCCCGTAGCTGGCTATATCTGGTTTCATTATATATTGATCCACTGCTTTGCCAAAGCGAGATGCAAGAAGAAATTTAGATATTATGCGACTAGATTATTGGGGTGCAGCCAATCTTGTGGATCTTTTCCATGTTTATATTCTTGATTTTACAAGTCAAGAATACACATCATTTAGGCATGTAAATAATGGAATGACCAAAGAAAGAAATCCCTATGTTTTTCATTTATTTTATATTTCATTTTTTTTTGTTGAAGTGAAGTGATGAAGGTCTTCAACAACCAATGAAAGAAGGCACGTTAGCAAGCATTATGTTATTAACGTGGTTCTCTTAGGCATGTTAGCAAGCATTACTAGTATGTTCCTCACACGTTTCGCTCGCTCTGCAATCTTGGACCAACACCAATTAGACAAATATTGTGTCTTTGTGCTGCGTGCATCTGTGGATGTGTGTGTGTGTGTGTGTGTGTGTGTGTGTGTGTGTGTGTGTGTGTGTGTGTGTGTGTGTGTGTGTGTGTGTGTGTGTGTGTGTGTGTGTGTTTTTGTGTGTGTGTGTGTGTGTGTGTGTGTGTGTGTGTGTGTGTGTGTGTGTGTGTCTGTGTGTGCGTGCGTGCGTGCGTGCGTGCGTGCGTGCGTGCGTGCGTGCGTGCGTTTAAGTGTGTGTGTGTGTGTGTGTGTGTGTGTGTGTGTGTGTGTGTGTGTGTGAATGTGTGCTTGGTTGTTTTTTCCTCTATTACTGAATTGTTACCATGAAGACACACAGCTAAACACCAGTGTTTATCCTTTTGTGTACCCTGTGCATTTGAATACTATTACCATAGTTCCCCGTATATCTTGCTTATTTTGATTTGAACAGCCAAAAAAAGATCTACGTAAAATATACATTTTAAGATTGCAGGTTACTTTGAATCATTATGGCTAATCCATGCAGGATATTTAGCCTTTATTGTATAACTAACTACTACTGCTATGTGACCTTAAGCTCTGAAGCCAGGGCTTGAATTGACACATAAATGCACAATGGCACAGTTGTATTTCTGGGCATCTTATATTGATTTGCGTTATCAATGAAATATATTTCAGTCCTCAGGGTAACTTGCTAATAAGAATGTATTGAGCAAACACTTTATTGAAATGTAATTTTTGATCTTCCAATACCTTTATAACTTTGCTCTGTTGCATATACAAAAGGGAGCCTGTCGATATTTAAACCATTAGAACAGAAACAACACTGTACATAAATGGATTACCAATTTGGCTTAACACAAAAGCCTGTAGCCTTATGAAATAATGGGTTTGTCAAAAATGTAAAAGATTTAAAATAACATTAAAATGAACGTTGGCTATTTGACGTAGTAATATTTGTACATAAATATTTAAAAAGATTATGACCTTTGCAATTAATTATTAACTTAAAATCGTAATATATTTATTATTTTCTTATTCACACTTTTATTATTTTGTTCCAGTGAGGCCTATTTATTAAGGGATTAGTGCAAAATACTTAACTGAATATCTTACTAAATAATTAATTTAACTGATCACAAATTATTAAGTAAACATATAAACCACCTAACAGAAAACCAAAACAATCTTTTGACATCTAAACGATCAAAACCATTTTGCATTCGGGTTGCTTAAGGTCACAAAAGCAGTTAAAAGATTTGTTAACACATGCTGGGTGAAACAGTTACATTTAGCTTAATATGGTCGGACTCCTATGATTTATGAATATTTTTATTTGTCATCTGTTAATTAATTAATGAAGAAAATAAATATCTGTGCTGTTGTGGTGGGGTGAGATCTGGTTCGACAATTATGGGTCGAATCGCAACCAAATGTGCCAATACAATCTGGGAATAAAATGTTCCAATAGAAAAAAAAGTGGCTTATACAAAAGTGACTGGTTACCGCCCCTGGGCTATTCTAACTCCATGGCCGTTGATTATTGGTATTTTCCGAGTTTTCCAAACTAATAAGTGGCACTATCAAGCATTTGGAAGCGCTGGGAGAGTGCAGAAGGGCTGCTCGGCTTAATTGATATTGAGTGAGGCGCTGGTAAGTGCGGACGGGGCCGCTGCTGGGTAATTTGCAGTTTAATCAGCGTTTGTAATGAGCGCCGCTGATTAGCGCGGGGTGGAAATAAAAGAGAGTTACAAGGAACGTCTGTCAGAGTCCGGAGATAATTCACGACTAATTGCAATGATTAGCGCAAACTGGATGACTTTGGAGTTTTGTAATGCATTATTGCGTTGTAGGGGCCCACTTGCGTGCCTATTGCCTGCGCGTTTTTGCTTTTGCTGCGTTTAAGAGCTTCGAAGAGGGCATCATAACATATCTGTTCAAAAACAACGACCAACCAGTTATGATCTATGTCGCCTGTTACTTATCAATCCAGCAAGCTTGACTCGTGGAAAAATTGGTTATCAAACCAAAAAGATAATTTATCTTATCACACACACACACACACACACACACACACACACACACACACACACACACACACACACACACACACACACACACACACACACACACACACACACACACACACACACACACACACACACACACACAAACACACACACACACAAACACACACACACACACACACACACAGATGGTGAAGGACGTGTTGATGGACACCACAGTACATGCAGGGCGGGGGACGTGTTCCCGCAGATGCGCCTAGGCTACTGTTGGCATAGCAAATGCTAAATTAGAGGGAAATGTGTGTATGAACGCGATCGGCCAATTAGCTGAAGGCCAGATAGAAAGAAGGGATGAGTGAATCAACGGTATTCTCATACAGTACTTGTCTGTTCCGGATGTGAGAACATTGGCTTCTCCTCTTTTGTAAATGCTTTTTATTTATTTATGTCTCTTTATTAGAAGGCTCATAACATTTGGGACAATATTGTGAGGCCTTCCAAAAAAAAACCAATACTGCCATATACTGTATCTGCAGTTTTGCGCACGGTTATATACCTTTATATGTAAGCAAGTCTATACGGTTTGGAGATGAACACTTTTATAATGCTATCTGCCAGGCTAGTACAATGCTACTAATACACTCAAATCATTCATGTGCAGAGCAGCATGAATGTGGCTCCTTTGCAATCTGCCACTCTATTGACCTTCTCTGTCTCAGCACACCACCCCCCCCCCCCCCCCCCCCCACTACCACCCCCCCCCCACCCCCAGCACCTCCACCCCCAGCATCACCACCACCACCATCAACATCAGCCCCACCACCACCTCCACCAGCACCCCCACCACTACCACCACGAGCATCACCAACCCCATCACCACTACCACCAGCCAAACTCCATGCCCCATCACCACCACCCCCACCACCTCAACCACCACCATCACTACTACCAAAACCAGGCGGTAAAGAGAGGGATAGAGGGAGAAAGGGAGGAGAGACGGAGGGAGTGAGGGCGGGGAGGCAGAGGGAGAGAGGGAGGGGAGACAGAGGGATAGAGGGAGGGGAGGCAGAGGGAGAGAGGGAGGGGAGACAGAGGGATAGAGGGAGGGGAGGCAGAGGGAGAGAGGGAGGGGAGACGGAGGGATAGAGGGAGGGGAGGCAGAGGGAGAGAGGGAGGGGAGACAGAGGGATAGAGGGATGGGAGACAGAGGGAGAGAGGGATGGGAGACAGAGGGAGAGAGGGAGGGGAGACGGAGGGAGTGAGGGAGGGGAGGCAGAGGGAGAGAGGGAGGGGAGACAGAGGGAGAGAGGGATGGGAGACAGAGAGAGAGAGGGAGGGGAGACAGAGGGAGAGAGGGAGGGGAGGCAGAGGGAGAGAGGGAGAGAGGGAGGGGAGACAGAGGGAGAGAGGGAGAGAGGGATGGGAGACAGAGGGAGAGAGGGAGGGGAGGCAGAGGGAGAGAGGGATGGGAGACTGAGGGAGAGAGGGATGGGAGACAGAGGGAGAGAGGGATGGGAGACAGAGGGAGAGAGGGATGGGAGACAGAGGGAGAGAGGGAGGGGAGACAGAGGGAGAGAGGGAGGGGAGACAGAGGGAGACAGAGAGAGAGAGGGAGGGGAGACAGAGGGAGAGAGGGAGGGGAGACAGAGGGAGAGAGGGAGGGGAGACAGAGGGAGAGAGGGAGGGGAGACAGAGGGAGAGAGGGAGGGGAGACAGAGGGAGAGAGGGAGAGAGGGAGGGGAGACAGAGAGAGCTAGAAGGAGAGAGAGATAGAGAGAGCGAGGGAGAGGGAGAGGCTGAGATTGATAGAGTGAGAGGGAGGGAGCGAGGGAGAGAGGGGGGAGAGTGAGAGAGAGAGAGAGAGAGATATCGATTTGGCAGCAAGAGGTTATCCATACGTGGTATTTTAATGTCATGGAGTCCAAAGCCAAATTGATGGTGATAAATATTTGCCAGAACATTAGGTGAGGTTTGTGCGTGTGAGTGAGTGTGTGTATGTGTTAGAGAGTGTGTGAGAGTGTGTATGTGCATGTGTGTGTGTGTGTGTGTGTGTGTGTGTGTGTGTGTGTGTTTTTGTGTGTGGGTGTGTGTGTGTGGTGCACTATCTCAGACCTGTAACCCTGCTGGGATGGGCTGCGCCGTGCTAGCGGATTAGCCCCATCCATCCAGTGTCAATGGCTGTCTTGTTGAGAAAATCACTGAGCAAACATGGCTGACAGAGAGGGAGTGTATGTGTGGGAGGGAGGGGAGGAGGGGGGGAAGGGGTAGGTACTGGGCTGATTACTCATACAAATAGACTGCATACTCTGCCTGCTGCTCCCAAGATGAGCTGCCACACTGTTCCTCTCCTCCTCTCTCCTCTCTCCTCTCTTCTCTTCTCCTCTCCTCTTCTCTCCTCCAATCTCTTCGCCTCTCTCTTCCCATTTCCTTACACACACCACACACACACACACACACACACACACACACACACACACACACACACACACACACACACACACACACACACACACACACACACACACACACACACACACACTCACACGCGTGTGTGTCGACAGCCGCGCCCCCTACGGTCTCAGAGGACTCCCTCTGTCCTGCTGTTGGCTCTTTGTCCCTCATCAATCACTCTTCCATTGTGTCCTGGATGTGGGATAGAGTCACTTAATATCCCCTCCTTCATCTGTATTCACTCCCATTAGGCTCCCCATAAGGGCCCCGCGCCTCACACTCAGGGAGGCGTGAGGGCCGCCAGGGCACGCTGGGATGGACCCATGGCGTTAAACCAATAGACAACAGGGAGAAGGTATGCTCTCTGCCATCTTCTCTTCCTCACTCTTATCTACACTCTATAGCTGGTAGGGCTCTTATTTGTTGCAGTTGTCTATATTTATATATATATATATTATAAATATTTTATATTT
>NC_044051.1:20917133-21012133 GCF_902167405.1 Gadus morhua | reverse complement strand
CATTAATTGCCAATCGACCTTATGGGCTACAATATCAATATTGATCTACGCTTGATTCGTTCACTTCAAAAAGAGCCTGTACTTTCCATCAGTAGAGGCCTTGTTGTGAGCGGCCTGTACACCGCATATATATGACGGCTGCTGGGCTGTCAAACGGCAGGGGAAGCCACTGTCATCCCGCGGCCACATCATCTATACCGCAATTACCCGTCAGAAGGGTTGGATGATAGCCGAGGCGGGCGCGCCCTAATCAGGAGAGTAAACTCCGCTGTGTTTCAATTTGGGAGCGCGCTCTTCCGTTAGAGGTGCTGTGGCGTGGTGATAAATAAAACGCCCGTTTACACGCCGAGCCGCCCAGACCCCCGCTGTCCGCCACCAGCAGCCCTCATCCCAGCCCGGCTGGTCGGTCAGCATCAATCATTCAGCATAAATTGGGAAACGTCCCGATTAGTGACGCTGAACTCGAAGAAATGCACGTGAACAGTATGCAGCTAAAATCATACAATCATACGCACGCTTCAGAAAGAGGGAATCGAGTGACATGGGGAAATAACTTGTCTATAAAAATGAGAATTATAGGCTAAATGACTAGGTTAAATGTTACCAGCCATCACATAGATGATGAATCGAGCAGTTGTAACAAACCCATCCTAAAGGCCTGTTTAAGGATCACACATAACGCCCAAAACCCGGGAAGTAACAAGATTACAACTAGGCCCTTTAGTACTCGAGCCTAATCCTGGGATTATGACCCATCTGTTATTAACCATGCTACAAAGGTGTCCCCCCCGCCCGCCCTAAATCCCTTTCACACGCTAAGCGGCGTGTTCCTCAAATCGTGGGAGTGTTAATTGGTTGATAGAGTCCATTTATCTAATCCCCCGGCCTCACATACGTCCTCAAACATTCTCTCATTTGAGTGAAGGGCCGCACACATGATCTCTATTGAAACACGTCCATACGACCACCGCTCTCCGCCCTCCGGTAAGGCGGTCCCTCTCCTCTTTAACACGCTCAATAGGTCGCGACCGCGTGCGTGCGAACCAACAAAGGGTCCATCCCAAGCATTTTGTTCCCCCAAAACTGACAGACCGACCCAGGAGCCGGGTCCATCGCCGTGGCCCTCAGGGACTAGACTGGTGTGTTGGGAGAGGGATATACTGGAGAGGCTCTTTTTGGCCTCTTCAAATAAGTCTCTCAAACTGCGCGTGTTCATCACCGCGTGGAAATGAGATGCGCATTTAAATCTGCCCCCCCCCCCCCCCCCCCCCTCCTCGACGGGCCCTAGGGGTTAATGGATTGGGCTCCCGTGTAGAGACGGACTCTATGAGAGGGGGCCGGTTTTCAAATTCTGCATCTGTGCTCTCTCGGTAATTAATTCAGTTCACCGCGTGCACGCAAGGGGAGGATTTTAAATGGAGAATTAGCATTCAGATGAGAGCGCGTGCTTTGGGATCCCTCTGCGCACTGCCGAGATGTTTGCAGGGAGAGTTAAATGTAATATACTTAAAAAATCGACCTCTTGACGAATGCACTTGAGAGAAGGATGACGTCATCCTCACATGGCCCGCTAGAGAAGAGGCACGCGCGCACCGCCCCGGTAAGACCGGTTTGGCCCTAAAGATGAAGGCACCTATTGTGCGCGAGGCCCTGCGTCATGGCGTCAGAGAATATACCCACTTGCGGAGGTTTGGATTTCCCATAAAATCGATCAACAGTAGGCTAGACCACGTTTGTAAGATATTTAGAAAATCGAAGGGTTAGAACTGACATTGTATGCATTTCACACAAATAACATGGCATCCCATAATAACCAAACAGGTGAAACTCGTTTGAGGGGCAGCGGATCTGTTGGTTTATTGTGAGCAGCAACAGGACATTCATTCAGATGGTTGAGGCGAGGGGCCTCGGGCCGGGGCTTAATGCTTTGCTCAGTCTGTCAAAATATGGGTTTTAGTGGAAACCTTGATTGGCCCAAATTGATCAGGAGTAAAGTCTGTCTGCTCAGACCTTTTAACTCATTAACGTGTATTAACTCGTCAACATTGCGGCTTTTAAATCGCAAATCAAAGCCCTCGGTAGTGGATAAATAAATGCCTCTATCTGTCTCGGCTCCAGAGGCGGTTAGCGCTCCTCAGCTGTGTGCTGAAGGTTTTGTGTGTTCCTACCTTTTACCATCCTCTCTAATGAAGCCAATCTCCGTTTGGACCGCATGACTCTTTAATGCACTCGAGTGGCTTTTAAAGTGCAATAAAAGGCAAAAGAAGGTTTCTTTACAGTGGTTGACCATTAGTGGCTTCTCTGTGTTGTCTTTTGTGCCTGATTTCAATATACAAAGCCAGTAAAAACACAAGCGAGGGCCGATGGCTGAATGGACCTACAGAGAGAGGCTTCATAAGTGGAAACAATAAATAGTGGGAAAAACATTTCTATTCGATGGCGACAGTAGACCAAACCAAAGAACGTTATCATTTAAGGCTTTAATTACATATTACAAGATGTCTCTAAAAAAGTAGATACAAATATTATGACAAGTACATTTGTAGGCCCATGCATATTCCAAATTCATTCATTCATTCAACTTCATTCTGAAAATGTGTGACAAAATGCAGACCATGATGATTGAAGAGGTGCAGAAGAACCTTTGAGGTGCACAAGCCACAATAAATAAGGGGAACCACAAGGGGCCCGGAGACCGATCGTTCACACAGAACAGCAGATGCTACTGTTGCCAACAGCCAAAAGCATTCTCAGAAAATACAGGGCCTGTAACATTTGAGGTCCTCACGGCCGAAAGGAGAAGGCATCTTTTGTTCTGTTCGCCAGGAGGTACATTAAGGGAGATGTGGGAGAGGAGCAGTTTTTCCCTACAGCCCAAGGTTTGGGGGTCCAGGTAGACATTCACCACCTCTCAGATCCCCAGCAGGAGGCGCTTGTCTGATGGAGCTGTTGGATGAGACTCCTGCCCTCCCATAGCTGGCACACCACCATGTCACTCTTAAGTAACCAGGACCGGTCAGAGTCCGGAGCTACAGGATCCCCATAGAGATGGTTCCAAAGCTCAAGATTAATATATATCAATATTTGTGTCATCATCAAGACGGATTTGGTCTGTTAAGCCCTTTGAGACTGTAATGGTGATTAAGGGCTATACAAATAAAATTGAATTGAAGATGGAGCTGTAGACAATGAAAGAGATGGGGATCATCAAACCATCTCACATTTTGTGGTCGTGTCCCATTGTAATTGTGCCAAAAAAGGATGGCATTTCAACTTCGAGCCTTATGCATAGAGTGGACGATCCTTTGAAAAGGTTGGGCTGTGCCAGATATCTGACCACCATGGACCTGTGTTAGAGGGAGCTACTGGAAAGTTCCTCTGTCAGAGGAGACGCAACCCCTGACAGCATGCAGAACATCGTTTGTGTTATATCAATACAGTGATAATATTTGGTGTGAAGAGGTCAGCTGCTACACTTCAGCGCCTCGTGGACGGGGTGTTGGAAGGTGTGTCTGACTCCGTAAGGGCATACCTAGACCACATCATCCTCAGCAAGACTTTGTAGGTTCATCTGGTCCACTTCTGAGACATTCTCCAGCGAATGAAGGATGCTGGCCTGACCATGTATTCCTCTAAGTGCTCCTTTGCCAAGTCGCAGGAGGAGTACCGGGGATTTGTCGTCGGAGACGGGTCAGTAAGGCCACAGGTGGGGAAGGTGAGTGCCTTCACCGATACCCAAGTACCAAGAACTCAATGTTTGGGTGGTACCTACGGTTTATCCCTAACTGCTCTAGTAGGGTAGCTGTTTTATCCAAACTGACAAAGAAAGACGGTCCGAACTGTTCAAGTGGACTGTTCGTGATAGCTTGCCTTCGAGGACTTGAGAAACTGTCTGTGTAGTTAGCCTGTATTGCAACAGCCAGACTTAAATAATAATAATATTAATAATACATTTAATTTAGAGGCGCCTTTCAAGACACCCAAGGTCACCTTACAGAGCATATATTCATCATAAATCGTTTAAAATAAAAAACAATAAATCGTGGAAAAAATAAACATAATAAATAAAAAATAAAAAAATAAAACAAAACAAGATAAAACAAAACAAACAAACAATCACGTTAGACGTTGTGTGCGAGTTTGAACAGGTGAGTTTTGAGTTGTGACTTGAAGGTTGTAAGGGTGTCTGACTGTTTTATGTGTGGGGGGAGGGAGTTCCAGAGCCTGGGTGCTGAACAGCTGAATGACCGGGCACCCATTGTAGTGAGTCGTGATGTGGGGATACATAGTAGTGTATTATTGGAGGAGGTCGCAGAGGTAACTGGGGGCTAGGTTGTGGAGAGCTTTGTAGGTGAGGAGTAGGGTTTTGTATTGGATGCGGTAGTGTACTGGGAGCCAGTGAAGTTGGATGAGGACAGGGGTGATGTGGTCAGATGATTTGGTGCGGCTGAGTTCTGAATGATCTGCAGTTTGTTGATGAGTTTGGTGGGGAGTCCGGTGAGGAGGGCGTTGCAGTAGTCGAAGCGTGATGTGACAAATGAGTGAACTAGGATTTCAGTGCTGGATTGGGTCAGTGATGGGCGGAGTCTGGCGATGTTGCGGAGGTGGAAGAATGCAGTCCGGTTGATTGAAGAATGCAGTCCGGCTGTTGTCCAGGATGACGCCGAGGCTCTTGACATTGGAGGAGAAGGGTACTGGGAATCCATCGATGATTATGAGTGGAGCTGGGGTGTGTTGTGATTTAGTGAGGGTGGATTTGGATCCGATGAGCTGGGCCTCGGTCTTGTTTCCATAGAGTTTCAGGAAGTTCCTGCTCAACCAGCTCCGGATCTCTTCCAGGCACGTGATGAGGGAGGTGGGGGGGATGGCAGAGGTGGGTTTGGTGGTGATGTAGACCTGTGTGTCGTCAGCGTAGCAGTGAAAATGGACCCCATGGTGACGGAGGAGTGTGCCCAGCGGGAGGAGGTAAGTGGTGAACAGGAGTGGACCCAAGACTGACCCCTGGGGGACGCCCAGTGAGACACCTGAACACCCAGACTTGTGGTTGCTTAGTTGAACAAATTGTTGACGGCTGGTGAGGTAGAATGTAAATCAGGAGAGTGCAGCACCAGTGATTCCAATGCCAGCCAGGCGGTCCAGGAGCAGAGGGTGGGAGATGGTGTCGAATGCTGCGCTGAGATCGAGGAGGATGAGAATGGTGAGTAATCCAGAGTCGGCTGCAAGGAGGAGGTCGTTGGTGATTTTGACTAGGGCTGTTTCAGTGCTGTGTTTTGGACGGAAGCCAGATTGGAACGGTTCGTGGAGATTGTTTGTGTCAAGGTGGGACTGTAGTTGTGCGGCAACCACCCTTTCAAGTGTTTTGGAGATGAAAGGGAGATTGGAGATGGGCCGGTAATGGTTAAGGTCAGTTGGGTCAGCACCAGGTTTTTTCAGGATGGGAGTGATGGCAGCCAGCTTGAGAGTGGGGGGTACAGTACCAGTAGTGAGGGAGGAGTTAATTATGTTGGTGATCATGGGGGAGATGGACGGAAGACATGCTTTGACAAGGGAGGTGGGAAGAGGATCGAGCTGACAGGTGGTGGTTTTGGCTTTGCGGATGAGTTCTGAAATGGTCTGTTCTGTTACTGGGGTGAAGTCAGAGAGGGAGCTGATGAGAGGTTGGCCAGAGGTGATCATCCAGGGTGGGTCATCAGAGGGGGTGCGAGATGAGGCCAGTTGTTGGTGAATGGTGTTGATTTTAGAGCTGAAGAAGTCTAGGAACGCAGTGCATTGGGTGGTGGAAATGTCTGGAGGGAGGGTTTTAGGAGGCTGAAGTAAGTGGCTGACTGTTGAGAAGAGGACTCTGCTGTTGCCTGTACCAGTGTTGATGAGGTTGGAGTAGTATGAGTTTTGGCAGTGGTGAGGGCATTCTTGTAGTGATGGAGGTGGTCCGAATACATTTGGCGGTGAACAATGTTCAGTTGAGTCTTATTGTAGAGTCGCTCCAGTCGACGACCAGTGGCTTTGAGCTGGCGCAGATGAGGAGTGAACCAGGGAGCAGTGTGGGTAAATGAGACTGAGCGGGTTTTCAGGGGGGCCAGGGTGGTGAGGGAAGAGGAGAGGCAGTTATTGTAGAGAGTCACCAGGTCAGTCAGGGAGGAAGCTGGGGGAGGGTTGGGGTAGGAGCTGATCAGGGTGGAGAGGTCTGTGGTGTTGATAAGTTTGATGTTTCTGAAGGAGATGGTCCATTGTTCCTTGGTTTTGTGTAGTTGGGTATGAATGTAAAAAAGTACAGCTTTGTGGTCGGAGATGGGGAAATCAATGACAGCAAGGTTAGTGGGAGTGATGTCAGTGCAGCAGATTAAATCCAGAATGTGACCTTTGTTATGGGTTGGGAGGTTGACATGTTGTGTGATACCAAGACAGTCCAGAAGTGATGTGAAGTCATTAGCAAAAGTACAGGATGGGTTGTCAATGTGGATGTTGAAATCACCAAGGAGGATAACAGTGGGGGACATTGCACATACAGATGTAAGTAGTGATGAGAATTCATTGAGGAAAACGGCAGAGGGTTTTGGTGGTCTGTAAATTGTGACAATGATAGTGGGTTTGGGGCCTGAGAGTTTTACAGCTAGACATTCAAAGGAGGAGTGAGTACTTTGATCCCCATTTGACTGTGAAGACAGATGCCTCAAGTGTTGGTCTTTGGGCTGTTCTGTTACAGGGGGAGGAGGGCGACCAGAAACCAATCATGTTTCTCAGTAGGATGTGGTTCTTTAGGGAGTGCAGGTATTCACTGTGGAATCTAGCCTCAAGTGGGCTCTAGATTCGCTGGTAATTACCTGATGGGGAAGAGATTCACTGTGGCGACCGTTCATAAGGCCTAGTAGCTCCACAAACTGACTATATTAATCATTGCATGGATATTTGCGCATGTAATAAATAGTTGCCTGTATTCCCTGTCAAGTTCACTCTTAAACCCTGCGTATCCATAGATTTATATCAAAACCAATTAGGGATCATGCAAGTAATTTAATTGATTTGCTCAAGGTTTATTGTTTGCAGGCACATTAACAGTTTCAGTAGTTGCATCGTTAAAGGACTTTCCTTAAGTCCTATCTTTACATTGCTAGGATTATACTAAATGTACATGTCAATCCATAACCATCACTTATAATATAACCATCAAGTCTGTAAGACAGTTGATTTATTCACCTACCAAAGTTATCCCGCCTTAAAGAGCAATTACGCATTCACATGCAGGGGTATTTGAAGGTGTTCATAAAGTACCTATAAATGCTTGTGAAATATCTGAATGAAGTTGTACAGTGTTTATGTTATGAGATTATAATATACCTTAAGCCAATTAAGCCTGGGATATGGGTTAATTGATGTATAATAACTTGGTATAGCTTAGGGGGGGAGCTATCCAAATGGTATCTCTATTTAAGCCTGCCGGGCTTCAGTGTGAGGGAGAGTTATGGCTAGTGATGATTAGGTCACAGTTGACTCAGGTCAAGAGTCATGGCGGTTTTGGCTATGATCTGATAGTTCATCCTTGACATCTGTTGGTTTTATGTTGTTTCTGTCATCGTTCTCGGTTGTCAGTACTTTGAACTCTACTGCAGGCCTAAATAAATATCTCAATCCAATCTCAACGCCTTTCTTTGTATAGTTAAAAAAAAAAATCTATGTATACATGTATGTTTTTATGTATATTTGTCCTACTAAGGCCATATAGCTGCTTATCATTCGTCATTAATACCTAATAACAATATGGAATCTACAGTCTGTAGCCTACAGCCCACCACTTTCAAGTTGGCAAAGGCAGGAAATGTCACTCAACTAAAACAATTCTTTTTTTACAGCTGTCAAACGACACCTAATGTGAAGTTACTCACAATGGCCGAGTTAACTAACTTAACTGATCGTATATTCCCTACTGGTGCTCTCTCTCTGTCACTCTCCCTCTCTCGCTCGCTCTTGTTCCCTCCCATTGAACAGAAACCATAATCCCTACAACTAAACAGGGCCCCGTTTCCCGAAAGCATCGTTGGTTAAACGTCGTGAAAACGCTCGTAACTAACGAGGACTCCAGAGGTAGGCTACTCGTAGGGTGCTAAGAGCATCGTTAGCCCACTATAGCCTCAGTGGCGTTGTCACGTTACCGTACGTACCGGGGGCGAAAATTGTACCGGCCTACGTCATCAGTTGTTTACATCTTGACAACCTGCCTGGCAACAGACGAAGCGATCGTCTGTTGCCGGGCAGGTTGCAAAAAACATTCGGCTCATGTTTCCAAAAGACAAAATAACATAATACAGATAACGGATCGCTAGATAACACTTGTTTTTACTTTATATTTGTATTGTATTTAATTGTTTAATCGAATAGCAACAGACGACGCGATCGTCTGTTGCCGGGAAACGGGCGATCGCGTCAAATGACTAGGAAGGTTCTTGAACATTCGCGTCCTACGTCAATTGACGCGATCGCCCGTTTCCCGGCAACAGACGATCGGGTCGTCTGTTGCTATTCGATTAAACAATTAAATACAATACAAATATGAAGTAAAAACAAGTGTTATCTAGCGATCCGTTATCTGTATTATGTTATTTTGTCTTTTGGAAACATGAGCCGAATGTTTTTTGCAACCTGCCCGGCAACAGACGATCGCTTCGTCTGTTGCCAGGCAGGTTGTCAAGATGTAAACAACTGATGACGTAGGCCGGTACAATTTTCGCCCCCGGTACAATTTTAACGTGACAGCGTCACCATGGGATATTCCGTGTATTGGATGCGGTTTATTACATGCGCAGCCTACCGAACCAACGCCATGTCACAAGGCAACACTCTCACAAGGCATAGGCCTATAATAAAATCAAATGATTTCATTGCTCTCGTGTGGGAGGTCGCTTTTGAGCTGCACTTGCTGTCTCATCTCTGATTTTAATTCAACCATCGTGGTTAAAATGTCCTCATATTGATCAATGACAGAAGAAGTAGGCCTACACGAATCATGGTGAGACCAGCGGGTGTGGGAGAATTTCTGCAGGCGTCTTTTGTTGCTATTGTTTGCCATAAAGTACTGCGCTTCGGTGAGGCTGTGATGAAGTTCATTATTTATTGGGCCGTGTCTAGACAGTTACAAACATCCCTGACAGTGCACAATCGCCAAGTTGAGAGCGTGGTTTCGGCAATGAACGTAGACTGCTGTGGGAAACTGTGCTGCGATGCGTGCCTGAACGTCGCACGCTTTCCCGCTTATCAGCACCATCATAAAATATGCCGTCGTATGCACGCCTTTTTCGCGGCATGGTCCACGCGTTTACACTGCCTGAGGCAGAGCCGGTGTTACACCGAATTCTGCGACCCACCAAAATGTGTGACCCCAGGGGGCACTTTTGCATATTTTTTGAAATATGCACGAGTTTGAAGCGTAAACAGGCATGACAAAAACATAAATAAAACATAAGATCTCCCCCCCAACCAATTACCTTTTTATTAAAAGGTGCTTAATAAATAAATTTGTTTTGATTTGATTAGCATTTTACAGACAATGATAGGGCGTTTAGTACAGTCCTTCACCGTTGCTTCTTTACCCATAAAAAGCTGCAGTCAGTGTTAAATTACGCTGATTTACCTTTGAAAATTTCCTATTATAGGATACTGTGTAAAACGCTGTTTAGAATTAATGTTAGTCGCCTAGGTCGCCTATGCCGAGCGCCGGCCCTGGCCCGAGGTAAATTGCCTGCTTGAGCTAGCACCCCGATTTACCCTCCCGGACCCTACACACATTTGCGGTTTATGGGTTTCATTTTTAATCTGATGTAAATGCGACGGCTCCGCGGTTCCAGGGAGGTGCTTGGATAGAGGTGTTGCTGCGCTGTCTCTACAGAGACAACGCAGCGATATCATCATGAGCAGTTCTAACTGGAGGGAAAGTGAAATCCGCGAGATGCTGGTCATGTGAGGGAAGGATGCAGTTGCATTAAATAAGAGCTTGAAAGATGGTGCGATCTACGAGAAAGACGCAGAGGAACTTTCCTTACGAGGCTTTTGTCTGGATAAAAAACAAGTGCCCAGCAAAATAAAGAATATGTTGGAGTTTTTGCACTTGTAAATAGTTAATCGGTTTGTAACCTACACTCAGACGTGATCTCATTCTTGCATGCGGGTGTCTTCATTCATAAAAAAATAGAAACATTCGGGGGTATGCAAATTATTCTGAAGAGGTCTATACTCCGGTCTAGACTCCCCGCCTTCTCCAGTGAACCAAGAAAGCCCGCGCCGTGATGAACGGCGGATTTGAACCCCTCGGTTTTACAGAGGAAACTTGAGATATGACGGTGAAATCGCCGGGCGTGCCAAGCTGCGACCGAACCGGCTTGGCAGTGTAAAAAGGCCTATACATCATCCTGCCCAATATGGGCAGGATCTAGACCAAGCTCTCATAATCGGGTCAGCAAGCCGTGTGCCCAGCCTCGTTTGAATGATACTGAATTAATGGATGTTGCATTTTTTATGTTTAGACCTACACCAGGGATGGGCAACTTTCATGATAAAGAGGGCCACATTTTTTATCATAACCATCGGAGGGCCACATGACTGCACACTTCAACTAAACGTGAGCTGAGAGAAGCTACATAATTTTGAATTTGGTAGATGATTTCCTGTATTCTGGTGCATTTTGGCGATGACCACTACCTAAAAAATCGTCCAGAATCATAACCCATGTATGGTATGTTAATTTAACCAACATACATTAATTTCATGTTTTCCATGCTCAAACAGCCACATGAATGGTCAGTATTTTTTTCAGTGCAAAGGGCTCACATACATCATCATTCAATGAAGTCAAAAAACTTGAAAACAGTGGCCCAACATTAAGTGCAACAACTCAATGAACTCAAACCCAACAAGCAGTTGTAGTAGTTATAGTGGCGACTTAAGTGGATATCTTTAATGACTGATATCGCTTCTAAGCAAACTAGACGCATTGGGTTTGCCTTTGAATTCTATGAATTCTTCTCATCTTTCTTGAACGAGTTTTCTGTAACTCGATCAATTATTATTATTATTATAATTTTTTTTTTTTTTTTTTTTTTATGTGCGGGCTGAGTGGGCATGCGGGTCGCGGGCCGCATGCACGCGGGTCGCGGGCCGCATGCGGCCCGCGGGCCGCCAGTTGCCCATCCCTGACCTACACCAAAGATTCTAGAGAAGAGAGTGCGCGCCAATCAATGAAACCTTATGCGGATTCAGATAAGGTCGGCTCTCTTTGCTACGCAAAGCATGTTTCAGAAATCAGCACATTAAGATAAATGTAGTTGTCACACAAGCATTTTTTGATTTTTGTAATTGTTATTACAGGGGGGAAAATGCTGTGAAAAAATGTACACTGTAAACCCGAACTTGTTGGTTCAACTTAAAAAAACTTGTTTCCATGCTGCCTTGAAATTGTATGTCAAGACAACCAAGACAATAAGTTAACATAAATGGATATTGCTATTTGACTCAACTCCATCTTCAGTCGATATTACTTGAAACCGTTAGGTGACATAACTTAACCTTGAGTCCATACTACATAAATTCAATAGTTGATTAAACTTAAATAGCATTATAAGTAACATACATTTTTTTGTTGATGTAACTACAAAACTAGTGAGTTGTACTTACATTTATGAACTGATTGAATATAAACCGCAATTAAGATTACTTAAATGTATAAGTTGATTTAACTGATATACTAGTGAGTTGTACTTACATTTATGAACTGATTGAAAATAAAGCCCAAGCCCAATCAAGATTACTTATATGTATAAGTTGATTTAACTGATACTAGTGAGTTGTACACACTTTTATTAACTGAAAATAAAGCCCAATCAAGATTACTTAAATGTATAAGTTGATTTAAATGATGAATCCTTGCTCAGGATTTTTCTCAAAAGAATGACCATCCTTTACACCAGAGATTTTGTCACTGACCAACAGTTTTATTGTATTATTTTTTTTTCAACAAAACACAACAAAGATGGATATTGATGAGCGATTATCCCACACAAACTGTCACTCAGGGTTTCCCCAGGTTTGATCAACCCAAATTTAAGACTTTTTTTAGACTTTTTTAAGACAATGAAAATTAAGACCTACATCGCACCCATTAAGCGGTCGTAAAACGCGGTTGTGCATATGTTATTCATGTTTTTTTGGAACATATGAAACATTCATGTCAATACATTAATGAATGTGCCAAAGGATAAGTGTGCACTCACCAATCAAAGAGCCAAACTGAGGGCCTAACTCAAAGCCTAGAGGCCTGATGTCTCTTAAGACCATGTACCCAGAAATGATAATAAAAGATTAAAAAAACAATACACAAAGTGATGGTGTGAAAGTGTAGCTGTATTTTTGGTTTAAATATCAAACTTTCAACACACAATATAAAATATAAACAAACAAACTCTTTTCAAATTGCTGTAGTTTCTCAGCATTCAAATTTCCTCAACCATTTCAATGAATCCACCACTTGCCTCGTTGACCTCTTTTACTAACTCCTTCGTAATGTATGGAGCCAGCCCTAACCCTAACCCTAACCCGTCCACAGACATGGTGACTAATGTATGATAGTAAGCATTATTGGCCCTTAACACTAATATTCGGAAACACTGCCTCAAAAGGATATTGGCCTAAGCAACACCAGTAGAGGCTATACTTTTCCCTGAACTTTTAAACGTTGCAAACGTGCAAAAACATAATTATATATTTATGTGGCATTCAGTCCAATGCTTAAAATATATCTGTGGCATTCAGTAGGCCAATGCTGTGGTAAAGTGTGTAAATTATGACCAAGTGTTTCTTTCTGTTCAATAGATGGAACTTTATCAATCCCCTGTAGGAGAAATTTGTTAATGTTTGTCCCTATAAAACAATAATGGCAAAAAAAAACATGACGGTAACTCTTAAGTCAAACCGTCCAATCTGAAGGCTCTACTTAACCACTCCCCCTACTCACTTCCATTAATGCAAAGCGAACAGAACTGAGGTGGGGAGGGCGTAGCTTAAGTAGTTTTTGAATTTGCAACGCAAATTCAATGTGAACATGTATGAGGCTTTAATAAAATCCCGGACGATTTTGAAATTCCGCCCGGACACTTTTTTTTTCAAAGTGTCTCAAAAAGAGGGCATGTCCGGGCAAAAGAGGACGTCTGGTCACCCTTCGTAAGGGGAACCCATTTGATTCCTACCTGTTCCACTGTTAAATAGTGGCGCAAGTTGGTGGGCGCTATCCTGGCAAGTTCTCTGCGTGAGAAATACGAAGTGTGGCGTGTGAGCGTGTGCATGGGTCGAATTGCGTGTGTCTCACGCCGAATGCGTGAGACTTTAGAGCCCTGCTTCCCCATGATGTGGCGTCTCCTCTCGACTGATTATGTTTGTTGAGATTGCCGGCGCGGAAACCCAAAGTATTGTTCGCGCATGCTCCAATAAATGAGACGTTCTCTGACGTTACGCAAAACCCCGATACGCAAAACGCCCCCCATTTTCCCCTTGTGTTACAGTCCGGTTGACTACGAAAACATATCCTGGTAGGAAATTTAAGACCATCTTTAAAAAATTAAGACTTGGGTAACGCAATTTAAGACTTTTTAAGGCCTTAATTTAGGAACATGAAAATTAAGACATTTTTTAGACTTTTAAGACCCCGCGGCTACCCTGCACTTTCAGGAACACTCAGTAATTAGCTCAACTTCACCTCAAAAACAAGTGAAAATGTGACAAAGTATGAACTTCACATCTGAATCAAGTGAAAGTCGAACAAAGTTTCAACTTCACCCCTGAAGTGGATACTTCACCTCTCAAAAGAAATGTCATGCGCCGTTTTCAAAATGTACCGTAAACAAAGATAAGGTTGATGGACGCCCACTGAATACAAATAGTTTAGAAATCTCTTTCGCTCTATCTCCATCTCCTGCTACCCCTCCCTCCCTCCCTCCCTCCCTCTCTCCCTACCTCTCCCTCTCCCTACCTCTCCCTACCCCTCTCCCTACCCCTCTCGCTACCCCTCTCGCTACCCCTCTCTCGCTACCCCTCTCTACCTACCTACCTCTCTCTCCAGCTCTCTACCTACCTACCTACCTACCTCTCTCTCCTTACCTACCTACCTCTCCTTACCTACCTACCTACCTCTCTCCTTACCTACCTACCTACCTACCTCTCTCCTTACCTACCTACCTCTCTCCTTACCTACCTACCTACCTCTCTCCTTACCTACCTACCTACCTCTCTCTCTCTCCTTACCTACCTACCTACCTCTCTCTCTCTCCTTACCTACCTACCTCTCTCTCTCTCCTTACCTACCTACCTCTCTCTCTCTCCTTACCTACCTACCTACCTCTCTCTCTCTCCTTACCTACCTACCTCTCTCTCCTTACCTACCTACCTACCTCTCTCTCCTTACCTACCTACCTACCTCTCTCTCCTTACCTACCTACCTCTCTCTCCTTACCTACCTACCTCTCCTTACCTACCAACCTCCAGCTACCTACCTACCTACCTCCCTCTACCTACCTACCTACCTCCCTCTACCTACCTACCTACCTCTCTCCAGCTACCTACCTACCTCTCTCCAGCTACCTACCTACCTCTCTCCAGCTACCTACCTACCTCTCTCCAGCTACCTACCTACCTCTCTCCAGCTACCTACCTACCTACCTCTCTCCAGCTACCTACCTACCTACCTCTCTCCAGCTACCTACCTACCTACCTCTCTCCAGCTACCTACCTACCTACCTCTCTCCAGCTACCTACCTCCCTCTACCTACCTACCTCCCTCCCTCCCTACCTCTCTCCCGCTACCTACCTCCCTCTCTCCAGCTACCTACCTCCCTCTCTCCAGCTACCTACCTCTCTCTCCAGCTACCTACCTCCCTCTCTCTACCTACCTACCTCCCTCTCTCTACCTACCTCTCTCTACCTACCTACCTCCCTCTCTCTACCTACCTACCTCCCTCTCTCTACCTACCTCCCTCTCTCTCTCTCTCTCTCTACCTCTCTCTCCCTACCTCTCTCTGCCTACCTCTCTCTACCTACCTCTCTCTCTCTACCTACCTCTCTCTACCTACCTCTCTCTACCTACCTACCTACCGCCCTCTCTCTACCTACCTACCTACCTCCCTCCCTCTACCTACCTACCTACCTCCCTCTCTCTACCTACCTCTCTCCAGCTACCTACCCATCTCTCTCCAGCAACCTACATCTCTCGCTACCTCTCTCTATGAAATCTTCTCAAAAAGCAGTAAAATGTTAAAACTTGTAAATTGTTGAATGCTAGCTAAAATTACAAATAGTTTAACAAAACATAAACGGAACAATGTGCATTTAGAAAAAATGCATCAAAACTAACAACAATGTAAAAATAAGCTATTAAGCTTACTTTTTCTTTCTCAAGAGTCGGTTTTTAACCCATGAACCAATGCAGAGCATTGCCCTCCACTAGTGTCCATAAGCACCTTCTGAATTACCTCAAAAGTATACCTAAGGCCTCTGGGGTAGTCTATGTTGAGGGCAAAGAGCAGACCCATTAGCAGTGCCACAGCAGTTGGAAAATCACTGATGCTTGGAAAGATGATTTCTTCCTCGAGGACCACTGCGAAACCAACCGATCATTCTGTTCCACCACAAGGATACCGACTGCCATCCCCTTTGTCCAGTCCTCCTCTGCATCTGTGACCTACAAAAAGTGGACAAATATATCAAAAAATATTAACCTTTATTTATACCCATGGGGAAATTCGGGTGTCATAGCAGTAAGCATGAAACACAGGATAGGTTCAATTTTATTTTATTTTTTGTTTTACTTGGGTTGAGCTGGGTGAAGTATTACAAATTAAATCACGAGGGACATTTTGAAACAGATTAACAGCAGACTATGCAACATTTAGGATAAAACAAAGTAGAGTCACACAAATAATCCTATTCAATGTTCACTTCTGCCCCACTAGAATGTGTGGTGCTGGTTTATCTGGGGTGGTCCGTTTAGCTTACTTTGTTTTATCATAAAAATGTTTTATAGTCAGCCTTTAAGCATTGTTCTTACCGCAATGCATGTTCACATGAATATAGTTTAAATGTACATATTAATTTATTATTATTTTTACAACAGAAAGCATTCAGAAAATATTGAAAAACATACCTGTACTTTCTTGTAAAGTTTGGCCACATCTTTTAGATAGTAGGGGAGCCCCATCAAAACCACTGCCCTTTGCCTTTGATTGGAACTCAGTAAGAGAATAACCAACAAATGGGATATATTATGCCAGAAATCAGAAAACAATTCCAAGTGATGTTATATTCTACTAATGTCTGCATACTTGTTTGAGTTAAAAAATAATCAATATGTTCTGAAAAAATGGATATGGACTAGAATGAAATAAATAACTTCATTATAGAATGGTAATTCAATTATATCACTGTTGTTGCATGAAACATTTTTTTTTAATCAATGTATTCTTTTTATTCAGTGTACCAAATTATTCATGACTCAAACTATTCTTAAATAAATTATCTAGCAAATCAGTTTAAAATCTGATCCTCCGACCCGTCTTCGAGGGAACGTTGTGTTTTTCTATCAAGGATGTCTGGCAGGAAACAAACACAAACCCCTTACTATTGGACAGGCAAGCATTTCTTTTAGCATTTTGCTTCTACCAAGTACACCCGGATGTAGCAAGCACCTAGCCTCTAAGCCATATAAACGGGGGTCCAAACAGAGAAACGCCTGCTATATACAACAATCATATTTCCACTCGATTAATTATTTTGGCGCAAGTGCAACAATAAATAAACGTTTAGGGACCATAGCTATATATATTTATATACACTGACTAGATATCACCTGAGCTGCGCTGTTAAGTGGCACGTATGCGACAATGCCGCTGCCATCTTGCCGCGTGGTAAACACCCGGGGCAGAGGTCCATTCACGTCTAAAAATCCCCTTATTTTAAGGCAATCTTCAAGCGGCTGACGTATGTCAGAAACCAACCCGCTTGAAGATTGCGTATAAGATTAGTTAAACGTTTGAGCGAAGGTTACTCTGCCGTCCGAGAAGTTGTGTCTGGTGTGTGAACAACCAGGCGACGAGACATACGAGGCTTCGACGGAACTCTGTATAGGCCGCTACGTTATGTATGGCAGCCATTGTATAGGTGCCTCGTGTAATGCCACGAAGTAGTCATCCGCTGTAGAAGTGCGGCATTGCCATCAGTGGTTGCATTGACGGTTTTAGTCGCTATATTGTTTGGATGGAGGCCTACACCACAAACAATGACCCCAGGGCTGACTACTTCGTGTCATCCGCTGCACGCTTGGGAGGATGCCCGGAGCGTCTGCGTACTGACAGAGGAACGGAAAATGCACACGTCGAGATTAAAGGGACTCTTACCTTTGTTGCATTTTTACACTTTTTTTGGATAAGGTTAAATTGGTATTAATAAGGTAATAACACTCTAATATGCAAGACAGACCCACCAGGAGTAAAAACAAACAATTATTTTACTCTCATAATATTTAGTGAAAACTTCAACCAATAAAATTCTTCGGACCGAATGACCTTATTGGCCGACAGACCTGTCTGTTTGCTGCATGGATATATAAGGTTTTCCGTCTGCTTCTTGTGGCGCATTCGGGCCCGCGTCATCAAGGCGCGTCCTCAACTAGAGGGTTTGTTTTGATTCCACGGCAGACAGTAGCGAGTAGCGACCGTAGCGACTGACGATGGCAGACCAAAGTGGTCCACGGCGTACTGAAACTGCACCATTCAGTCTGATTAGGGGACTCATCTCGGACTCAGACTCACAGAGTTACCCTCCTCTGGAGCCTCAGGAAGACCTCCAGACTGTTGGCCACCAACTGCACCATTCAGTCCGACAAGGGGACCCGATTCGGCCTCAGAAGCCAAGTGGTCCCGCTCCCCTGGATGATTCTCAGGACCTCCAGACCGTTGGCAACCAACCGCACCACTCAGTCCGATTAGGGGACCCGTTTCGGACTCAGACGCGACGTTGTCCCGCTACTCTGGAGCTCCAGGAAGACCTCAAGACCGTGGGCAACCAACCGCCACACTCAGTCCGATTACGGTACCCATTTCGGACTCAGACGCGACGTTGTCCCGCTACTCTGGAGCTCCAGGAAGACCTCCAGACCGTTGGCAAACAACCGCACTATTCAGTCAGATTAGGGGACCCATTTCGGCCTCAGACGCTACGTTGTCCCGCCACTCTGTTTGTAATGCTCATACACGTTTCTATATTATGACCCCTGGGAGTCTAAACATAACCCATGGGAGTCTAGAACTTTTGTGCTGTAGCGACCCTGGGACAGTTAAATAGTTTGTGTGTTATGTGTTACATTATATTTCGTTGTCCGTTATGCCAGTTGTTCTATGTGCATGTATTGTAATGTTCTTCTTGTCAATCAGCGTGGGGGCGAATCATTAGGTCAGCTGGGGGAGGGCCTTGGAAGAACAGGAGGGTGGGGGCCTGCACGCGAGTGAGACCGTGTTGGGGGTTGCCGGGGTAACCGGGGTTTGTTTTGTGTCGGTTTTCTGCCGTTGGTTACAATGTTACGGGTTTCAGTGACCTGGTTTTGGTTCATTAAAACTACCTTCAACTACTAATGACTCGACATCATTATGTCACCGGCGAGGTCGTTACAGTACTCGTTAAAAAATAACGCTTAGTTTTGTACTTGTAAAAAATAACGCTTAGGGGGTGGGGCATTGGAGGAAGGCGGGATGATTTGAATGTGCTGTAATTCTCAAATGCAACAAAGGTGAGAGTCCCTTTAAAGTTGACATGACTTTTCAACTTTATCCTCGATATTTCGAGTTTAATGTCGACGTGTTGACTTTAAAGTCGACGTGTCGATTTTAATCTTGTCACGGCAAAAATATTTCTCTCTTCACGTGTGGCCCTTATATTCCGTCGTAAAAGTAGGCCTACCACTTTCGATGATTTGTACTGTGTTCGACTATAATAATGTTTAAGTAGTAAGACGTTAAGAATAACTCAATGATATTCACTCAACATTTTTTTCAATTAAGTTTACAATAAACGAGTATCACAGACGACCAAACACATTAAATGTTTCTTAAGAATTTACGCTCACCTTTTTTCAAATAAACGACTCCTCTTCGTTTCTCCTTTGAACTGTGATCAGAAATATGGCCGCTTCAATGTGGATTCAAAGGCACGCAAAACTTACCACGTGATGAAGCACAATTAGCCTTTTTTTTAACTCAGCTTCGACTATCTAGCTAACATAACATTGATTTTCAATTTGGTTAACTTCCATGTAGTTGAGGCGTTGTCAATTAATTATTTTAAGTTCAATAAACTTTCTACACACACCCATGTCATATTGACAAGAAAACAATTGTTAAGATAACAAACCAGCAAAATTCGGGTTTACAGTACGCAGTGCGTTCAGGATTAGGACTGACGTAGCATATTTCGGCCTAGGCCTTAATATCTTTAGCATTCATATTATTGCAGAATTCTTTTTGTAGGGTACTCTGCTGTTGGCCTGGATTGGGAGATATTTTAACGCTTTTCAACCCCATTTTCCTGCGACATTCCTGCGTCTCCCCCTCCTACGGAGCACATTTCAGCACCGAGTCAGTAGACAGTTACAATCCTACAAACGTTGTGAGTGCAGTGAAGGCGCGTTCATGTTAGGAAGAGTTTCGTGAAACGCTCCAAAGAAATTGACGATGGATCTTGCGATCCATCGTGAAAATGATCGTATGAGCTTGGATCCATCGTTATCGGGAAACGGGGCCCAGGACCCTTGTGTCACTGTGCTGCTACTCAAGAGGGCGAAAGAGAGAGAGAGAGAGAGAGAGAGAGAGCGAGCGAGAGAGAGCTGTCACAGCAGAGGGATGCAGGGAGAACTGAGGAGGTATAACCCCTTGCTCTCATTTTCCCGCTCTGGAGTCCATTATAGCAGGTGTCATCCTGTGAGATTGATAACACACACACACACACACACACACACACACACACACACACACACACACACACACACACACACACACACACACACACACACACACACACTCTATTTCACCAGCAGAACAAATTAGATTCTGGTTCCTGCAGTGGGTGAAGAAACTTTACAGAACACTAAACCAAATAAGGACGTCTCTGAGACCCCTGCTCATGGGTAACTGGCTTAAACAACCAACCCTCCAATGTGAAAACTTTAAAACCCCATATAAACCCTTGTGTTGTACTTATTTAGGTTTTAGTTCTCAAGATAACCTATGAGGACAGAAAGGGACTGTGTATTGGGCAGTCAATGCATTTGTTGGGTGAACCGTTGGCAGTTATCTAGTCTAGTGGTTAGGCCACTCGAATCCCAGCTCAAAGGTTGTGGGTGCGAAGCCCCATGTCTGTCTTCCTGTAGGCATCTTGCTACCCGCTCATTAGTGACATGAATAAAACATATGATAAGAGTGTCGGCTAAATGAAGAAAAGGCTGATGGACGCCAGCTCTGAATAAAGCGTTACATACTCACAGAGAACCTTCAGGAAACCTCAACCAAGTTCAGTCAACATTCTGCTGTTGTTCCAGGCTCGGAAAAAAGTAAAGTGTGCGTGTGTGTGGCTGACAGGGCCGTGTGCATGTGTGTGAGGAACAGCTGGTGGAGGGAGTGAGGACAGAGGGAGAGGTGATGGATGCGAGCGGAGATCCGGTGACAGTGGAGCTAACAGGTGTTCACCAAAGCCCTCCGAGAGACGCTATTTATGAGCCGGAGAAGACAGCCAGACGTTAAACACATCCACACAACACACCGGAACACACACACACACACACTTTGCAGATAATTGTTTACGAAATCGGCCCATTTCCCAAGGAAGTTTAGGTCATTTAACAGTTGGATTCAACACCACCACAACCAAACATAAAGTGCTAAATATACTGGTCCTGCAGAGTGTAGATCTTTGTTATATACTGTAGATAGGAAAGGATAGTCCAGGATAATTTTTTGGGGGTACATTTAGCAGTTTAACTTAAACCAGAAGACAATTATAAATAGTTCACATCAATAATTAATGACAGAAGAATTAATGAGATGAAGAATTGTACACATCACTTTTCATATCTGATGTCCATGACAGCTTCACAAAAAAAGGTTGTCAATGAGGATATCAGCAGTACCCAAATTAAACTAAATAAAGAAATAAAGGACACAAAGCACAACATCATTTTATCCTTGTTTTTCTGTCCTAATTCAAATGTTTATTTTGAAGTATGAGTAATGCAGATACAGAGACATGTTTCTGTTGAATAAACTGTATTTCTAGAAAAACTACTTTTTAATTACTCAGAAAGGCACTTTAGAGATATTACTTGGGGGACATTCAGAGTTCAAACAGAACGTCAACAACACGAAAATTAAACAACATGTCACAATGTGAAACGGTTTCCCCCTTGTGCGAAGTGATGCGTCTGAAATGCTATGGTCTTTACTTAGTATTTCAAAGTACATCTTCCATCGAAGAACGTACGGTTTGGTCAAAAATCCCAAAGAATTGCTTGAAATTAAGTATCTATGACTGCAACATTGATCAGTAAAAATGGCAGTACTGAAAACATGAAGATCAACCAACAACAGAGGTCGTCTACAATATATAGAACTATAAAAATCTACTCGGCGGACAGAAACGCTAGAGATTTTTCTAACTATAACCTCGGAATTCATTGAAATTAACGTCAATGTGCTTCAAGCCAACCCTGACATACAATCTCAAGTACTCAAGAGGGGAAGCCTCTTCATGATCATCAGGAACAATTAAGTGTAGATTCCAGAAATCGTGACAAATGGGATCCAATGAAATACAACACCTTGGCACTTTCGTTCTCCAGCTCTAAATGGGCTACATGTATAACATTTGACCTATGACCTCCTACATGTCGTGGCGTCACATGGCCCTCCCCTCTGAAACACTAGCCGGACAACAAACAGAGAAACCCGAGTCACTGCAGACTTCACAACACTGAAGACGGATCCTTCATCACGCGTCCATCAGGGAGCTGGACAGGGAGTGTATTGACAAGTGTGTGTGTGTGTGTGTGTGTGTGTGTGTGTGTGTGTGTTATGTGTGTGTGTGTGTGTGTGTATGTGTGTGTGTGTCCGTCCCTATGCGGAGGCAAGGGCTTGCTTGAGGTCCCTCAGCAGCATGGAGGCCATGACGCTCTTGTCGGTGTTGACGGTGATGGTGGCGTCGGCAGCCTCCCTCTTCTCCACCGTCACCAGGACCAGCGCCCCAGAGCTCACTGTGCGCCCCGCAAACCTGCAGGGAGGAAGGGGGGGATGGTGAACAGACGAGGAGGACATGGACACCTGCACCTTAGAGGACCACCTGGCTGGTCCAGCTGGCCTAGGGTCTCTCCTGGCTTAACCTCAACATCTCATCAACACTTGGCAGAAATCCCTTCCTTCCTTCTCAGATTCTGCAGAAGATCTGAAGACCAGAAGAGAACCAGCGCTCTGGCCGGCAGGGCCCCGTTGAGGTCAGAAAGTCGGTTTGGTTGGTAAAGAACGTGGTCATAGCTGTACAAAGACTTCACCAAAGGTGACCAGTTCACCTTTGGTGGAACCGTTGGCATCCGTGGTGCAAGCCACGTCATGCTCTTTGGCAGAATGGGTGAAGGACGTGACTCTGCCGGCTGGTATTTGTAATATCTAGTAGTGAGTAGAGTAAAGGCTTTGTGTCCTTCCTCCCCGTGGACACAGACAGAACCAAACCCAGCATGAAGTCGTCTTCCGTGGGCCTTTAGCAGAGAAGACACAAAATAGCAATGTCAAGGGTACCACCGCCCCCCCGTCCTCCATAAAACAACAAGCAACACGTCCTGAGAAGCTCCTAATAAATCCTGTTAATTACCCCATACGTGCCGACTGCGAGCAGGGGGGACTAAATGTCAGAGAAAGGAAGGGGTCAGGCCACAGACAGTCCATTATCCCAGCTGACTGGAACGCCATCAGGGTGTGTGTGTGTGTGTGTGTGGGGGGTGGGGGGGGGGGGGGGGGGGGGGGGGGGGGGGGGGGGGGGGGGGGGGCGGGGGGGGGTCAGACACGCCCCCTGGGTGTCAATCAAACAGCATTTAGCGGTCTCCACCGATGACATCGGCGCCAGAGACACGCCCCCTCCCAGTCCTCCTGGGATGAACTGTGGGGAGAGCCGCGTGGTTCATCGTTTCCCTGGCGACGCTTCCCCCAACCCCCAGACAGGAGGGCCCACGGCCCCCATTGAGGGCGCTAACAAGAGGCAGACGGAGGGGGCCACGACCCTGCGCGACCGAGGGAGACAGGATCGCCCCCCCACCCCCCCCCCCCCCCCCTCTGGTCAACTGCATCTCAGAGGAGCCGTCGTCACGTGGGGGGGGGGGGGGGGGGGGGGGGGGGGGGGGGTGGGACCATCTGCCTCCATTTAGCACTACATCTCCTGGACAAAGAGCCCCCGCGGGCCCCCCCACCGGCCTGGCCCCCTGATAAACAGCGTACAAAAGAAGCTCCCACTTAGCCCCGACTAAACCCCCCCAGTAGGCTGCCCTGTGAACGGGACCACCCTCAACCCCCCCCCCCGGCGACGCGGGCGACAAGCACGTCCACCAATTAGCACGCACACACAGAAGACCCCGCCGCCTCTCAGGGGGGACGCCAAATTACCATCAACACACACAGAGAGAGAGAGAGAGAGAGAGAGAGAGAGAGAGAGAGAGAGAGAGAGAGAGAGAGAGAGAGAGAGAGAGAGAGAGAGAGAGAGAGAGAGAGAGAGAGAGAGAGAGAGAGAGAGAGAGACAGAGAGACAGAGAGAGACAGACACAGAGAGAGACACAGAGAGAGACAGAGAGAGAGAGACAGAGAGACACAGAGAGAGACACAGAGAGAGAGAGACAGAGAGACACAGAGAGACAGAGAGAGACAGAGAGAGAGAGAGAGAGACAGAGAGAGAGAGACACAGAGAGAGAGAGACAGAGAGAGAGAGACACAGAGAGACAGAGACAGAGAGAGAGAGAGAGAGAGAGAGAGAGAGAGAGAGAGAGAGAGAGAGAGAGAGAGAGAGAGAGAGAGAGAGAGAGAGAGAGGGAGAGAGAGAGAGAGGGAGAGAGAGAAGGAGAGTGAGAAGGAGAGTGAGAGAGAAGGAGAGCAAGAGAAGGAGAGAGCGGAGAGAGAGAGGGTGAGAGGGAGATAGTGGGGCATCACCCCAACGGACTGTATCACCCCTACAGCCAGAGGGAGATTGTGGGGTGAGTGGCTGGTGGGGTGATACAGTCTGGTGGGGTGATACAGTCTGGTGGGGTGATACAGTCTGGTGGGGTGACACAGTCTGGTGGGGTGATACAGTCTGGTGGGGTGACACAGTCTGGTGGGGTGATACAGTCTGGTGGGGTGATACAGTCTGGTGGGGTGATACAGTCTGGTGGGGTGACACAGTCTGCTGGGGTGACACAGTCTGGTGGGGTGACGCAGTCTGGTGGGGTGACACAGTCTGGTGGGGTGATACAGTCTGGTGGGGTGATACAGTCTGGTGGGGTGATACAGTCTGGTGGGGTGACACAGTCTGGTGGGGTGATACATAAGTCCTATATTCACCACCACTCTGCTCTGACTCAAGCCGCCCTGATATCTGACTGTCAGCCGGATCATAGCCTGAAGGCGTGTGTACACACACCTGCTGAAGGCCTGTCCGGCTGTGGTGTCCCCCTCTCTCCAGGCCTCACTGCCAAGGGCCCTGGGGCCGGTGTACTGGGGGTCCCTGTGGCCCCGCTAATGGTTTTAGGATATAAATCTCTCCTTTAATCAGCTGCTTAACACCGCTCCCCCAGGCCGGCTGCACGGGGACAGCGGACACTGAAGCTTGTTCAACGTGTGTGTGTGTGTGTGTGTGTGTGTGTGTGTGTGTGTGTGTGTGTGTGTGTGTGTGTGTGTGTGTGTGTGTGTGTGTGTGTGTGTGTGTGTGTGTGTGTGTGTGTGTGTGTGTGTGTGTGTGTGTGTGTGTGTGTGTGTGTGTGTGCCGCAGATGCTTGCAGGTGGAGCTGTTGGCTTGCTGAGGTTCTGAGGCCATAGTACGCAGCTCAAGAGGGGCTGAGAGTGTGGTTCTACCACGAGGTGACATATCAATACATAATACACATCCATCTATTTTTTGAAATATGAGTATTCTAAAATTATTTCATTAAGGGGGGATTATAACGATGTCAACTGATGCGCAGCGTTGTCAGTCAATAGTGACGCGCATACTTGAAGTTTGGCTTCCTGACGCCAGGACGTGTGTTGTAACGTCCCAGCATTTAATGTATGCACTTATTTTCTTAGTTATAGTACTTAGTTGTGTAGCATCTTATCCTAGCTATCTTTGTTGAATACAGGGAATGGGTTAACCTAGCGATTGTTCATGCTTTGCACTTGGTTCTATGAACATCCTTACTGTACCGACAGCGATATATTGTTTCTTCTGCTTCTGACAAATTTACTTATTGTAGGTCTTCTTTTGGATAAAAGCTTCTGCCAAATGCCCGAAATGGAAATGGAAACGCAGGGAGAACATGCAGAGGACAGGTTGAGGTGGCAGGAAGAAAATCTTTGAAAGGTGGAACAAATTAACTTAAACAGAGGGTTTAAGTTAAGTATTTATCCAGCACACCCTATACCCTGTTTTTTAAGTGCAACCATATTCTGAAACAGATGTGCAAACCACAGCCCCCCGCCCGGTTCAACAGCCTCTTTCTTACGCTGACTAGTTTGAGTATTTGACGCAACCAGAATTAAATAACTTTTCAAATCATTATTGAATTTGATAAATCCGTTTATATATTGAATGTTTGAGCCTTTTTATTCTAGAACAGTATTTTTATCCTAAATGTCAAACGCTGACCCCTGGCAGCCAGATGAACTCCCATTTGTACTACGTTATCTTGTTTTTGGTCTAATAAAACAAAATGAAACTAAAATGAAGGGCCGATCCTCCACCAGAGTCCTGGAGCTCTGGAGTGAAGGGCCGATCCTCCTCCACCAGAGTCCTGGAGCTCTGGAGTGAAGGGCCCATCCTCCTCCACCAGAGTCCTGGAGCTCTGGAGTGAAGGGCCCATCCTCCTCCACCAGAGTCCTGGAGCTCTAGAGTGAAGGGCCGATCCTCCACCAGAGTCCTGGAGCTCTGGGCTCTGTGGGCTCGGAGGGCCTCACGTGACCTGGCTCCGCTCAGCAGCCCGTCCTGACGCCCTGGCAGGCCGGACCCGTGTCCTTCAGCCCGGTGGTCAGCCATGCCAGACCGGAGCTCAGGTCCAGGCAGATGGCCAGAGCGATTAGACCCTGTTAGACCCACACGGAGCTCCACAGGTCCTCCAGAGTGCTGCCATACGGACCCCCCCCCCACCAACCAACCAGAGCAGGGAGGACATGCAGAGGACAGGAGGAAGAGGAAGAGGAAGAGAAGACATTACGGGAAAGTAGTCAGTAGAAGTGGTAGAAGTTGGAATGGAGAAGAAGCTGGATATAGTTAAAAATGTAGTATAAGAGTATAAGAGGCTATTTTATTATTGGAAATTAATAATATTGTTTATGCAGGATGTTTGACTTTGTTTTAAAAGAACTAGAGGTCTATGGGGTTGTCTGAACAAAAACAGAAAAGGAAGAAAGAGAAGAAAAGATAATTAAATAAATAAGTAAAGACAAAAACATTTCATAAAGCCATCCACTTGTTTTCCCTTTTTTCCCCTCCAGAAATTAGGCGCCAACTAGAGAGACTGACAATGCATGCGAAATTCAATCAAATTTGCATTCAAACCAACTGAAAAATAGAGCACATTTATTCTATTCCGCCTGTTAGACATAAACAAGAACAGCGTTTTCTACATTTGCTCTTCTGCTTGATTTATTGCCATTCCCCTTTCCAGCAATCAATTTCTCCATTTCAGGGGCATCCCCCTCCGCACCGCTAACAACACGCTTGGAAACAGCAGTGCTGCCCCCTACTGGATGATACCGGAACTGCAGGCCACAAGGGCGAACGGGTGGAGAGTACATCCATAGCACAGGCTGCGGCTGTTGCTAGCTGTCTTATGTCATCACAACAACACAGTCCCAAACAACAGTTTACAACCGCAGTTCACAATGTTCCTTCCTAGTTCCTACACTGTAGCGTAGAAGTGAGACCTAATGCCCTTCCCCCCTGTTTGAGATGCACAATGGAGGACCGGTGAAAAAAACAGTAAAATTGCTGTTAGTAATTGAGGTGAAAGAAAACCCAAGAGTACATTAACTCCTAAGCCCTTCCAAGATGGTGTCCTAATGGACATAGATGGTTAGAGATAAGGTAGCCCTGATGAAGGTCACCCCAAACATCCGTGTCACATGCTGAGTACAGGACGCTGTCAGAGGGGGGCAACCCACAAGATAAATCTCTCATGTCACGCACGACGCACGCTCACGCACACACGCACACGCACAGAAATTGGAAACCTGTGAACAGGGAGGTTAAATAAGAATATATCTGGGATATAAGTGTGGATTTTGGTGGTCAAAGAATACATTTCAATAATGAAAGGTTCATCACGTTCAAGTCAAAACCTGTGTAACAAAGTGACATGGCCTCAGTAAGCAAGATGCACTGCTGCTAAACTAAAGCGCGCCAGATCTATTCCTCCTCATTTCAAAGGCCTTGAGCAGCTTCCTGTAGTGGACGAGATACTTCCTCTGTTCCCTAAGCAGAGGATTCAGTAATTAACTGCCTTCAGTCAGACACCACATAAGCTCCCATGGTCAGTTGGGTGTCACCTTTTTCAGTTGCAAGCGGTTCCGTTTGTAGAGTTGTTCAATGGGGGATACTCTCTGTAAATTTCCAGTCTGTTACTTCCATCTAAAAACACTTTTCCCGAGTGAAATGAGCTGCAAACTGAGCTCCGAGTGTGGTCTGGGGTCTGGACCCGGTCTGACCGGCCACTCGCACTCTGCTCCTCTGGATAACACAGTGTCGGGTGGTTTTAAAACCTTTACGACCGTCACAACCGCTCAAATCTCATCAGATTGCTAAAACAGGGATTTACTTCAAAATAAGAGCACCAAACAATTAACAGCAGACATTGGTTTGGCATCGGCACAGAGGACAAGACGGGGGGTCAGAGCAGCAGCTGAGTCTGATTGATAGCCTGGAGGCGTTTGTGGTATCGGTTATTCCAAATGAAGTATGGGCTTATTGGGAGCCCGGCTCTGCTACTGTCGAACATTGATTTCCACTCAGTCTTTGAGCTCCCGGTGCCCTTGTGCCTTTCCAGTGTGTGCCTTTCACATCTCAAGCGCTAACTCTCACTTATCCACTCCCACCCACTCGCTGAACCCCGTCTCAACCCAAGAGAGTGTCACTCTGTCGGGATACTTCTGACAGGGCGGGGCTAGGAGATTTGTATCAAGACGGGTCCGGATAAAACACATTTTAAGATTTTAAGGTTTATCTATTTATATAAAAGTATACAAAAATCTGTTCAAGGGAATGCAGAAAAGAAGATGAAAAAGAAGATGGAGGGAGAGCAGAGTGTGGAGCAGGAGCAAGAAAGAGAGGGAGAGAGAGAGCAAGCGAAAGATAGAGCAATCAAGCGAAATACAGAGAGTGAGAGAGAGAAAGCGAGCAAGCAAAAGGAAGAAAACGAGAGAGCAAGCAAGCAAGCAAGCGAAAGACAGAGAGAGAGTGAAAGTGTAATTATCCATCAGGTGTTTGGGTGTGCGTGACAGAGGAGGAAGCTCATTAGCACACTCTGTGTACACCAATTACACAGCTAGGCTTCTCAGGGGATTCCCATGGCATGGTCTCTGAGCTGGGACAGCACACATGGGTTTGCCTTCTCACTTTTTGCATGCGCAAGAAATCAACACCCGCATAGAACAACACGCACACAGAACAACACGCAGAACAACACGCACACAGAACAACATACAGAACACGCACACAGAACAACACACAGAACAACAAACAGAACAACACACACATAGAAAAACACACAGAACACGCACAGAGCAACACACAGAACAAACACCCAGAACAACACGCACACAGAACAACACGCAGACCAACACGCACACAGAACAACACACACACACACACACACACACACACAGGTGGACACATGTCTGCTTGAGGGTTTAAAGGTAAGCCATACATCACAGCAATTGCATAAACACACACACGTACACATTCATGCACTCGCGCACACAATCTAGGGATGGCGAAAATGTAAAATATTCTTGACCGACCAGCCTCATTAACCAGTTTACGGTTAACCGATCAGATTAAAATGTGCTCTTTAAAATAACAGCCATTTCGAGCCACGCCAGCCGCCTGCTATTTCGTAACTCTGCTTATCTCTCTCCCGTTCTGCCTCCGACTCACACACACACACACACACTCTGCCCCTGCCCCGCCCTTCCACTCACATCACTTTTTTTAAATCTGCTACAGCAGGCAACATGGAGTACAAATGGCTCCATAGTTTGGAAATGGATTGGGTACAAGGTGATAGCGTTGAAAATACAGGTTTGATATGAGCGGACACGGGGATAGCACCCAGTCTGTCCGAGTGAGAGGCAGTTGCTCTAACCGCGGCACGACCTGTGTTTGAATTGAAACACGAGGCATGCTTACTGCAAGTTGACCATGTGTAGAGAGCGGGCTCGAACGCCCACAATGGTCTGAGATGGCTCGGACCTGATTGAGACCCTGCGCGGGATTCACCAGGTGCCAATCGGAAGAGGGCAGCGTTAGGAGCTCATTTGAAACATTGCCGCGGCTCTTTTAAGAAAATGACAGCTCCAAAGAGACGCCGCTTGTTTAGTTTGGAGGAGACTGTAGTGCTAATAATAATAAAGCAAGATGATTATTATCATTACCTTATCTGTTACCATTGAATATCCTGAAATGTAATAATTAGTCGTTTAGACTACTGTCCATAATAATTTAGCGATCATATTCTCCGCCGCTCGCATGCGGGAATAATTAAGACTTGAGGAGAACTTATACAGTAGGTGAGAGACGCGGTGTCCGTCCAACTTCCAATAAGTCAACTCACCTGATAATCTTTTTGTGTGAAGTGAAACCAACACACACCCAATATTTTTTTTAACCGACAAGCGACAAGATTGATCGGTTAACATTGATACGGTCAACCGTCAGTCAAACAGTCATCGGTTAACATCCCTAACACACACACACACACACACACACACACACACACACACACACACACACACACACACACACACACACACACACACACACACACACACACACACACACACACACACACTCTGCAAGGAAGGAGGATCAAAGGGATCCATATTGAGGTAGGTATCAGTTCTTGCATTTGAAAGATGCAAGTGAAATGAAATTAATAGAAAAAATACATAATGAAAGAAAGTAAACATAATAATAGGAGAAATTCAGCCAAAGCTACATTAAACCGTTTATTTCGGCAGACTTTTTGCCCTTTAAAATACTTTATCAAATGGAAAACAAAATGCCAGTTTAAATCCGTTCTAAAATTGCCTAAACTGAAAAATTAAATCAAATCAAATTGTATGCAAATCTAAAACCCGTTTCACTTTAGCGTTGTCTTTTGGAGGTGTTTACCTGTGAGTGTTGTTGTGTCCCGTGATGACCTCACCCAGGTTGGCCATGGAGCGAACCTGCTTGTTCAGCACTGCGCTGGAGCAATGACCCTCTGCCATGGTGATGGTGGCCGAGGTCTCGTTCATGCCCAGCAGTTTGCCTGTTGTTGGGAGAGGCACACTTTCACTGCCAATCACCCAGACCTGAACTACGGAACTGCGAGCACACATAATAGTTGGACACACTCATCTGTTAAAAATTAATTGACTTCATTAGAGCCATATATATATATATATATATATATATATATATATATATATATATATATATAAATAATATAGATACACATTTTCACACTTTCTTATTCTTATAATTACCTTGTTCTTTCTCAAAGTCCGCCTGGGTCAGACTAGCGGGGAGCAGCAGCTCACCTACTGCAGGCTGGATGGACACCGAGAACTCTGCCTCTTTAGTACTGGAGGAACACAACATACAGTCAGCAACACAACATACAGTCAGCATACATTCAGCAACACAGCATACGGTCAGGAACACAACATAAATTCAGCAACACAACATACAGTCAGCAACACAACATACAGTCAGCAGCACAACATACAGTCAGCAATATAACATACCGTCAGCCACACAACACACAGTCAGCATACAGTCAGCAACACAGCATAACGTCAAGAGCACAACATAAATTCAGCAACACAACATACAGTCAGCAGCACAACATAGTCAGCAACATAACATACAGTCAGCAGCACAACATACAGTCAGCAATATAACATACAGTCAGCAGAACAACATACAGTCACACGAGTAATACTTCTTTGCTTCGTTAAAAGTGTTACTATGGATCATTATTCATTCCCCATGGGCAGGGGAGAGATTTTGGAACGTGGAAAGACCCAAAAAAAAATAAGGTCTAAAAGTATTTTCCTTATCTGGCCAGTCAAGTTACAATATATAACAATATTTATTGTAAGACAACATTAACTTCTAAAAAATAAACAACACTGTTTAGTTACTGAAACGTAAAAAATAAATTAATAACGAAACACTTTTAGTTCAGCTTCAACTCAAACTAGTTTACATTTTTTCGGTTAGGGTCATCCTACTCTTGTTTTCGTATAAAACCTTTTTTCAAAAGTTTGTTATGAAAATAATACCAAACTGTGGTAAGCATTTTGCGAGCTGATGGATTGATTTCTCCATCCCAAAGAGACTTTGTGATGGGGCTATCGATCGCCTCCAGCGATGGTTTGATTTGGGCCGGGTCTGATTAGAGGAGAATAATAGTTATCCTGGTGAACAGGGATCAATGGAGGCTGATGCCTCACCTGGGACCAGGGAACACATACACAGAGAACAAATCACAGAAAACAGGGAGAGAGAGAAGGAAATGGACTTTGGTTTGGAATTAGACCAGTACCGGGGGGTCGGTAACAAGAGTACGGACAGGGCGAGTTCCCCAGGGGGGGGGGGGGTTGGGGTGGGGGGAACAACAGAAGAGAGCAATGAGACAGCTGCAGGAGAAAACACAGGTCGAATGTGTGGAGTGATGCTGTCCGCCATGGCGTCAGGGAAGGGATTTACCACAACTGGAAGTTGGCTGCCTGCGTGGAGTCGTTGAAGTCGATTCCCATGGAAACGGTAACCGAGGCCTGTGGCTCAAGTCGTTCTGATGAAAGGATACAGCAGAGAGAAGAGAGTTGAGAGCAGAGGAGGAGGTGAGAGAGGAGAAACGAGTAGAGAATAGAGAGGAGAGGGGAGAGGAGAGGAAGAGAGCGGAGAGGTGACGAGAGGAAGAGGTGAGAGGAGAGACAAGTAGACAGGAGAGGAGGAGGTGAGAGGAAAGTCGAGTAGAGAAGAGGAGCGAGGAGAGAGGTGAGGAGGAAAAGAGGAGGTGAGAGGAGAGACGAGTAGAGAAGAGGAGAGAGAAGAGAGGAAGCATGAGTGACATGGGCAGAGTGGGGAGAGTCAGGAAAGGATGGAGAGCTGGGGAGGTGAGGAGAAGATAGGGGGGGGGGGGGGGCAACAGAGTGGAACAGACAGGCATGCACACCACTTGTGTTTTCTACTTCACAAGGCAAGGCCACTGCATTTGAGAAATCTATCCTTCAAATCTCATCCCCTTTACCTCTGCCTCAAAAAAGCAGCCACACAGAGAGACATGACAGACTAGCACATCTCCACAACAACAGGCGAGTCAAAAACATGAGCGCCGCCGTATCAAAAAGGAGATGTGGTGTGTGTGTGTGTGTGTGTGTGTGTGTGTGTGTGTGTGTGTGTGTGTGTGTGTGTGTGTGTGTGTGTGTGTGTGTGTGTGTGTGTGTGTGTGTGTGTGTGTGTGTGTGTTAGTGTGGGGGGGGGGGGGGGCAGCTGAACAGGCGTGACCGGGCGTCTCGTCTACCGGAGCCCGAAACCATTGAAGAGAGAGACGAGAGCGGGAACATCGGGCGGGAGACGGGAGAGGGGAGAGGGGAGAGTACGAGGGGGAGAGGGGAGAGGGGGAGACAGGAGAGGGGATAGGGGGGAGGGGGACAGGGGAGAGGAGGAGATGGGGGAGGGGGAGATGAGGAGATGGGGGAGAGGAGAAGAAGGGAGAGGAGAAGAAGGGAGAGGGGGAGCGGGGAGGAGGATGAGAGGGGCAAGGAGGAGGAGAGGGGAGAGGGGCAAGGAGGAGGAGAGGGGAGAGGGGAGGAGGGCGGGGACGAGGAGAGACAACATCCTCGACCTGCCCGCTGTGGAGTGTCCCCCCCCTCCCCCCCCCTCGGGGAGTGGAGGCTGTTCTACTGTAGAAACTCTTTAACACAGAGGAGCAGAACAAGTGCAACCAGAGCTCCAGGGGGCAGGAATCTCCACCAGGCATGCGTGTGGTTGGATGGTTCAGCTTGTTCTTTGACCTAGGCTAATCTGGTCTTATTGAGCTCTTTGTGTGCCGTCACACAAAACCAGACTCTGGAAGCTATGCACACATATGTTAAATACATAGAGCAGTGGAATAGTGGCGTAGTGAAGTCAAAGCCTAATACTGGACGGATAGCTTTTTGTCACAGCTGTAGAAATGTGGGCAAATCAGAAGGAAGCATTCCTGTGATGAATGTCTGGCATTTGTGTGGGGAACGTTTTGAAAAAGTTTGTCCAAAAGACATGTATGGACAGAAAAGTGCAAATAATATGTCATATGAACTCAAACCAAGTGAATGAGAAGACTAACACCCTTAGTGACTTACAATTTAAAACCATTGCATTTGCATTGGTATGGGATCTTACAAGAAAACAGGATGGGCAATAGTTAAATGATGAACAAAAGCTCTGCATAACATTCCCACAACAATTGTGTAAATGGATGAACTATGGTCTGTCCAGCGCAGACCATCCATAGTGGGTCCAGCGTCCACTCAGTGGAGCCGGGCTCAATCGATCCAAATTACCCACTGTTTGGCTGCTGCAGGTCCATCAATGACCAATCAATCCAGGCAATTGACGGTTTAAACATGCTTGATTGCACCGTCTTTTTGTCTCTCTCTCCCTCTCTCTCGGTGTGTGTGTGTGTGTGTATGTGTGTCTGTGTGTGCTTGTGTGTGTGAGTGAAAGAGACAGACGGAGAGAGAGGGAGAAAGAATTAAGGAGAGGAAACACCCAGAGAAGGCAAGAGAGGAGAGACCTGGGCCCAGGGGTGTGCTGGGTGGACTGCAGATCATGTAGATGGAGAAGGAGATGTATGGCGATAATGTGCATTTCTATTCCTAATCGATCGAGCAGGCTAGGAATATAAAGTCATATTGGCTATTGTAAGATGGGGGGAATGAAATATACAGGCTTCTGTAAGATTGGGGAATGAAATATATACTGACAGAAAACAAGTAAATGTGGAGGAACATTTTGAGTGGTATCACATCCTATGGGACATTTATTGATAGTAGAGTTTTCTGTGATTCAGGGCTGAAAAGTGCATTTACATTTTAAAATGCAAGGCAACTACTATTGGTTAGTTGAAAATAATAATCATCATTGAGATTAAACATCTCTTCCAGTGTCCTGGCCAAGATAGGCCATAGTAGCCTACAGTCACACATAGCATACACAAAAAACATTAGAAAAATAAAACTAAAACAGTCCGCAGGGGGGAAGGGGGATATCAATATCGCAAGACATTTCGGGAGGCTAAAGGAAGAGTAATATTAAGTTTGAGTAACAAAGTGTAAAGACATTTCGGGAGGCTCAAGGAGGAGAGTAAAGCGTAGTCTTGTGGTGGACTCCATAGACATAATTCACCATAGCCTACTGTGTTATTGACATGTTTTCGTTGTGTTATAGGGACACTGTCTTTAAGAACATGTCACTTGTGTGTTGATATGCCGGTCAGCACAATGTTTGAATTAAACGGTTTTTATGTGACAAAAAGAACGACCTGCCGTTGCTTGTCGAGGTGAGAAATAGTCTCTTCCCTTATTTTATCGCAATTGATATAGTCTATAGACAGAACGTCTTACCTGGGAGAGTTTGTCGCCGGCGGAGCCGTTATGTTTTTACCTGGTCGAGTGTCGCTTCGGTGTGTGCACGTGTGTGTGTGTTCTTACCTGCGCCTGTGCCGATGGCGGAGCCGTTAAGCGTCTTACCAGTGCGGGTGCGTGCGTGCGTGTGCGTGCGCTTCCGTGTATGTGTCGCTGCCTTTGTGTTGACGTGCGGTGTGTGCGCGTGCTTATGTGCGTGTAGTGTGTGCGCATGTGTGTTCGTTTCCGTGTATGTTCGTGCGCATTTGCGTGCTTGCGGTGTATATATGCTTTCGCCCTTGGCACATGCGCACTTCAGTAACTGGTGCGACAGGCCTGCTATTATAGTAGTACGATTTACACATACTTACAATCTATATCTTATAATGTTAAGTTTCTTTAGAAATGAAGTATTTTATTGTTTTGCGTCTCATTAAATGAACACACACACACACACCCGAACCAACACACACACACACAGACACTAGTATCTTTACTTTGTCTTGAAAAGCATGATGTAAATAGTAATGGATTATGGAATATGATTATAAAGAGTGTTATTTTGAGTATGTGCATTAATATGAGCATTGTTACTATTATTATGAATATGTGTATGAATATGTGGGTATTATTATTTTGATTACTATTATGAGTATGATTAAGATTATTATTGTTAGTATTAATATAAGATAAGATATACTTTATTCATCTCAGAAGAGAAATTTAGGAATATGAGTATGGCCAAAAGTGTTATGAGTATGATTAAGATTATTATTTTAGGTATGATTAGGAGTATTATGGTGAGTATTATGGCCAGTATGATTCAGAGTATTATGGTGAGTGTTACGGCCAATATGGTTCAGAGTATTATGGTGAGTGTTACGGCCAATATGATTCAGAGTGTTATGGTGAGTATTGTGTGACTCCGTACCGACAGGGCTGAAGCGGTGCAGGGTGAGGCTGGCAGGGCTGTGCTCCCCCAGGTGGATCCCCTCCAGGGGTTGGTCCGAGGCGTTGGTCAGGGTGATCTGCAGTTGCACCATGCTGGGCTGGTACAGGAAGGGCTGCCGGGGGAAGTGGTAGCGCGCCGAGAGGCCCTTGCCCGACATGTGGTGGAGCAACTCGTGGCTCTTTACCGGCCCGAAGGGCTGCACCGTCACCTGGAGGGAGGAGGGATGTGAGGTCATGAAGCCGGCCTCTGGCCCAGGGGTCAGGGCCAGAGGCTCAGAGACAGCTAGACCAGACAGCATCCAGCAGCTTTACCATCCATAAGGGCAATAGATCTATTTCTGTCCATTTTTAGTTCTTATTTTAATTAAGTCTTTTTTTGTATTACCATATTTTACCAAACTTATTTCCTGTCGCGGTTTGATAAGGTATTTTATGGACAGGAGAGCAGTAAAACAGCAGTGCATTCAGACGTGTTCGATGTTTGTTTTCTGGACGTTCTTCATAAGGAGGAGATGTACTTTATCAAATCCATACGCCAAATCAGGGGAAAATAGGCTCGGCCAATTCCTCAAATTACACAAATGCATTTCTTAAATAAAAGAAAATGAATGAAATGAACAGAGTTCTGTTCCAATAGGAAGAAAGTGCTGTAGCAGTAGAGTCTGTCCTCTTCCACCGACTACTTAAAACCCCCAGCAGACAAAGGTAAAGGAGAAAGAAAGAAGGAAAACAGGTTGATTTGTACCTTGAGAGTAAGTAAAAGAGAAAGAGAAAGAGACAGACGGAGAGAGACAAAGAGAGAGACAAAGAGAGAGACCAAGATACAGACAGAGAGAGAAAGAGAGAGAAAGAGAGAGAAAGAGAGACAGAAAGAGAAAGAGAGACAGACAGAGAGAGAGAGACAGAGACAGAGAGAGAGAGACAAAGCTAGAGACCAAGAGCCAGACAGAGAGAGAAAGAGAGAGACAGAGAGAGAAAGAGAGACGGAGAGAAATCGAGACAGAGAGACCAAGAGACAGAGGGAGAAAGAGAGACAGACAGAGAGAGAAAGAGACACTGAGACAGACAGAGACAGAGACCAAGAGAGAGAGAAACAAAAAGAGATAGACAGAGAGAGTGATATGAAGACATAGAGAGACAGAGAGACAGTGTGAGAGAAAAGGATAAATGGAGACAGAGAGAAAAAGAGAGAGAGAGAAACCGAGAGACAGAAATAAAGTTTAGGAGAAAGAGAGAGACAGAGAGAGAAAGAGAGAGACAGAGAGTGAAAGAGAGAGCCACGCAGCCAACATACTTGCTAATTGTTTATCACACCTTAACACGCAAACTCTATGCTACTTGTCAATCGCACGGTCAACCCCAGAGCTAACAACCAAACTATATTTTATGCCTCAAATATAGACAGTTTGACAAGAAATATCTTGTCCAAAAACCAAACAAATGATTAAATCCAATTCAGTAAGAAAATATGTAAAGTAGTGTGTGAAGCAGACAAACATCTAATTAAGCTAATTTAAGATGTTTGAGGCACTGTCAAACTCGGGCAGTAAATCAACAACACGTTGTACACAGGCGTGTATCACTGAAAACAGGTATTTTTGGGACTGGAGATTTTTCAATTAAATCATTGAATCTTGAAGATGTGAAACGCTCAACCTCCCCAAGACCTCTCGAATGCCTAGGACCAACTTTAAACTTTGAAGAAGATCCATTCTCTATATGCGTCTGCGCTGATAGTAGATCAAATAATCCACATTTTATTTGCCAAGGAGAACCAACAAAAGAAACAATGTGAAAAGCGGGTTCACTATCATCGAGTCATTCACTAGAACTCTAGGCTGGATGAACTAAGGGGCTTGCTTTCTCAAAGTAAACACATTTACCTTCCTAACTAACAGTACATAAACAAGGGTTATCATAACACATCTGTTATGTTTAGAAACAGGAGTGGATTACTTTCAATCGGTTGTGAAAATAACAAAAGGAGAAGACGACCTCTCTGTCCTCTCCGACTCTCTGTTCCCTCTTTCCTCCTCTTCCTCTCTTCCCTATCTCTGGTCACTCTATCCTTCTCCTTCTCCCCTCACTCTCCCCTCCTCTTCCTCTCTCTCCTCCTCCCCCTCTCTCCCCCACTCTCTCGCTCTCCCCCTCTCTCACTCCTCTCTCTGAGAGATAAACAAACATAGCCCATCTGTTAATTTATCAGGCAATGTTTGGATGTTGTCAAGAGCAGTCGTTGTCGATAAAGCTTCCTGTAACATCTGCCACATGGATTTATCCCCCAGCCCCCACTCAAGGTCCTGCCTGCAGAGAGAGGAGGACGTATCTTTGTACTGCTCATCATCACCAGTCTAATACAGTCTGGTACAATCCTGGAAGGCAGGCACACACACACACACACACACACACACACACACACACACACACACACACACACACACACACACACACACACACACACACACACACACACACACACACACACACACACACACCTACCTGTGTCTTATTAACAGACCCCCACCCACACCCACACGCTTGTGCTACCCAGCGCCTGACCAGCACTCTAAAGTGTAAATAACAGAAAGAGATGTAACCTTGACTCCCCCTGTCAGTCACCATCACACCCTCACCCAGCCCCACCCCCCACCCTGGCTGTGCCCGGACAGGAGACGGGGGGGGAGGAGGGGCAGTAGGGGGTGACACCGGGAGAGGAAGGTGATGGAGGAGCTCTATTATGTATCAAGTTAAAGCGGGAGGCGGCGGCGGCGTGTGATGGACGAGACGCCAGTCACCTTCAGAGTCGGACGCTCGCCGCATCCTCCCAGGGAAATGACCTGAGAATCCCGCTGACATAAACACAGGGAAACTAAACAGGGGAAGAGCCGTCGCCAGGGCAATCTTGTCGTGCTTAGTGCGGAAGAAGCCCAATTTGACAGCAAAGGGTGGGGAGAGGTGGTGGAAGAAGATAGAGGTGGAGCAGGACAGTGGAGGAGGAGGAGGAGGAGGATAAAGGTGGAGGAGGACAGTGGAGGAGGATAGAGGTGGAGGAGGATAGATGAGGAGGAGGAGGATAGATGAGGAGGAGGAGGATAAAGGTGGAGGAGGAAAGTGGAGGATAGAGGTGGGGGAGGACAGAGTTGGTGGAGGGGGATAGTGTAGGAGGAGGAGGATAGAGGTTGAGGATGAGAGAGGTGGAGGAGAGAGTCGGTGGGGATGGTTGCGGAGGAGGATAGAGGTGGAGGAGGATAGAGGTGGAGGAGGAGGATATAGGTGGAGGAGGAGGATAGAGGTGGAGGAGGATAGAGGTGGAGGAAGACAGATGTGGTGGAGGAGGATAGAGGTGGAGGAGGATAGAGGTGGAGGATAGAGATGGAGGAGGATAGAGGTGGAGGAGGAGGATAGAGGTGGTGGAAGAGGATAGAGGTGGAGGAGGATAGAGGTGGGGGAAATGGAGCAGGTGGTGGCAGCGATGGGTCATGGTGATGGCGGTGTCAGTGGAGGTAGTGGTTGTGTTGGTTGGGGTGCGGGGGTGGGAGTGGTTTTGGAGGAGGTGGAGGTGGTTGGTGGTGGAGGGTGTTGTGGAGGAGGGTGTTGGAGGTGGGGAACGAACACAGAAGCATTGGGCATGCATTGAAAATCCATTTCGTTTTAGGTTTCTTCCTTCATATGCGTCAGAAGACGACTGAACTTAAGGGACGGGATTTTCATTAGGGGCACTAAAATGGCTGCTGGGAGGAAGTGAGGGAGGCGGGGTAAGGCGCATGGGGTTTGACTTTTGGCCGTAATTGTTCCCCTAACTCTGGAGATGACAATTAATGGAGGGGTGGAGTGGAAGGACCTTGATGGTACGTTAATGTTCGCCAATGTTACTCCACCGCACCGGCAGGGCTGCGCGGCACGCAGACCCAGGGCCAGTTCATTTACGCCAATTTACCTCCAGATTAGGTATTCAAAAACCATTAATTCCCAATTTCTGAACAAAACAAGTGAACCCAGGCGATGGGAAGGGGTGTTTAGAGGAACAGAGTCCAACAGTTACTTTGCAGGGGACCTCGCCATTAATTCATCTACAGGCGCTGTCACAAGACCGATCCATTATTAGAGGTTGTGTGGAGAAGAAACTGTCACACAACCACAAAGTAGGGAAAAATATGAAAAACACATCAGAAACTCGGCGATTAACTAACTATGTTTATAATAACGAATAACTACATCTTACCACAGATGCTGAAATCTAACAAACAACATATAAGAAATATGTTCATTAATGAATGATTGATGTTGGAAAAAATATAATGTATGTATATATAATGAAACCCAAAGTCAAAAAAGTAAAACATAAAAGCCAGCAGTCCTAACGCTGCATTAGCAACAATAGCGCTCTGTCGAAGCGCCACGGGTTTCTTCATGGCTAGCTCATTGGCTAGCTTCACGGTAGTTATCCCCCGTTGCAGCAGCAGCATGGGGGGCGGAGACTCCTCTGGCCCTTCCATAATTAGGCTGGACCCAGCGAGGGGAGGGGTCAGACGGGTGAGAGGGAGATGAGGGGGGAGGCACAAGGGGGGAGGCCGGCACCCGCCTGATGGGCACCAAATGAACAAATTATGATGCCCCCCCCCGCCCCCCCCCCCTGGGCGTGATGGGGTCAACCGCCTTGCGCCCCCCCGCTGACAGTTCAATTTCCCCCCAGCGCGGCCCCGCTCGCCGGCATGCTAATTATGAATGAAACGTTATCAGCCGGCGCTGCCGCCGCCACCGCGTGGCTCGGACAGCGGTCGGAAAGAGGTTTGCGGCTGGGGAGCGCGGGGGGCAGGCCGGGCGCTTTAAAAGGCGTTTGCGGGAGAGAATCTAATGTCAAAATGTTATTAGAGGGAGCGGTAGGCCCGGCCGAGGAAGGAGAGGGGCGGGGGGAGGTCAGAGCGGGGTCCGGGGTTAATCTAAATGCCTTTGATAACCATGCAGTAATTCTCTAAAAGGGCTGGGCACTCAGCTGAGACCGGCTCTCTGCCGTTGGGGGCGTATTGGAGAGAAATAGAAATGACACTGGGGCCAGTGTGTGTGTGTGTGTGTGTGTGTGTGTGTGTGTGTGTGTGTGTGTGTGTGTGTGTGTGTGTGTGTGTGTGTGTGTGTGTGTGTGTGTGTGTGTGTGTGTGTGTGTGTGTGTGTGTGTGTGTGTGTGTGTGTGTGTGTGTGTGTGTGTGTGTGTGTAGGGGAGAGATGGCAGGAGGGGTTTGCGGTGGCGAGGAGCATAAAGCTGTAGTTATTTACCTTGTCTATGAATTCTGATGCCCATCATGTATTTATGCATAAAATTGACTCTAAATCTGTTGTAATCTGCATTTGGATTCTCCATTACTCCCCGGCCTTCACCCCAAGCCACCGAGAGACTGACAAGTCCTGCGGAGCGTAAACACAGACAAGCCAGGCATAAACCAGGCCTGAGAGCAGCCGTCAATCATCCTGATGGACAGGCAGGTGTGATGGGCAGCACTGGAACAGAGAATAACCCTCCAGGAGGCAAAAGCTCAACAGAGGGGGTGGAGAACGCCAAGTCTTAGGAACCTACCCTCGGATATAGTCTTGTTAATGGATTTGGATTTAGTCTAATCCTTGAGCAGTCACACTGTGTAATAGCAGAACTTCTGACCCAGCAGTCATACTGTGTAATAGCAGAACTTCTGACCCAGCAGTCCTACTGTGTTAAAGCAGAACTTCTTTGAGGAGATTGTTTTGTTTCAAAAAAAATCTAAAACAGAAGCTGTTATCCACCTACATATGACGGTGGTGGAATGTATTGTTACAACCTAGTTGTCAGTGTGTCTGCGAGATGTATGTGTTCTCTGTGGAAGCGTGTGCCTGGGATGAGGCTATGGATGTGAGTGCGTGTGTGTGTGTGTGTGTGTGTGGGTGGGGGAGTGGGTGTGTGTGTGAGTGTGTGTGTGTGTGTGTGTGGGGGGGGGGGTCACAGGTCCCCGCTACAAGTATTTCTTGCTTCTTAGGGATCGCCTTTTCATGCTTCCATCTTTGTTGTTGTTAATGCGTGTTGGATGTATGTATTATGTTTACGCTCTTGTATTGTCCGGCAACTTAGCATGAATAAACTAAACTAAAATTTGACTAAAATTTGAGATGACACGGCAGGAAACCAAAATCTGAAAGGGGCGGAGCTAGGCCTTGTAGCTTGTTACGTTATGGAGATATTCGACTGAAGAAAACAAAATATGCGAGTGGATGAATCTTTCAGAAGGGGATTGGCACAATATATTTCTACACTGGTCTGTCTAGACAGTGATCATTTGAGACCTTTAAAACACTTTTTAACAGTTGACTACTGCTGGCCGAGTTACTGTACACCAATGACTCGGCCTCCACCAACAACATGATAGGAACTACTGTGATCCTAATATACTTATTTTTAAGTACGTCCAGCTATTTCAAGTTTGTTTATCATCTGAACACCAAAAATGTGTTTCTAGAGCGGGTCAATAGAAAATTCAGTTTGTTTAGAAATGATGGATGGAAAACAAAAAGAACAAATAGATACACTGCTCCCACAGAGACTAAAACCTGGAACGCCATTTGCTCCTATGGGAAAACAAGACCGCACACAAGGAGAGAAAGAAGCTGTCAACGGCAGAAAGGTCAACCATCACGTATACACACGGCGACGACGCAGGGGACCCGACAGCTGACAGAGAGGGATGGAAGGTGACAGAGAGGGAGACTGAGAGAGACACGAAGAAAGAGAGAGAGAGAGAGAGAGAGGAAGACAGAGACAGAGAGGGAGAGAGAGAGACAGAGAGAGGGAGAGACACACACACAGACAGACAGAGACACACAAACAGATAAAGACACACAGACAGCCAGACACACACACAAAGATAGAGTGTCAGACTATAACTAATGAAGGGGAAACGGGCAGGGATGCCGGTTATAAATACGAGGATAAGGGCGGAAAAGGTCAATAGCAGAGACGCTCCACCAGGGAGAGAGAGAGCTAATTTCAGCACTTCATATGTAACCTGTTCACTGTCACTGTCCCCCCCCCCCCCCCCCCCCCCCCCCCCCCCCCCCCACACACACACACACACACACACACACACACACACACACACACACACACACACACACACACACACACACACACACACACACACACACACACACACACTGTTGGAGAAAATGGTTATTTCTTTTATCTCTCACATGTGTACGAATATGGTGCACGGACCGAAATGCCAGCAGACGAGACACACACCTGCATTGGGGAGGATACGCTGGAGAGAGACAGTCCCTCCAGGTCCGACAGCAGACTGGGGGAGTACGCTGAGGCCTTGGGTGTGGTCGGGGCGGATGGAGCCACTGCAAGAGACGAACAACACCAGCCGTAATCATCCTTCTGCACTCATCACAACAACAATAGTTTGACTTCTCACTGACAAGGACAATCACTGTTTACGCCGTGAGCGACAAACCCAAGTTTTTATGTTTTGTTTACTCTCATTATGCTTCTGATTTGATTCAATTGGAAATATATTCCCGATTTGTGCTCTTTATGTTTTCAGCTGATGTGGAGGTTTGTTATTGTTGAGGGTGATGCTGCACGCAGCGTGTCTCTGTGGAGGCACACCGACCAACTCTCTGTCCACTGCGTCGCTCTGAAAACCGACCGGCGAAACGTGGGAACAGGAGAAGCTCCTCAACTCACCGTCATCCAGATCCAGCAGAGACACCTCCTTCGGGGGCCGCTCGTGCACCTGCAAAATAAAACCACAACAGTAACTCACCAGTAGGCCCCCAGCATCACCAGCAGCCTGACGGAGCCCAGTGGCGGCGCCAGGGGGCCCGACAGCGTGACAGCTGAAAGAGACGACGGCGACTGACGGACGGGCCGGCGGGCTGAAACAGCTTGGAGTGTGGTGTTGGGTGTGCGTGCGAGACGTTTCAATCCCACTGACAGCTGGCGGTGTGGCGGTGTGGCGCCGCCCGCCCTCCAGGAGAAGGTGCTGAGCGTACACACGGGGGATCTGCGTCGCCACGTCACCTCCGATACGGGCCGGGCCGCGGAGACGGGGTCAGGCCTGTCACGCTTCTGACTCGTAGGGATTGCGACAAATGCACCCTAGTGCCTCGCAACCACCCCGCATGGTAATCCATTCAAACACGCACTAGCACACCCAGGCCATTTACACGGGGTCTTTGCTCTGCACGCGAGTCCCACCAGCCACACAGCTTCATTCCCATCAGGCAGAGGAGGGAGCGGAACATTCCCCTCTGCTGACGGAGGCTGGGGGGGAACCGGGATGTACTGTACGGCGCAGGGAAGACAACGTACAGTATGAGTTTATCATGGCCTGCATCTGATCAGTGCTGTTGGGACTGATGCATGTTGGAGATAATGGAGACCAGGTTGAAGGTTAAGATGGGCGAGGGAGGAGATATGACAAACACACACGAGAGAGAGAGAGAGAGAGAGAGAGAGAGAGAGAGAGAGAGAGAGAGAGAGAGAGAGAGAGAGAGAGAGAGAGAGAGAGAGAGAGAGAGAGAGAGAGAGAGAGAGAGCTGGCAGAAAGAAATGCATAATTCATGCTGGATGCCGAAATGACAAAATGTATGAAATGGAAATTTCATCATGCAGAACGTGGGATGGATAAAGGTGTGTGTGTGTGACGGGGAGTTTGATGTGAAGTAGGACCGAGTGAGATATAGGTTTGCAACGGACAGAGCCAAAACATTTAGCGGAGAGTTGTTATTGTTATCAAAATAACAATTTACAAGACAGGATCTGCATTTTAATTTACCAATAAGTGTGTACCAAGGAGATTATTGAGCGGTAAATGTTGTGTGAATCAGAAGAAAAAGGAAAAATATGTGCAATATTATATTGGATGATACATACTCTTACGATAAAATAAGTTTTACCATTAAACCTAGATTTGCATTTGCTATTTAAAAAGTAATGTAACTGAATATTGAGTTTAATCACAACAGTTACTAGTCCACTGCCAACAGGGCTCTTACAATTATTAAATAAAAAAAAACATCAAATGATCAAGAAAGTGCATAAATACATCAGCACTGTTGGGAGGAGCCTTGTAAAGCAGAAACAGCATTTCAGTGTCTGACTCTCTATAATCGTTACTTGCAATGCAGTAAAGATTGAATTAAGTTGCAATTTTGTCGTCAATATCGACCTGAGAAGGATGAAGTGGTTGCATGTGTCGACCGGTTTGATAACGGAGGTAAACAGTGGCAGAATGACAGTGGCAGAATTATAGTAGAGTAGGTAGAGTAGGTAACATCCAATATAATTTTCTTCTGATTCACACAACATTTACCTCTCAATAATCTCCTTGGTACACAATTATTGGTAAATTAAAATGCAGATCTTGTCTTGTAAATTGTTATTTTGATGCAACTCTCCGCTAAATGTTTTGGCTCTGTCCGTTGCAAACCTTTATCTCACTCGGTCCTACTTCACATCAAACTCCCCGTCACACACGCACACATCAATAATAGGCGATAACTCATGTCAGTCAACCGCAAAAACTATCAGCGAAGCATTAACCCTCCTTCGTAGTAAAGCAGAATTAAACCTCCTTTATAGTGGTGGGTGAACACGCAAGCCGGCTCGGTATATACGGCGTTTGGATGCTTACCGCAAGTCCACAGCAATGCTACAAAGAGCGGGACTATACGTTTCCCCGTACATGGTCCTTACTGTTAAATGGTAAATGGACTGTATTATACAGTGCATTTCTAACCAGTGGCCACTCAAAGCTCTTTAAAATATTGCCATACATTCACCCATTCATTCACACACCGACGGCGGGTCAGCCATGCAAGGCAACAGCCAGCTCTCATCAGGAGCAGTCAGGGTGAGGCGTCTTGCTCAGGGACACCTTGACACTGAGCTAGGAGGAGCCAGAGATTGTACTGGCAACCTTCCGGTTACCAGCCAACGCCGCCCTACCTCCTGAGCCACAAGCCACCCCTGTTGAACTGTGAAGCCCGCTGGATATCAGTGCGGACATCACCGGACGGCTGGGTCCTCTGTGAAACGCTCACCTTAGGTTTGGACCTGCTGGAGCTCTTCTTCTGCTCTGTGTCCGAGTCCGAGTCTGAGGAGGAGGAGGCGGAGCCGTCCTCTGAAGAGCTGCTGACCATGTTGTTGTTCTCCTCAGACTCGCTGGAGAGGAAACACAGGAAGCACAATGAGGGCTTGAGGTTGCTCTGGGTGCTAAGCCTGTACCTGCAGCCTACCTGGAGGCCTCCCCAACCAGAAGGTTCCCTGTTCCACACTTTGAAAGAAAGCCCAGACCACACAGCCAAGCTACAGCACTAAGCAATGCTTGAGGACATTGAAAGGGTTTTGGGGATATTTACAAACAATTTTTAACTGAGAAAGCCACTTTAAGAGAATATATTAAAATTCAAAACACTATCTTTTTAGACAAAGTGAGAACTTCAACTTTGCTGGTTCAAACAGCAACTATCAATATGCTTTTGTTTTGCCAAGTTAATTGACTGTTGCGTTCCCCTCCCCCCCACCACCATCTCTTCCACTTGCTCCGTCTCTTCAATTTGTCCCCATAATGAGTGTTTACTCCGGCTGCCTGCTCTCCTCAGCTGTTCAATTAATGAGGAGAATTGTGACGGTAGCTGGCTTTTTAACTTGGGAGATGATGAAAAGCCAGTATTAATTTGGCCTACAGATTTCATTTGCTGGGAACAGGAGAAAGCGATATAAATCACGGTGGGCATGATTAGGCCCTGCCTGGAATGACTGGGCCGTAATGAGGGCATTATGCTGCGTTTGTTGTGGAAGCGCTGGGGTAAGCCACTCTAATTACTCACTGTGTATGCGCGCCCGCGTGCGTGCGTGTGTCTATCTCAATGTGCGCAAGTCTCAAAGTGCACAAGTTTCTATGTGCATGGCGTGCCTTTGTGCGTGTATCTTGCGAGCATGCACATCTCATTGTGTACCTGAGCACGAGTGTCAGTGTATGGTGGTCGTGCGTGTGCCTTTGTGTGTGCCTATGTGTGTGTGTTTGTAAGCAGTGGTGTGAGTGGCTCTAATGAAACCCTCTAATTGAGGGAACAGGGTCATCTGAGGGGCTGGGGAGCAGGAACGTTTGCTGTGAGCTGTGTTCATCAACAGATCAAGTACTGTCGATGAAAAAGTGTGTAGAGTGTGATCATAGCTGATATTAATGACTCAAATCTCATTTATCGGGAACACCAGACTGCTAAATGACCAATCAGAAGTCATTATCCATTAGCTATGTAAATGCAGCTTGCTCTACTGGAGGGAAAGGCCCGTTAGTTTGCTCGTTAATGGAACTCGAGCAAATGATATTCCAGCAGAACGGCCAGCCAAGCACAATGTGTGTGTGTGTGAGAGTGAGTGAGTGAGAAATTGAAATATCTGAGGAATTAACAGAATAAAACAACGAGAGACGCCCACACAAAGTACAGGCAGAACGGTACCCAGGGAAAACAGAGTGTATTTAAAGCAGTCCATGTTGCCATAGAGAACCTTGTCTCCTCTCGTGTCACACCGAATACAAAATGGCTGAAGAGGCGAGCAGATGGAGGCGTTGCGTTATTGGCTCTGCGTAGCGCCGCTCACGTTCGCTCGCAGCGAGTACCACAAACGCACACCTGTTATAATTAGCAGAGCCTGTCTGTGAGGCAAGAGAAACTAAACGGGTGACATCTGGATGCGCTGAGTTACCGTGTGTGGGTGGGTGGGGGGGGGGGTCTCAAGACACCGAGGTGATCTACCGCGTACCTGTTGACAGCTTTCGACTTGGCTTTGGAATCAGTGTTTTTCTTATTCTTCTCCTTCTTCTGGTCCGTTTCGGACTCACTGGACCCCTCCCCTGATTGGCTGGAACTCTTTGGCGACTCGTCGCTCGTCTCCTCGTCGCTTTCCTCGGAGCCTGAGCCTGAGACAACACACAAGTTCAATGTGTACACAAATTGACACTAAATATATTAGTGTAGACACTTTATACCATTGCAAAACAGCCATTCACCACTGGGCTCATCGAGGTCTGGAAGGTCTGCCGAGGTCTGTTTGTTGCGGAGGAACAGTCAACCTCACCTTGCAGCCGATTGGATGAGCTCTAGCCAGTCACATCCCACCACCACCATGGTGCATACAGAAGTGGTGCATTTCCATGAGCACACGTTATTGCTTTAATTGTTAACGTTTTCATTGAATTTAAAACTTCAACGTGGGCTGGACACTTAAAGAAACACAGGAATATTAATGTTTCGCACCTTCACTACTGCTGCTGCTGCTGCTGCTGCTGCTGCTGCTGCTGCTGTCGTTGCTGCTGCTGCTGCTGTTCTTGGATCCTTTGCGGTCCACCTGCTCGCCCTCGGAGTCAGAGTAGAACTTGTCCTCTGACTTGGCTGACTTGGCCGGCTTGGACTTCCCCACGGTGGGCACCCACTCATTCACCTGCTGCACCACACAAGAGGAGACCCATAACAAGAGTCCCCCGAGTAGGAGTAGACCAACTGTGTGTTAATGGGTGAGATAAAGTCCAACAGCAATACGATTTTAAAAGCAACCCTAATTGTTGGAAGGGAAAATTACTGTTACCATAGATAATTCTATTGAATTGGTTAAGAAAAACACCCAAACGAGTGGCCATGTTGTTCTCAAACATAACATACTGAACTTGCATCATGCATTTATTTCAACCAAACAGTAAAGAAAGCACCGTGAAGTAAATAGGTTTTACATATAACCCAGTATTAACAATAGTCTGAACACTAAGACCACAGCTATGTATCGGATCCATGTGAAGTGCATATAATGAGACCAAGCATTAGTGGGCCCCCCAGTACCGGCTCGATGACCTCCACGTTCCTCACGGACTGGTCCGGAGCAACCGCTGGCCAATCAGAGAGCTCCTGGTAGCCCGACGCTTTGAGGTTGAGGCTGTGGGACAGCGTTCCCAGCTGGTAGCGATCGCGGTCTGAAGGGGACAGGAGGCGGAGGAATCGGCTCAGACACATCAGCGGGAAGGTTTAGGAGTTATTGATGGAAGACGCAATGGAGTGGATGAGAAACAGAGAGATAAATAAAAGTCTGTGAAGGTTACTTCAGTTATTAGCATTCAAAATGTGGCTTAATGTCATCAACCCAACAAAGAGCTCTTTAGCACAAGGTCTACGCATCCTCTCCCAATTTACACTATTAATTACATGGGCTTCAGGTGGTATGTGTGTGTGTGTGTGTGTGTGTGCGTCTGCGTGTGTGTGTGTTGTCAATGTGCAGTCGGATTTTTGTTCTCAAAACTGTGCTTCAACTAAACCCTAAATTGTGAATATTAAAAATGACAGGGACTGTTAACGCCTTGCATAAACAGCCAGTTGGTGCAAAACGGCCTCAGAATGTTAATGTATTGCAACGCTTATTCGGCCGAAATTGTTTCAAGGAGAGGGAGGGAGGGAGGTAGGGAAAGGGGGAAGGAGAGGGGGGAGAGAGAGAGAAAGAGAGAGAGTGAGGGAGAGGGTGAGGGAGAGGGAGAAAGAGGGAGAATGAGAAAAGGTTACCGTTAACAGAGTAATTTGCCCATCTCATTAGTCCTAGGTAAAGACAGACGACCCCTGTGCCCTAGAGAGAGCTAGTCACAGCAGAATGATAAAACCACGGGTTCTGTATTCTCCATTGTCCCTCTCCCGCTGAATTAACATAACTCCACCGAGAGAAGAGGTCCAGTTCACGCAGATACTCTTAATGTAGGGGGAGCGGGAACTCATTCCACCATTGTTGTTATCTTGTCATTGAGAGGATGCTATATTACTGCCATACAGGAGCACATTTGTTAGCATGCTGTTGTTGACACGGGAAAAACAGTGAGAAATAATTAAAAAGGCAAAGACATTTTGTCATTGAGAGGAAGTAATTTTTGTTTGAAAAGACTAAAGCATGGGTGGAACGTTCTTGCTGATGTCAGGACCGCAGAGTCGCTGACCAGCTTTCGCAAAAGACTCAAGACTCAATTGTAAAGACTTGCCCTAGACTCTGCATGGCCACGTCCTGGCATTTAATATAAGCACTTATTGTATGAGGTACGTCCTGGCACTCCATAACATTTACTGAGTTATGTTGAATCTTATCCTAGCTATCTTTGTTGCGAATGGGTAAACTTAGCGATTGGAAGTGCTTTGCACTCTTTGAACATCCTTACGATTCCGACCGATATATTTTTGTTTCTCCTTCTTCGGACGTATTTATTGTAAGTCGCTTTAGATAAAACCGTCTCTGAATTTCCTTATTGTAAATGTAAATGTTGTAGGTCGGTTTATCTTATAGAGCAAAGGTAAACGGAGAAGCTTCCGTCGTTGTGAGGGAGGTTCAGGCGGTTATACCTTTGAAGGCCGACTGCAACAGCGGCGCCGGCTTGGGGGCCAGCAGGATGCGGCGTGCGTATTTGCTGAGCGCTCCGCTCTTTTCGTTGGGCACGATCAGCTGGCGTATGAAACGTGTGCGGTCGCGGATGTCGTAGTTCTGGTCGTACTTCCCCAGGTTCAGGATGTACTGGGTCAGCAGCTTGGTCTGTCGGATTGGAGAAACATTTTAAAGATCCCATATCATGTTTTTTTCGTGTTAATAATTGCTTTTGCCAAGCCTGTATGTTAAAAATACCTATTCATATTCTCACACTTTTCAGTTCTGCAAAACCAATTTTAGCTTATTTCAAAAACTCTGTTTTGTATCATGTTGCCTTAAGGCCCCCCTCCCGAGTAGCTTTTTTCTAGCTTAGCAGACGCAAAACATGTATACGAACGTCATATACAGGGTGGCACATAACTTTTTAAATGAGTTACTCAGGTGAGTTAGGGGAGATAGTGCTGGTACTCTCCCCACACATAGCTCCACATGTACCATCTGATCTTATGAAACTTACCCAGATCCACAAAGGAGATTCCACTTTAATACACAACTTCTTAAGCACAGCAGTGTTTTTTGTGCCACCTTTTTTTTATAAAACTGCAGCAGCTTGACCACGGAGCGTTTGAATATCTCACAGTAAGGAACGTTGCAATCAGCTGATTTTGCGCAATTTCCCCTAGGGTCCCTCTGGGGTCCCTCACCTGTTTGGAGTTGGTCAGGTAGAGTTTGGCGGCCAGGTTGACGATCTGCAGCTTGACGATGTCCTCCTCCGACGTGAAGCTCTTGGCCATCTTGCGGAGGACGTCGGGGGCGATCTTGGGCACCCTCTCGCAGTACTCCCCGATCAGCCACAGGATGCTGGCCCGGGCCATCGCCACCTAGCCACCCGCAGAGGGGAGCACACATGTTCAGCCGCTTGGAGGTTATTTTAAGTTCAGTAATGAGCTGATGCTTTTAAAGATCCCAAATCATGCCTTTTTAGGGTTGATAATTGCATTTGGGAGTACAACTAGAATAGGGTTAAGAAATACCCCACACTGTTCATTTCTGCCAAACCAATTTCAGCGTCTTACAAAAACGTTCTGATTTGTATCACGTTGCTTTAAGCCCCCCCTCCCGAGTAGCCCAGTCTGCTGTGATTGGTTGAACGCTTTGCACGTGTGTCTGCAAATTCACACCCCAGAGAAATTGTTAACATTGTGGGTAACCAGGAGGCGACTGCAATGCCCACTGCACAGTCTGATGGCACACTATTATGGGAGAAAAGTTTGAGCGCAAACAGGCTGTATCACCCATTTATTGGGGGCCGTCCTCGGGGGGCGTGAATACTCCCCCTGGCTCTGACGTAGTTTTTCTAGCTTAGGAGACGTTAAACATGTATACATACGTCATATAACAGTCAAAAGTAAAAAGGAAAAGTCGCAAGAACATGATGATCACCCCCAAGTGACTTGCAGAGAATCCAGGTCCTGTGGTCATTAGATAGCAAATAGGGGAGGCTGTGCACAATGGGTTAGGGTTAGGGTTGTCTCACCCAGAACTTTTAGCTGGGACCCAAACACCCTAGCCACTAGACCCCTAGTATGTATCAATGTACCAAATAGAAAATGGTGTTCGCAAACAAAATGGCAAACTTTCCCAAAGCGCCCTAACAGACCACTGCCTGCCCGGCTGCCCGCAATACAGACCTACTGAGTTGTGACGGATTTTGTGCATTAGTAGGACCCTTTAAGCAGGGGATACAAGGACAGAGATCCAAGTCCGCTCCTGGCCTAATTAAACCAACAACTGCAGAGCCAGCTTCCGCAAGGCTCAAGACGCACTTGTTCAGAGTTCACCGAGACTCTGCATAGCCCTTGTCACCCCTTGTCCCACCTTTCCTAGTTATAGTATGTTGTAGGTTCTAGCACTTAACTAACGCACTTATTTTATGTCATACTTAGGTATATAACTTAGTTGTGTGGCATCTTCTCCTAACTATCTTTGTTGTATACGGGGAATGGGAATCTATTGTAAGTGCTTGGCACTTGGTTCAACAAACAGCTTTTATTGAAAGCGGCTTACAATAAGTACATTTGCCAGAAGAAGGTGAAACAATATATCGCTGTCGGTACAGTAAGGATGTTTGTGGATTCAAGTGCCAAGCACTTACAATAGTTTCCCATTCCCATTGCTAATGCCCTAAATGTAACTCAGACATTGCAGTCTGATTGTACCCTTTCGAGATCACCGTATTCGTCTGCAGGTCACTAGCCTATGAGAACACACCCTTTTAGAGTCTCTAGCTCTAGGACTGCACATTGTACCGTGATCTTGTCAAAGAGCTTGGCCATGTGCTTGATGATTTCACTGTGCTGGGTGGGTTGGGTCTGCAGGAGCTTCTTGATCACCACCACACTCTCCGCCACCACCGTCTCTGTGGAAAACAGCACAGAGTGTCTCAAAACACACACACACACACACACACCCGCAGAGATCTTCACAGAACAAACACACAAACAAATTACGACAGGACCTTGATAATAAACTAAGTGTGTTGGACGGTACCGTCTCGGTTGGAGAGCAGCAGCACCAGGCCATTGAGACAGGTGTCTGTGACCTCAGAGATGTTGGTGGCACACCTGCCGATGGCCTGAATGGTGGCGGCAGCAAACGCTTTGTCCTGGCTCTTCACATAGGTCTGGAGGGAGAGGGGTTAGCACTGAGAAGGAGCATCTGCAATGTTCTGGGGGAGACGGCACAGAGCCTGGGCAGGAAACCAACCACTGTCAGGCTTGGGTCGGCATGTAGCTCAGGACTAGTGCAGGTTGGCTGGTAACCGTAAAGGTTGCTAGTTCGATACCCGGCTCCTACAAGCCAGGGAAGAGTGTTGAGGTGTCCTTGAGCAAGACGCCTCACCCTGACTACTCCTGACGAGCTGGCTGTCGCCTTGCGTGGTTCGAACCGCAGTCGGTGTGTGAATATGTGCATGAATTGGTGAATGTGAGGAAATATTGTAAAGCGCTTTGAGTGGCCACTGGTTAGAAAAGCGCTGTGTAAATGCCCCATGTCCATTTACCATCAACAACAACTAAAAAGTGTAAATCTTTCAATCTTTCTGATTTGTGAGGCCAGATGAATAACCAATCGCTAACCTTACAGTGGGAATGTATGCTGGTCATGATACAAAATATGAATAAAAGACGAATTACATTTATAAACCGAGACGAACCTGGAATTCTCTCAGAATGGTGGATATGTTTGCCTCGTTCGCCAGGTTGGTGAGAATCTCCAGCTGAGGAGCGAAAACACAGGATTTAAAATAGTAATTTCAAACTAAACTCTATTTGTCACAACAGCTCTATGGCCGGGTTGAGCTACCTTCAGTGTTTTGATGTGCGTGGGGTCTGTTGATCTCACGTAGAAGCTCTTCATGTAGGGTTCAAACATGCCCTGGGTGGGGGAGACACATCGTGTTATACGTGACAGGATTCACATCGTGTTATACGTGACAGGATTCACATCGTCTGGTACTCTCTGTAGTGACATCTTACCTTCCTCTGGATCGACATGGTGGCAATGTTTTGCAGCACCACGTACTGCACCTCTCTGGAGAGAAAAAAGACACGTCTTTATGACTCCATTATTCACCCACTAGTCATCCAGCAGACACACTCATCAAAGACAATCCTCGTTATAAATGCGGCTCACAATCAGGTTAAGTTTCTTTCTTTTTTTTTTTAAGATTTATTTTTGCTTTTTTACACTTTATGCTAGATTGAGATAGACAGAAAGGTATGGGAGAGAGAGGGGAGGACATAGAGAAAAGGAACACGGACAGGAATCGAACCCGGGTCGCTGCGATCAGGACTGGGCCTTAATGGTATGCGGCCCCCCAAGTTCTGTTAATTGACTGCATTTACATGCCAAAAACTGTAAAGCTCTACCAAATGAAAGGATCTATGTATCAAAATGACTGCACTAAGTCTTAAAATGACAACTATAGGTCATCAGAGAATAAGGAAACAAAGTGGAGAAACAAGCCTCTCTGCCAACAATGCTATAGCCAGCCGGTTCTGGTTTGTATCGGCCTGTACGAGTCACCATTCTCCCAGTCCCCTTTAGGTGGTTTACCATTCCATGAGAATAATACGGTGGGTTCCTGGTATCTGTAGATTTATGTCTGTTAAATATGGACTATTGCATCCATCAGTTGGAAGTATTTGTTGGCCTTCAGTGCAGTGTAGAGCTGAGACAAGGTGGTCTGAGTCCTACCTGTGGCTTCTGAGCAGTCTGACCAGGGACTTGGTGACAGCGCTGACTTCGTGCGTCGGTGCAAGGTGCCAGTAGAGCTGGGCCACGGCCATCACCACCTGAAAGACCCCAAGGCTTTAGTGATGATGTCATTCACAAAGACCCCAGCATAAGACTTTGGTAATGATGTCACTCAGAATGACCCCAGGAGAAGATACTAGTGATGATGTCATTCACAAAGACCCCAGCATAAGACTTTGGTAATGATGTCACTCAGAATGACCCCAGGAGAAGATACTAGTGATGATGTCATTCACAAAGACCCCAGCATAAGACTTTAGGGATGATGCTCAATATTTGCTATTGTTGTCGTTGTTGCATGATTTCACTGTCAATATACAATTCTAAACTTGGTTTATGAATTCCAATCTAGAAAAATAAAACATTATATGTATAGTGAGTATAGACAAAATAAGAAAAAAAATCTTAAACCCAACTGATCTCTGAAATGTTTCTCGGAGCCCCTCTAAAAAGGCACCTCTGATTCCCCAGAGAACCTTCAAAAATAAAAAAAATAAAAATAAACCTGGCACGACGGAAAAGGATGTGTGCACAGCAGCCATCATACTGATGTGATCCAGCCTCTCTATTAAGATGGAGCACATGGCCACGTTTTCTCCACAGGCAAGCAGCGTTTTTAATCAAAACCTTGTATTTGGGGGCATTTGTCCTCCAGCTGCCGCACAGCGACAGAGACCTTGAGGCCCCTGGTGATGGAGTTCTGCTCCCACTCCATTTTCCTCTCAGCTTTTTTATATCCCTGCATCCATCCGTCCATCCAGCCTTCAGATGCATTAGGCTGCTACAGTATACGTGTTGGTAGTGTGTGTGTGTGTGTGTGTGTGTGTGTGTGTGTGTGTGTGTGTGTGTGTGTGTGTGTGTGTGTGTGTGTGTGTGTGTGCGCTCGTGTGTGTGTGTGTGTGTGTGTGTGTGTGTGACAACATAGACCAGCGTCTCCATTAGTCACCCACAAGGTCTTAGTGTTTAAGTTATGAACACATGTCTGCATGCTGAAAATGGTGAGGAACCAATCCGAATGACTGCTTTTCCTTAACCAACACAAATGATGCCTTCAATGTGTTGTGTACATTGAAGACCAAATATTCACCCTTGTTCAATTCCAGTATTCCCTCCAAACATCACAATGCTCTGTATGTACTCGGAAAGGAGCATTATTTCTAAAGATGCTCCCAGATACACTGACCAACCACACGCCAAGTATGTCTACTCCTTGACAGACATTGTACCAACAACATTCTTCAGAGTAGCGTTCTAGAAACATCTTCACCAACAGAATGTCCACTTCTTTCTCCATAGTCTTACTTCCTTAGCAATGCTATTTAATGTTAAGAAATGTGATGAAAGCAGAGAACAGAGTACGTGATGTTGCTGTGTACTCACTGCAGTGTTCCTGCTCTGCAGAAGCGGCTTGGTGTTGCGCAGCAGCAGTCGGTGGTCTGGGTCCATCATGTAGGGCTTGGTCTCCGTCTCGTCTCTCTTCTCCTCCGAATCAGAGTCGTAGAAGGCCTTCTCGTTGTTCTCATCAAATGAGACACCCTGAAAGCCAGCGAGATGGAGATCATCCTCTTGGACAAACAGATCATGATGTAAATAGCCTGCACACAATATAAACAAGACTGAAATACTTTCAAACTTTGAATTCAACTTCATTATTCATTACAATTATTTTCGGTTTAACAAAATAAACTAGAAAATACATTTCCTGCAGAAAATGTGGTGAGTGCTGTAGTACAAAGTGAGGTTGAAAATATTTTTTAATGAAGCCACATAGATTAAGACATAAAGAAACATTTAATGGCTTAAATCAAGTGAAGGGATTTGAACAAAAGTTCAAAAGTCTAATTGGAGTATACAATGTAAACATTCAGACCATTTAAGAAAATGTAAATGGTTGGAAACAAATAAAGTGACAGCTGAATGAAAAGCGCAAAGCATTGCTAAAAATGAGGTAATGTAAAATGAATTGAACTGAAGAAACTGAAAGGTCAAATGTATTGCCCTGCACTGCTGGTGTGTGTGTTAGACGTGTGTGTGTTAGACGTGTGTGTGTGTGTGTGTGTGTCAGACGTGTGTGTGTGTGTGTCAGACGTGTGGGTGTGTGTGTCAGACGTGTGTGCGTGCGTGAGTCAGACGTGTGTGCGTGCGCGCGCTAGACGTGTGTGCGTGCGCGCGCGCGCTAGACGTGTGTGCGTGCGCGCGCGCGCGCGTGTGTGCGTGCGCTAGACGTGTGTGCGTGCGCGCGTGCGCGTGTGTGCGTGCGCTAGACGTGTGTGCGTGCGCGCGCGCGCGCGTGCGTGCGTGCGTGCGTGCGTGCGTGCGTGCGTGCGTGCGTGCGTGCGTGCGTGCGTGCGTGCGTGCGTGCGTGCGTGTGTGTGTGTGATTCTTTAAGAGAATAGCGAGCCGGTGAGTGATTAAAAGTAGCCCAATAGAGCGGGAAAAACAGCCCAATCTGGCAACACTGCCTGAACGTCCTCCAAAAGTAGCCACTTCTAGCGGGAAAAAAACACCCAATCTGGCAACACTGCTGAACGTCCTCACGCTCCAGCGTCAACGTAAATCAATGAGACCAACTGAAAACGAAGCCGGTATGAAACTAAAACTGTGATACTGAATAATGTTTAAATAATATTGAAATTTCGTTTGGAAGTGTATAGATTTGTTAAATGGTTTGAAAAGTATAAAATATTTAAAATATCTGAAAAGGAGCGTGCGATTCCAAGCTATTCTGAACATTTTAAAATTTGAATGGAGTCTCTAGGTGAAAAATTGAGGAAGGAGATAGGTCCCAAAGTTTGCAGAGAATAATAAATGGGAAAGAAATTTAGAATAAAACGTATATAGAACAATAGTTGAGCGCTGCATGCAGCACTCACCTAACAAGAAAAAAAAAGTCTTGGTTCAATCTTTATTATTATATTTTACTATTGACTAGCCATTCAGCAGACACTGTCAAAAGAAGACTTCCAATGAATGGTAGCCTGGGGACATTGGGGGGTCGTACCAACACAAACACCCTGACTGACCCTGCCTAGACCAGCGCACCATTAGGTTTCCACCAGTCAGGTTCCATCCTTCCACCCCTGGAACCAGAAGGGGTCATGTTCCACCCCTGGAACCAGAAGGGGGCATGTTCCACCCCTGGAACCAGAAGGGGGCATGTTCCACCCCTGGAACCAGAAGGGGTCATGTTCCACCCTTCCACCCCTGGAACCAGAAGGGGGCATGTTCCACCCTTCCACCCCTGGAACCAGAAGGGGTCCTGTTCCCCGGCCTCACCTCCTGCCAGGGGCTGGTGAACTGGGTGCGGGCGTAGCGCGTTAGCATGGAGATGATCACCACCTGGCCCCACTCCTCCACGTCCACCAGCAGGTTACACAGCTTGCGGTAGTTCTTGTGGATCAGGTCGATGCGGTCAGGACACACCTCCTCGAAAGCCATCACCACACTGCCTGCCACCAGCTGAGGGAGGACATATGGGACAGCAAAACGCTGGAGTGAATGATGTACACACACACGCACATACACACGCATGCATGGCCCCTTTAGGTAATGCCAGGATGCGCATATTAGCTTTTTTGGGAGAAAAATTGTGTGCTGATGTTTTACACACGTTTTCCATCGACACAAAACGGACATGAACGGACATGACACTGGTGTTAGAGAACTTGCTAATATTGTACATAATTGAATGAGCACCATAATGGTGATTTACTGCTTTGATTAAGGTAAACAAGACTACAGCTCAAATAGTCAGGACTTAATTAGACGGAAAATCTAAACGCTTAGCAGTTGTCTTTTTTTCACACTGTGCTGTGAAAGAAATCAGACGATAACAAATTGCAGTTTCCAATATGGCATCCGTCTCACAATCCTCATTGGCATTTTCAGTTTTTCTCAGCTCAAGTGTTATTTAAATACTGATGTTATGAGGGTTGGGAGATGCACACACAGAAAGAGAGAGACAGAGACAGAGGCAGAGACAGAGAGACAGATAGAGAGAGAGAAAGACAGAGAGAGAGAAACAGAGAAACAAAGAGACCGAGAGACATAGATAGACACACAGAGAGAGAAGAGAGACGCAGAAAGACAACACCGCTACACGCTACAATCAGCCAGCGGTTTTATTAGAGAGAGAGAAACCCCATTTGGTTGTGTGTGCGTGTCGCTCCCCGGCAGCAGCGTGCTGGTCTCCCGAGCGTCCTGACTGAGCGGCCTGACTGAGTGACACGGCGGCGCATTAATATGCAAACAGCATTAACACGGCAGGCGGACGGGAACGCAGGGTGAGGAAGGGATGGGGAGCGGGAGCAGAATCTGGTATTGCCAATTAACGTGTGCGGGCCCTGGGTGGCCCCGCTGGTAACCCTGGAGCCGTCCTATCAGCTCTGTCATGAGCACACATTGATTGTGTGTGGTTGGGCATGCATTTCTCTCCCTCTCCCTGTGTGTGTGTGTGTGTGTGTGTGTGTGTGTGTGTGTGTGTGTGTGTGTGTGTGTGTGTGTGTGTGTGTGTGTGTGTGTGTGTGTGTGTGTGTGTGTGTGTGTGTGTGTTCTCTGAGAGCAGAGTAACCCTTGGCCAGGCCTCGTATATTGAGACACTCCCCAACAGATACTGACGTTTGGAGGAAACATTTTAATGTTTTATAAAGCATCCAGGCACATGTTTAGTTTCTCTCACCTGCTGGGGAGCTTATAAAAAACTAACAAGAAAATAGTAGTTCAAAATACTGTTAGATAAAAGGTGTATACAGGTATTTTCATGCTCTACCTTTGTACTATTTGGTGATTTATCTGAAGCTTTTCATTTGGAAGCACAGAGTGGTAGAGGAATCCTACTCAAGGATGGCTACAGGCATATTGTGGTTCAAATCCACAACCCTTCTGCAAGGAGGGGAACACACAATCTCCTACACTATCCTATCCTTTTTTACATTCAGGTGAACTCGCATCAAGGCCAATAAGAACCCACCATCTCACCATCCTCTTTAACATCCAGTTGACCTGAGCTCAGATATCAATCAGAACGCCTGCATATAGACAACATATATTTAAATATGTGTGGCATGTAAACATGTATGCTCCCTAGCTGTCTGGGACATGATGATGTGTGGCAATACGTCATCCATCGCCAAGGTTAGCTTAGCCGCGCGCAGGGTTGAGAGACAGGCTGTGTGCAGCGTTTCTGCACAGCGTTGTTCATTCTACTCCAACTTCCCCATAAGACACACGCTCCAAGGTAAACTACACGCAACATCAACAAATCTGACGCCCCAATCTTGGGAGTTCAAACACCTGCTCCTCCTCCTCCTCCTCACCTTTACCTGAAACACCCCTTTTTTTTATGTGACAAGCCGGTAATGGGAAAATCACGCTAAGCAAATGGTTCTTCTAATAACAATACATTTCCTGTAAGATGATGAAGGGCCCGGGCCGTTTCCCTGCATCTATTCTGCTATGAATCCTAATTACGCTGGCGGGCGGCACGGAGTGCTGGGTCATCACACCAGCCCGCGCCGCATGCCTCCTCCTGATGGATGGCCCGTTGTGGGGTCGGCGTTATCCTCCCTATTCTCCTCCTCCCTCCCTGCCTCTCTTTTTTCCTCTTAAATTAGTGGGCAGCTCACCTAGCCCCTAATCATAGCAACCCCACCACGACACAGTCGTACATGCCCCCCCCCCCCCCCAGCTCCTCTACGCTCTCATTTCAATTTTGCAAAGGGTGCGGGGGCTCGGATGGGAGGGATCGATCATTTATCTTGTAATGGCTGAATAATAGATCCATCACGCTGAAACAGCTGCACCAACTCCTGGGCTGTCTATGTCATCAGCCCCCCCCCCCCCCCCCCCCCCCCCCCGGGCTCGTCTTTAAAAGCAGCGCCTGCTTACCGAGCACCCCCGGGTGTCGCTGCCGTTTAGGTTGACGAGCACATCTGTAAAAAGGTAAATGGCCGCGTGGGCAGCAGACAACGACACAGATTGCAACAATAACCAAACGTTTCCACCGTTTCTCCGTCCGATCCGGTGACATCCAAGGCACCGCAACGATTTACCCCAATTTCCTCCATTGATTTTGCAGATAAACGGCTAAATGAATCTCAGCCACTCGGCGCAATTAGGTGTGTTACCTGAGGCTGTCTTAACGCGGGACCGGTCAGTATGTTTCTCTACGGGGACGCCTGCCTAATACCATGAAAAGGGATTGGTTCGAATATCGTCATGATGCACATGTGTGTCAACAAAATACATCCTAGTTATTGTACAAAACTTATTATGACACGGAGATAGTTGATGAAAACAAGTTAACAAATGCACTCTGACCTGCAAAAAAAACACATGCAGTCAGCCAATTGAAAAGCGTTCGCCAGATTTTGAGACCGTGAAGGTTCCTAAATCCCTCTCAAACTATAGGACATGTTTTACAACATACATAACGCACACATTTAAATCACCTGCTGTGAGGGCTGACAGCAGACAACAACACAAGCCTAAACGCCAACAACAAGGACCTGACGGCAGGACAAACTAAAGATACCATCATTCTGCCGTCGTAAAAAGTGCATCAGCCGACAGAGAGCCATTAACTATCTGCCGTGTCCAGGAGCTGCTCCATTCATCACCCGCTAATACCGCGCTAGCTCCGTGAGATGATAATGCCCTTTCCCTCGCGTCCCACCAGCCCGGTCTGTGGGCCCCCGCTGAAGACCACTCATCTGTCTTTGTTAGCGTCTGCAGCTAAATATGCTATGCATCTGGCACTGGGACTTTCCAAACCCCACCGCCTCCCCTACACCCCCACTCGGGGCCTGGGCTGTTTGGCTGCTATGATGACATGGATACAGTGAGTGAATAACAAATTGCAACAAACTGCGTGTGTGTGTGTGTGTGTGTGTGTCAGTGTGTGTGTGTGTGTGTGTGTGTGTGTGTGTGTGTGTGTGTGTGTGTGTGTGTGTGTGTGTGTGTGTGTGTGTGTGTGTCTGTGATTTATAATGTGATATAAAGAACTTCATATGCCCTTTATATTTATATTATATTGTCCGTCTGAAAGTAACGTGTTGCGGCGCCAGTTGCGCCTGTCCCCATTCGCTAGACGAGGTCTAAAGCAGGAATCTGCGGAGCCGACTAATTCATGTAGCCTACCATTTTGGGGCCAGAGACGATAAGGGGAAAGGAAGGGGAGAAAGTTGGCCTGAGAGAGAATTAAGCTGACACGAGCATCAGAGCTGAAGCCCCTTTCCAAATGGACACTTAACAAGAACCATCTGAAGATGTTTGGCCCTAAGTGGGTGTTAACAAACCATGGCATTGGGGCGCTAGCCCAAGGAAAGAGGGGCGAGGAGGGTGAAGCGCTTGAGGGGGGCACCCCCCAGTGGTGAGTGTGGTCATTGTGTGGCAAAAAATAATTACATATATAAATAAAAGAGAAAGAAAGAAAGAAAGAAAGACTTTTTTTACTCACTGTGCTTTTGTCTTTCAATAGTTTCTCAATGACTTCGATGAGGTGTTCCCTCTGCTCTGGGTCCAGGCTGCAATGAAATACTTGTTTTAGACCACTAAAGCAAGATGAACCTGTGACCTCACCAAAATTGTCACAAATCAACATGGTCCTACCAGGCAGTCCCAGCCTACAAAACTCAGTCAAAACAAAATACTTTACATTCCTCTTGTCCTTCGTATCAGCGTTAAGGCTGCTTAACTGTTTCCAATGTCGTGACATGGCAACAGACATTTCCTCAGTTAATTTCCTTGCCAAACTACTTATCGGTAAACAATAATAAAGAGTATGATTTATCTGACGAACACACCAGATAAACACTTCACTCCCTTCCATCCAAAGCTTCCATTTAGGGGCGGGGCTTAGGGCTAGTATGTTTCCATTCGCTATGCTACGTTACAAGAAATAGATTTTGGGGGGAGGGTGTAGCCAGAATGTTTGATTTACGTTACCAGGTACCCCACAATGACCAATCACAGGTAATTCATGCAACAGCATGCGTTTAACCATAGAGAGCAGTCTGAGTCAATATTTACACCTCATTAAAACTTTGTGCATTTATGTTGAGATTTGGAACAGGATCTGTCCACTACTGCACTACTTTGGATCCCACTACATCACTTCACATCTAAATCCCCTTTTTAAGGGTTTGGTTTTCTATTAAGGAGCAGGATGGCATTGCGAACCTTCGCTCTAGCTCTGCGATAACACCATGTCCCTTACAGTTAAACTATCCTAGCAAAAGTGGCTTCAAATTACATGAATCCCAGAGTAGTGTCCAGTAAGCACGGTGCATCCTGGCAGGACGGACACATAAAGCCACAGACCACAGTACCTGTAGAGCTTCTGGATGGCATGGGCCGAGGTCTTCCTCACGTACGGAGACATGTCACTGGCGGACTCTTTGATGGCCAGCATCATGATGGGGACGATGATGGGCACCCGGATACTGGACAACACACGTAGCGCACTAGCTCGGATCAGCTGGTTGGGGTCCTGGCAGAGAGGAGGTGATCAGAGGAGAGGTCTTAGTCCTCCATACGTCTCCATCTTTGTTCAAGATGGGGTGGAGAGGGTTGGCATCTCCTAGAGGCCAGCTCATGCCTCCCCCTACTCTTCCCCTAGGATATGTTAATAGTAACCTGAAGAATGACAATGTTTCATTCATGATCTGATAAACAATTTAAAATACGTAGACCTTTTTGTTATACCAAGTAGGCTAAGTTAATGAAGCCACATTCTTATCAATGTTAATTGGAAAGGGTTTACTCATACAATACAAGCAGGTGGCACAATGGCTCTGTGTTGGCATATCGCCCCTTTTTGTCGCCTTGCATAGTGATAGGTAAACATATGATTATTATGTGATGATATTATTTTTATCAATACAAGCTGACAATAGCCCATCGAAAGAGATATGTAAATAGTTTTTTTTATTTTAGTACTTTCTAAATCCCAATAGGCAGATGCATGTTGATTTTATGTGTATTTATCTTATTATAATTTATTTTTTGCCTTGAACCATCGACCTGCACCGTTTCTGCTGCTGCTATACAATTAATGTACGCAATTATTGAATGTTGTACGTCCTGGCACTTAATGTAGGCACTTATTGTATGTCGTATGTTCTGACACTCAACAACAAAAAACGTAGTTGTGTAGCCTCTTATCCTAGCTATCTTTCTTGTATACGGGGAATGGGTTAATCTAGCGATTGTTGTTGCCCTGCCCTCAATTCTATGAACATCCTTACAGTACCGACAGCGATATATTGTTGTTGCTCTTTCTTCTGACAAATGTAATTATTCTAAATCGCTTTGGATTAATGCGTCTCTAAATGCCCTGCATGTAAATGTAAATGTCAATGCTGTGGTACGGATGAATCAATTGTGATCTGAGGGTTTCTTACACAGCGGCAGATCTCTTGTGAGTACATGTTTTGGAGAGGAGGCCTTGGTGTGACCTACCTTCAGTGCTCTCTGGAAGGTACTGATAGAGAGCAGGGCCAGGTCCTGCTGCTCCTCAGCATAGCGGACTAGGTACACGTACACCAGCTTCTTCAGCTGCAACACAAACACATGAGACGGTTCAACTCCCTGGGGAATCCACTGACACTGACATGCAAAACCCTTTCAACAGTCACTCGGCAACACAACTCACCATGCTAAATACATTTGAATGAAGCTATAAATGAAGATTATACAATATAAAAAGACAAGAAATAAATAAAGGATATGCCCTGGGGATAATGACACATCATTATTAGGTCTGGGATAAAAAGTTAAATTATCTAAAGAACAGGAATGAGATGATATGGAACCAAAAGCCCAAACAGATCGTAAAGCTGGCTGCAGTCTGCTGTGGTTCCAGGGAGAGGAAGAGGCTGGGACTGGTGAGCTCCGTGAAGTCGAGCATTTCCAGAGCATTTATTGTAGACATACTGCATATGAGCTGGTCCCCTTCACTTGGGCGAGCCATGACCAACACACAAGCCCTGCTGATGAAAGACTGAAGGAAAGATGCTCGTCCTCCATTGTCCTGTCATCAAATTCACTATACACAAATAACGGTTTCACTATAATTCAAATACGAAGGGCGCATAAAACACACTGCTCCACTCGGTCTTAATACATGATTTTATATTTGTGTCCAATCAGAAAAGAGAGAGAAAGAGAGACCGAGACACAGAGAGAGGGAACGTGACTGGGGCCCCTCTGCTGTTAATTACATGTATCCACCTGCTCCCCATCGCGGCCACGGGGGCCTCTCCTCCCCCTGCATGCCTCGCTCAATGCGCCTGGCTCGCGCACTCCTACACATATGCTGCCCCTCAAACTAACTTCATTATTCCACTGCCGCTAATCAACACACACACACACACACACACACACACACACACACACACACACACACACACACACACACACACACACACACACACACACACACACACACACACACGGGTTACCCTGTGTGAGTCGTTTCTAGGAATGGGAAACGTTTATGTGAAGGACAGTTGGGTAGCCTCTACACACGGTTGGTTGAAGCTCACAGAAGTTATTTACAATCATCAATGAAGCTAAGGCTGAAGCTCAAACTTAAGATTTCAGCAGAAAATGTTTGAGTGGAATGTTATGCAAGTTAAAGCTTTGGAGAAACCAGCCACCCCTCCCTTCAGGCCTCCCTCTTATGCCACTTCCCCAAAACACCCGCTAGCTTTAGCAGTGGGTCAGCCTTGTGAACACTCGGGTCATGTGCAATAAGTCCACTGCCGCAGGTAGCCGGGTGGGTAGATAGAAAGGTAGGCCATGCAATCATTTCATTCAGGCTGAATTAAATGATTGCAAGGGTGTATTACAGGCCTTCAACAGCCACATAAACCAGAGTTTGTCAGAGCATTTGATTTATTAATAGCTGTAAGGAGGACTTCAACAAATTTCACAGAAAATGCCTCAATCAATTGCCTACCCAAGCTTTAAACCCATTTACAATTAGTTTGAATGATTCTCTGTGTATTAATAATTTAATTACATCTCAACAACAATCTGCCATACCTCAATGTTTTTGTTTGCAACATTCTTCACCACCGCAGGAAACAATTCAGATGCATTTTTCCCTTTGGCGATGAGCTGGATGAAGACAGAAAATGTATCAGTATCACCAATCTCTTTCTGTCCAGCAATGACCCCACAGTTTGTGGTTTCAAACTACAGCACGACATGTAAAAATACGTTTGTTCACCCCTATGATCCTCTTCATGGCCTCCAGCTTGAGAGACTCCTTGTTGCTCTCCAACATCTCCTTAAGCTCATCGTTCCTACAAGAACAAACAGGATGCAGAGTTATCCAGACCAGAGAACGACGGCAAACAATACCCAACCTCTCAATTACTAGATCAGCTAATGACTAATTTCTAAACAATAAAAGTTTTTGTGCAAGCTTCCAACTGTTGAACACACACATCTTCATTCATCACATTCATTGGTTGGAACAAATGTCTGTTACCATAGAAACATATAATAAACAGAAAAACAAATGCATTTCAACTATTTCAGAACTCTTACATACTTTAAATGTAATGGTTTGTGGATTTATGGATTCGGCGTTAAGCATAATCAACACTGGATTAGACAAATTCTACCTGGGGCTGCAGAAAGGGTGTAGAGAATGATGTTTGATAGCCAACGAGTGGTTTCACAGACAGACAGACAGACATCTATACACATGCGCGTGACGCATTGATATCAAGCATACATGTGATATGGTAACATTTTTGGACATAGCAAACATTCCCCATGCAGACTCAATACTAAGTTCTCAAAAACAAGAGTGTACCAGCAGAGCAGACACTTCATGGAAACAAAACGGTATTTAGCCACTTTAGCCAAATAAATATCCTCAATCCAACTTCCACAATGACTGTCAGCAAATTTCTCAAACAAACTATCCAAACGCCCCGACACAGTAGAACAATGGAAAATGCGGTTCGGCTATGCTGACAGCAGAAGCACGTCTGATTGTTGGGGGGGGGGTTCTGGTGTCCGTACCCGGGACCCTGCGCCTCCTTGTGGTCATGGCAGCGGCGGGCCCGGGTCAGGGCCTGCTCCTCCTGGCTGAGCTCCGGCTGCAGCGAGAGCTGGAGGTTCTCGGCTGACACGAGGGCCGCTTTCATGGCCCCCCTGGCCTCCAGACGAAACGCCGAAAACCCGCAGCCGTACATGGCCGTCTCCCTCAGTCCCTCTTCTCTCTCGTCTCCTTGCCGAGCAGCCGACCCGTCAGCACTGCAGAGCTCGTGTTGCAAGCTCCCAGAAACACCTCAACCAGAAACCACCGCGCCAGAAACAACCCTACCAGTTGGGTTTCTTTGAGAAAAAAACTTTGAATAATAGAGTCCGTTTAAACAAATGCTTTACCCTCTAGGCTACAGCTAATGAGATGCCGGTTTAAAAATGCCACTGTGGCTCCACGCGAAACACGGCCCTCAGGGCAGTGTGTGCTCCGTCTGTTCTCCCTCGTCTTCCTTCACTGCCGTTTGTCTCGTTGCACTCTCTGCCTGATATGAGTCACAAGATTCACCTCCCTTGTCCGGCCCTTCCACCCCCGAACATCTCCACCAGCCACCACTCATTCTGCTCTGGAGACCTCTTGTCCTCTTGTCGTGGCAGGGCCGCATTCCATCAGCGGGCTGGAATCAATAGTCCCGTTGCTGACGGGTGTGGTTTGACTGTCCTCTTCAGGATCATATAGGATTCCTCTCAGGTCCCCTAGAGGTCCAGAGGCCACTAAACACTTATGACTTGTTAAGTGGCTCCTTTGTGAAGCCACCTCACCAGCCCAAGGTTGGCTTGGTCACCTCCCTCTAAGAAGGGGAAACCGCTGAGCCTTATCTTTGTGTGCCGGTGGCCAAACAATGAGAAACTTTTCATCGCCTCTGCTGGAGTTTACTGTAGTCAGGCCCCCATGCCGGTCAGATCACACAGCCTGCCAGCTGATAAGAACAGAGCGGACGTGATGCTGTGCTGTTCTGACCCGGTTCAGACGACCAAGACAACAATACAGATGAGATGAGGACTGCTGGCCCTACGGATGAATCAAGTTCAGCAAGGGGAAGAGTACGAGTTGGGCTGAGTTTAGGAGATTAAAGAACTAACCAGGGGTAGTGGACGCTGTTAATATCATATTTGATATTCATAATGCCTCTGCTGGCATTTTCAAATATTTTTTTCCACAAACGAACAGGTTTATGGCCTAGCTACATGACTGATAGTGAGCATCATGTGAGAAATTACTGAGAGATATAATTCATATTTGATTGGAAAATGCTATAGGCAGATGACAAAAAAAAAAAAAATACCATTTGTGCGTCCAAATATGAGAAAGGGAGTAATTGTGGGAAATGAAATGCCTCCAGGTCATAAAAAAAATACTAGAATGGCTTACTTTCAACTACTTGAAAGCCCCAATTAAAGCCCCAATACGTGTTGAGAAATTTACCAAATGTTCCAAAACCATCACAATCTGAAATAAATAAAAAATTAAAATTCAAAGCAATTTTATACTGTACAAAAATCTGCACTTATACATTTTAAGGCATAGCCCTAAGTAAGTGGTTTGACTGCCCTCTAGTGGAAAAATAGGATGGGTAAACTAGAAATGACAAATAATTTGCCTCTTGGTATGGGACTACAAACCTAATGATCTCTTTCGGATTCATCGTGGAAAAAAAGATTCATTTTCTTATGGTAAAAGTAACAGTCACATGTGCTGTTACTTTATTTCATTATAACACTTAATAGCTGACTAATCTCCGATTTTTATATATATACACACACATATATATATATATATATATACACACACACACACACACACACACACACACACACACACACACACACACACACACACACACACACACACACACACACACACACACACACACACACACACACACACACACACACACATATATATCTCAAACCTTTCAAAGTGTGACACTTTTTAATTTCACCTCCGCAGATGTATTTTGAATTTTGCTTTATTGGGTTTTGTTTATTAGCTCTTGATTTTTCTTGTCTATTATTTTTCATATTGTACAAAGTGAAACCGAGCAACTAGCCATTCATGTTACGCTTCTTTCTCCAGTTGTGTTTTTTCTGATCGTCTCTGACAACACTTTAAATGACAGGGTCCTGTTACAATTTAATTAGGCAAGTAAGTACAGTATAATAGGCGATGTGACAGCATGTAACAGCATGTTCTTAGTATGTAATAACGTTATACAAAGAGTACTCAATTGTGTAGCATCTTATCCTAGCTATCTTTGTTGCATACGGGGAATGGGTTAACCTACTGATTGTTAGTGCTTGACACTTGTTTCTTGGAAGGAAGGTTATCCAAAGTGTAATTTGGGTTAACCATGTGTTAATTGAATAACTGGTTAATGGTTTGGCTAAGGGGAGGGGCTAGGCCTTAAAAGCCTGCCAACCACAGTTTACGGGGGTCAGTCAGTCTTGAAGACAGTCAGTGTATGTGACTGAGGGCATTGATCATGGAGAACCTTTCTTCAATACACAACATAATAACTCTCACAGCATCTACCAAGTCCAACATATATATATCCTACATGAACACTTAAACATACACACACGCTCATATACATATGTCACCCATGAGCTAATATCAGATGGTATCTCCCACCATCAGCACATCTGCCGTGCCCTCTATTTAAAGCAGCCTTAAAGGTTGAGTATGGAATTCTCTTTTTTGGCCATTTTTGCTAAATTACTTGAAATCTTTATCATAACCCGCTTACAGCCACTGAGTTAGAAGTACTGACATGAAAATTAAACAAGTCAATCATCTGTGGAACGGGCAGGGCTCGAAAAACTCCATCCAATGATTTCCAGACCCACCGAGTGGCTTTGGACATCCCCCGCTCCCTGCGCGACCCCTTCGTGCACATACTCAAAGCTCGTGACCCAGAGCAAGCTTCTGTTTGTTGTTATCCTGCGCTAGCTACTGGAGCTAGCTAACTAGCTAATGGCTCACTCTCGCGCATCTGTGTTTGCTCATGCATGATTGCGCGTCCATGTACTTGGAATGGGTGGAGTAAGAGTCAGCGTTGAAGGAGAGGGGGTAGGACCATTAGAGTTGTGTATTTAGAAAATCTGCTGGGTTTCGCAAATCCCATACCCAACCTTTAAGCAAGCACTCTAGTTGCAACCTGGAATGAGTGAGTCCTGGAAGGACCATGATAAGTATCAAAGGAATAAACCAAACTCAAATAATTGTGTGTATCTACTTGTTGCTATTTACCTGCAGGGGATTTGTGTAAGGTTATGAGCATGGGAAGTTGTATTGTAGTGCGTGCACTCACCACAATAACAGAAGGGAAGGATAAGTAAATGAATGTATGTCTTAGCCAGCAACTAGTGGCATGGCCTTCATGTCACAAACATCCTTACTGTACCGATAGCGATATATTGTTGTTTCTTCTTCTGACAAATGTACTTATTGTAAGGCGCTTTGGATAAAAGCATCTGCCAAATGCCCTCAATGTGAATGTAAATGTTTTGAACGGCATGTTACTGAACAATGAGTTAGGAGTAAGGGGGTAAGGGTTAGGAATAGTCAAAATAGAGCTAGGCATAGGGTTAAGGATTAATGTTATCGCAACCACTAATCCCAACCACACCGTGCCATTATTTACATTGACATTTAGGGCATTTAGCAGAAGCTTATTTGATTTTATCATTTGATTTTATTTGCATTGTTTTAAGTGTATTAGCATACATGCTAGTTTTCAACACCTGTCCAGAGCAATTTTATCCAAAAGCGACTTACAATAAGTACACTTGTCAGAAGGAGAAACAATATCGCTTTCAGTACAGTAAGGATGTTCACAGAACCAAGTGCAAAGCAATTACAATCGCTAGGTTAACCCATTCCCAGTATACAACAAAGATGACTAGGATATTATTAAGTTGCTACAAAACAAAGTACTTTTTTTTAATTATTATTATGATTTTTGGATGGCCAGGCCGTACGACATACAATAAGTGCATACATTAAGTGCCAGGACGTATGACATACGATAAGTGTGTATCTTAAGTGCGAACACGTACAACATACAATAAGTGCGTAGGAGGGGTGAGTCGAGTCCTTTGCGGAAGCTGGTGAGCGACTCTCCGGACCTGACATCGGCAGGGAGCTCATTCCTACACTGAGGTGCCAAAACAGAAAAGAGGTGTGACTTGGATGATCGACTTTTGGTTGCTCTTAGCGATGGTGGTACCAGACGTCCAGCTGAAGTAGTTGAGTGGAACACATCTCGAGTACGGGGGGATGGTTTGAGCAACGCTTAGAGGTAGGCAGGGGAAGTTTCATTGACTGACTTGTAAGTCAGTACCATCACCTTGAATCTGACACGAGATAATACAGGGAGCATGGGAGGTCACGGAAGAGGGGGGGGCGGTCACATGGGAGAATTTAGGTAGGTTGAACACGAGGTGGTTTCATTACGTTATAGCATACGAACTACACTGTTACAGGTAGGTAGGTACATTTACATTTAGTAGATGATTTTATCCAAAGTGCCTTACTACTGTTTATACATTCACACATCAACGGCAGAGTAAATTATGCGAGGGGACACAGCCAGCCCTCGGGGTGAGGTTTGCTCAGGGACACCTCGACACTCAGCTGGATGAGCCGGGGATTGAACTAGTAATAGCATCAATTAATTAATGTCACAGACATTAGCACTAGGCTATCGCCTTCTTTAGTATTTGTCTCCTTCAAAAAACAAACACAAGCTCACATAGCTTATTATACAAGATGAGGCCTTTTGGTGTCCGAGGCAATACGAATGATTCACTAATATTCTGATTCATCATATTTAAAAAAAAAAACACGTATTAGTGTATAATAGGCGTAACACGGCAAATAAGTGGGAATTAAAAATCATTTGCCATGTCTTTTGATTACAAGGAGATCTGGTAGGCCAACCTGGGTCTAGATAACTTGATACAGCTTTTACATTATCATATAAAAGGGTATCGGTTCTCCGTAAATATATAAATGCACCTTCCCTTTCTTGTTCATATTATTGCCAGATTACCAGCCTACTGCTGTCAACGACATTATCATGCAGGGGTAATTTTGCATACTATTCACTTGATGACTTGTATATTATTGCAAAATAAATGAATAAAACGTTGATGATCATCCGCACTGCCACCGACCAACAGAGTACCAGGGGGGTGGGGGACGTGTCACTATGAGTAGTCCTACATCAGAGATCTGTAGGCCTATTATAACCGACATGCAGCAGCTGTACTGGTCAGACAGGTGCCTTCGTGATCCATGACTCCAGTGGGCAGGACAAAGACACGAGTCCAAGAGAATAACACGCCTTCAATTGAGTGAAGTACATGTAACAATAACTATTAAGGATCTCGGCAAGAATATAACATGCTGACTTACCATCCATGCCTGGACACACACACACACACACACACACACACACACACACACACACACACACACACACACACACACACACACACACACACACACACACACACACACACACACACACACACACACACACACACACACACACACACACACACACACACACACACACACACACACACACACCCCTCTTACTTTTTAAAGTCGGTGCTGAACAGTCCGAAGCCCGCCCCGGTGCCGGAGGTGGTGGAGGTCCCCTCCGTACAGACCTCCACTGCAGCCTCCGCTCCTCCTTGGTCGTTGTAGGAGGCGTTCGTCGACATGTTTAACATCTTTAAAAACGTGTGCACTCTAAGCATATGTTATCCCCAAAATGTATATGACGTTCCGAACTGAAACTCCGCCACGTAAACGTATGAATGTGGTGTTGTGGTCAAGAACGGCAAGGATAAACTTCACCGAGATTTCGACTAACTTTTCCACGCAGGAGCGGAAGTGCGGGACGACGGGTCACGTGAGGAGTCCTCGCGCTGGTGCACGTAGAGCGCGTTTCCTTCTAACCACGGGACCGCGGCTCTACAACAGGGGTTCTATGGCGAGTCGCCATACTATGGCCATAGCGGCGGTGTCACGGCGACGTACATAAGGAAATTGTGACAAAATATACGTCTACTCTCGACGTGTGGATAAGTTCGTCGCCACTAAGACGCCTGCTACCCTACGTCGCCGTGAGAACGCCTGAACTAGAGAGAAGGCTATTTAAATATATTAAAGATTTGCGTGAGAATCGGTATCTCTCCAGCAAAAAGTCATCCGAATATAGCCGTGGTCTTACAAATCTCTCCCGGTGGATTGCACGAATAATTGGCGCTCCGGTATCAACAGGGCATGCCATTGTGAACACATGGACTCTGCGGTGAACGCAGCTTTAAATCCCCAAAACCGGGTTATGTTCCAAACTTAACCTGCACAAAACCTGGTCCGACCAGGTTTGATTCAGAGCATATGTTGCTATAGTAACTAACATACCGTGTTCATTTTGGAACGGAAACCCTAGGGTTACCGCAAACCCTGGGTTAATTTGCCCGGTTATGTGATAAAACCGGCTTTGTGGAATACCCAGTGGTGTAGTCCAGGGTATACGCGGGTATACGGCGTATACCCACTTATTTTTCAGTCAGCATTGCGTATACCCACTTCTACTTCTACCCCCCCAGATGCGCACCATTCAGTAGTATCTGCAAGCGAAATCGCGCACTTTTCCCCGGTGAAGCCATGACCCACGCTACTCTGCCACTTATTGGCTAATACTCGCTGCCTTTACTGATTAGATTGGTTAACTGTAGGCATGACGACGAATGAGCCAATCGGAGGGAGAGAAAGGCGGGTCATGCCAAAGTAAATATCGCGAAAGACTAATTTACTTTCACAAGTTCACTTTAAATGATTTTCTATAATAATCCGGTAAAATGAAGCGAACCAAAATCAGCCAGCAACTCAGCAGTTAATGTTAGCGATCGTACACCGGTACAGTTGCCGTCGACGCCCGCTCTGCCCCCCGCCCCCGTCGGAGAGGAGGCTGTTTGAGACCTGGTTGAAGAGCCATCGTGCTGCCTCTTCTGTGTGAAAACTCCTGCAGAAAGCAAGTCTGTCTGGAATTTACTGTAGTATGATCATGGTTAGAAACCCAGTACTGGGCTCAGAGAGCATATCGATGTGTTGTAAATGCAATTTTTATTTTTTCTTTGTAAACTAAATATTGTTGTTGTTACATATTGTTTTGTTGAATAATTTGAATGATGATGTTCAATCATCATATGATATTTATATATATATTGATATTATACATATCTAACGAGATGATTGTTGTGGAAGAGAAATAATCTAATGTTTAATCTAAGGTGAAATATGAATAAGGATGCATTGTCAAAAGTAGTATGTTATTTAAATAAATGTTCAAAAAGTTACTGAAACACCATGTTTACCTCATCTATATTTTACATTCATGCTGGCTGCCTGTGTGACCAGTAATACCTACGAACTGCTCCTGATCAAGTCATGTTAATTTCATAATAGTCGCACACTCTGGCCCATGCTATGTGTTCTGAATCAGCTGTTCAAAGACACCGTTTACAAAAGAAATTACTGATTTGCCATGTGAGAGAATAAGTGTCATTCCAGGAATAAGGAATAGTTGTCTCTCACTAGTCTGTGGGCCAGTATTTGTTTAGTCATTTTATAATCCTTCCTCCCTGAGATCAAGCAGCAGAAATTATGTGCCAATGTAAGTCAACTAAAAAGAGTAGTCTCAAATATCACTGTTTCTAAAAAAGGGTGTTTTTCTGGGCTGCGTTAAAAAAAGGGCAAACATTTAGAGTATACCCACTTCTCCAGGGACCACTACACCACTGGGAATACCCCTCTGCATCAATCATCAAAACATTTTTGAGATCTGTTTTAAAACAGTTTGTCTTTTTGACACATAAAAACTAACGTTTTTTATAAAATGTCATCAACTTATTCATCAACAAGTCATTGGATATATTAATATCAGAAAATAATGAAGAAAAAATTATATATAGAGACTGGGAATCGATCCCCAGTCCCAACGGCGGCGGCGTGCATATCCTCTCCACACGGCGGCGGCGTAGCTTCTCCACACGTTCATTTCACACGTTGTTATCCTTCTCCAGGGAATCCTGGCACGATCCACTCGCCATAGGGTTCCCTCATGGTTCCCTCCCAACCCTTTTTTGTTCCAAGGAACGGCATAGGTCTATTCATAAAAACATTTGGAGGACCGGTTGCCTCAGGCTACCCTCAACCATGCAATGATATGCAATCATACAATTTATAAGAGAAACGTAGGAAAAGTCACCAACAAAAAAGTAGTGCAAAGACACGGTGCTTAATTTACAGTGGTTTTGTTGCATATAACGAACTAGGTGGCAACAAAGACAGTTGAATTAATTTAATATACAAATGTTTCAACTTTCAAAACAATTCACAAAATTTTTCCCTTTTCCAGAAAAGGCTCAATATATATATATATATATATATATATATATATATATATATATATATATATATATATATATATATCATTTAAGTCTGTTCTGTAAATACTTCAAGGCCCGGTTCTAACGGGTTCGGGGACCGGGGTTGGGAATCGAGGATCTACAACGCGTACATCTGTAAACGTGGCACCTGACCGGACTGTTGCCATGGCTACTGCCGTCAGAAGCCTATCAGGTGTTCAGAGATCAGGCGCGTTCACTCCCCTGGTGATAACGAGACGGCTCGCCACTGCCAGTGAAGACGCTCACTCTTGCGTGTTCGCAACAGAGACCGTTCATCATCGCTGCGTTGGGAATCTAAAAGTTATTCACAGCAGGGGTTTTTTATCCGATAAGAACCCAGGTCAGAACTAAACGGAACTTAGTAGGATCAGTTTCAAGTCCGAACGCATGTATTTCCTTGTAGCCTATCACCTACTATCCTTTTGCTTTTATCTATGAGAAGCATTGGGCAACTCTGTTATCAAAATTTGGCCGGAGTAGCCGAACGGAAGTAGAAACATAAGAACTTTCCGACGTCGCGAAAATGTTATCCCCATAATTTCCATGGACCATCAATTCAAGCGATGTGAAGGCGCCATTAGCCTCACAGCCACCGTACAGCCACAGGGTGCACTGTGGGTTTACATAACAACATTTCAAATCATTGATTGGTTTCAATTGAGACATTCAAGGGGATGATTGAAATCCCATTTAATTGCTCGTGTTTTAAATAGCTTTCTTAATCGTCCCATTGTATTGTATTGTTTAAATGTATCGAAATCTTGTCCTGGTTGTTTGACCTACTGTTTAGATATATTGCACATTTGTAGGCTATGTATGCGGTTATGTCCCTAATGCATATTCAAGGGGCTCACTGAAAGTATTAGATGTGTTATTCATTTACTTCGTCTATTTTTGCTAGACACAGAGTTTCGGTCAAGAAGGAATCCAACCGGATTGGTAGTAGCCTACCACCACTCTCCACTACCTGACAGGTCTATCCGTGTGTTTAATGCATCCAATATATCTCATGTTATCATACCATGAAGTATACATCATGGTATGACAGTAGTCGTTGACGGGGTTTTGATCTTTATTTTCATTTAAAAAAAGGATACACTATCTGTCTCTTGAATTTAACTAAAGGCGTTGCACACGCTGATACACGTGATGTGTATCGGTGTATCATTTGGTATATATTTACGTTACAAAAAACACTGTTATTGTATGGTGATGATAACATGTTATTATATCGTCGTTATGTTTCACGGGTCGTCTCGGTAACCTATCTCCGCCCGCCGATTCACTTCCGACGGCGGCGGCGCGTCCACGTCAGAGGAGAGCGCGTCCACGTCAGAGGAGAGGAGCCGTGCTGACATTGCTCTTAAACAAACCTTCAAATCGCCTTTTTTGTTTCCTTTTGCGGATAGGCAGGCGGAACAGCCCGATTAACGCGCCGTTACCATGTCAGACTTCGACAGTAACCCGTTCGCCGACCCGGAGGTCAGCAACCCGTTCCAGGTAGAGAGCTGTGTGCTAGCCTAGCCTGTTCCTGTTGATATGACCCATGCATACTCATGTCAGCTGCGCTGCTGTGTAGTGTGACTGTCTGCCTGTCTGATATGTAGTGGGTCTGCCTGTCTGCCTGTCTGCCTGTCTGCCTGTCTGCCTGTCTGCCTGTCTGCCTGTCTGCCTGTCTGCCTGTCTGCTATGTAGAGTTGGACTATCGTTCCTCTCCGCTCACATTCAGATCAGATTAGATTCTGGCTTCGGTTGTACCATTTGTGTTATGATAGTCGTTGACGACATTTCTCTGCCATTGCTTTTTTTGTAAGTGCAACTATATGTGCAGTTATTTCCCTAGTGGATGTATATTAAAGGGATAGCCGAATGTATTAGATGTGCTGTAAGTTTACTTTGTCAATACGAGGCAAAAAGTTAAAACATCTGATCCAGACAGTTACAGTTAGAGTCTCAGAATATAATTAACCCGACATGATTGGTAATACCAATCCACTTACTACCTAACATTATGTCTATCAGTGTACATATTATGCATCCTATGTATCTCATGTTATCATAACATGATGTATATCTAAATGCATTGTTAAACGACGAAATGATGAATTTTTGGTTTGGATGGGTTCTTCTCTTTTATGTGAGGCCAGCAGTGCCGTTTTGTGCTTAAACTGCTCAATAACTTTCCTAGACCTCCAAGTACATCTCTGCATGCTTATTGTAAGCGGACAGGCCTTACACAGAATAACAGTGCTCATGTTACACCCAACCTTACACATTTTTATTTTATTTTTAAGGTTAGTGTAACTACTTGTTGGCAGAATAAAATATAGAGTTGGTTGGGTTTACAAGTCAAAATGGATAACAAATGTCACGACAAGAGTGACGGGACATTTGTAAGCCAAGTCCGCTCACAATAAGCATGCAGAGATGTAGGAGGTCTAGGAAGTTATTGAGCAGTTTAAGCACAAAACGGCACTGCTGGGTCTTGGTTGTTATGTAATGTGGTACAGTACATACATCATGTATTAATATGAATACACATGCCATTGATATCAAGGGCAATTTGACAGTTAAATAGTGGATGGTTATTAGTGACATGTGGTTGGTCGTCTAGTGTTCCTGCACCTCTCTTTAGTTTGTTGGCTTCTGCTTTAGCCCCAAAACCAATGGAGCCGTTACCCCGAGCCATGTTTAATAGTTAATTAAATCATATGTTGCTCCATCACTAACAGGTGGTATCATGATCCACTTGGCAACTGAGTTATTTGTGTTTAGACTAATCATGCATCTAATCGTTTATGCAGTCTGTTTCACAGTATTTGCTGTATAGTAGGCAAATATTTTTTTAAGAAACTCTAACTCTTCAATCAATTGGTAAATGTAATTTGGTTTTAAGTTTTAACTATTATTATTGACCTTCTTAAATGATCATTTGACTGTCAAGGCATTTGAGGAATGAAACGCAGCAGTCAAAGTGTACATTCGTGGGGCTACTGGAAAGACCTCATTAACAATGAATAACAACACACTAAATATTTAACACTCTGGCCTGGCAAAAGTCGTGTGTGTGTGTGTGTGTGTGTGTGTGTGTGTGTGTGTGTGTGTGTGTGTGTGTGTGTGTGTGTGTGTGTGTGTGTGTGTGTGTGTGTGTGTGTGTGTGTGTGTGTGTGTGTGTGTGTTGCAAGGAGAGATGTCCCTATAACTTTAAGAGTCAGGAAGACATAACAAGTGCTTGTCTGGAGACTGTTAAACTGCTTGTGGATAGAGACTACTGATCTTGACTAGGATACTCATTGAAGGGCTGTATGAATTACTGCTAATGGTAAGCTTCCTCTTTATCTCAATTGCTGCTAGTGTCGGTCTACACAAAAAGCAAAATGTTACGTTGCCTGTATAGGAGGAAAAATTTGTAAGTGCACTGTAATTCACTGGAATGTGCTCCATGAGTAAACATTAAATTTAGGCGTGGACAAATAACCACTGTGCCTGGTTATTCATCAGCTGCTCAGGCTTTTAGTTATTGAGCTTTAGCTAGTTTTTTGTCATCACTTCTCTGTAAAATATGATGTAAATATTTTATACATATTTTAACGATCCATCAGACGTCAATGTCCTTCTTTATATTAATCCTTTTTATTTCTATCTCAGTTCTGCGTCTAGAGATGTTCCTTCCATTTCTGTTACAACCCATAGCTATTTATAGACGGGCTTGCTGTGAAAATGATCAGAGTGAAGCCATGTTTGGCAGTATAGAATTATCCGCTGGATGTTTTTAGAGTAATGAGTGCTTATGTCTTCACAATGGGAGGACTAATAGCCGAGCCGTTCTCTGTTCAGCCCCACTTGGTATCCAGGCTGTTGTCACCAGAAAAGCAGAAGTGATCGTATGAAAAATATTCTGTGTGATTTGTATTTAACAGAGCTCTGTCTCTCCTTGTTCGTACTTCAAAGGATCCGTCGGTGACTCGCGTAACTCAGAATGTTCCCTCCGCTCTCGAAGAGTACAACCCTTTCACAGATGGCAAACCAGTAAGTAACACGCAACAGAATGTTCTTCAGAGCATTTACTCATCTTCTTGATTATGTCTTCACCTATTTCCCTATACATGATGGTGCACTACATGGCCTGACATTTGATGGATTCATACATAATCTCAGGTCTTTTATTATAATTACTGATGCAAACGTTGTAGTATTGCAGATATCAATGAAAATAAAGTACATGACAAATTCATCGAGTGGCCAAGTTTGAAACCATAGAAAGTGTTTTAACTGGGAAGACTATTGACATCAATGAAACCCAGCGAAACTCATAATGCTGATGCAGAATTAAACCAATGATCTAATGACCTAAACCTTATATCTGTATTACGGCAACTAGCTAACCATGCCCTCCTTTCCCCTTCCCATAGGCTTCTCTGGCGGCCATGGCACCCAAAGCAGTTGGAGCCGCCATCCATGCCCAGCCCGCCATCATGAACCCCACCGAGGACACCCTGTCCTACGCACAGCCCCCCACCCAGGTCTGGTCTCCCTCCGTCCACCGTCTCGCCACACCTGCTATCTTCACACTCAATAGCAACTCGTTCCTGATGGAGAGAGTGCACTGGGTGGTCCATGCCTAGAATGGGTTAGCTGGAGTAGAACTGAGAACTTGATTTAGATGCTGAAGGTCTTGGTTTGTGTTGTGCGTCGTGTGCAGGAGCAGGCACGCATAGCCGAGGAGCTCCTGAGGAGACAGGAGGATCTGGAGAGGAAGGCTGCGGAGCTGGACCGCAGGGAGAGAGAGATGCAGTCGCTGAGCGCCTCAGGAGGTGGGCAAGGGGCGGGGGGGGGTTGGCCTTCCATCCATCCAAGAGAGGGGGATCACAGAGGGGGCTCTGGTTCAGTCCAATGTTTGGGGCTGCTTCCTGTCATCCAGGTGGACTAGAAGGAAAGTCAACGGTGCAAGTGGTCGATCGGCTGGAATGACTCATTAAAAATAGTTTTAAGGAAAGTTTTCCATAGCTTAGGGAAGGGAACTTACGCTTGAAACATGGCAAAATGAGTGGCACAGGACCAATCATGAGCTTTTATCACCCGACCATGTGCATGGTTGACTCCCGGTGACTCCCGGTGTTGGTTCCTAGGCAATCCGGGAGGTTAAGTCAAAGGCTGTCCTATTGTTATTACTTTTTAATACCACCTCTTGAATTCTGCAGGGCCTCTAGCACCCATGCTGAGCACCCATATGACGTCATGGCGTTGTCCTATGGGTCCTGCTCCTTACTTTCTCTAGAGTTCTTCACTACACCAGTCACCGACCCCGACGCTTTGAGCCAACTCTTCAATCAATCGTTGTTTACTCAGGCTGATGACGGACTAGGATTATGAATATTAATTATTACTGTTGTTTATGTCCTGGTAGGCCGGAAAAACAACTGGCCTCCACTTCCAGAGAAATTCCCAGTAGGGCCATGCTTCTACCATGACATCACCGTGGACATCCCAGTGGACTTCCAGAAGACCGTCAAGATCATCTACTACCTGTGGATGTGTGAGTGATCCTCTCATTCCCCATACTGCTATGTGTGTGAATGACCCACCACCGCACACATCCCTTTGGGAGAATCCACTTGAGCTATATCCAAACCTAATACCAAACGTATTTCATGGAAGTGACGGTTGAAAAGTTGTATGGCTTCTTCCTCTGATGGAAAATGCTGTAATAAACCTCAAAGAAAATGAAAGGAGGTACAGTATATCTTATACATGTAGTTTGCTTAATCATTGAATGACCATGATCAGAGATTTAAGAAAACTCAAATTGAAATACCAGCCTTTCCGACAACAAATCTGCAGCCGGTATTTTCTCGTGGGAAACGTTGTGTCCAACATTCGGGGTCGGAACGTTGTTTTGGCCTGTGTGTATGATTCACTATTCTCTGAGTACCCTGGGTTGCCAGATATGAAAGAAGTTGGCACACAAGCCCAGCATAATGCAGCCGTAGAAGCAAACAAATGTACTGGATGAACTGAGAGTGTACTAGATTCGATCCAGAATCAAAAGCCTCGCCCTGAAAAAAATGCATGAGCAGAGTCCTGCTATGACACCTGCAAATCTCTTTGGAGGTGGGCGAACGCTTTCAAGATGGGCACCACAATTGCCGGACGAGCTTGTTTATAATTTGCAGAAAAGGAATCGATTGCAAACGTATCCATGAGCAGGTCACACACACACTGACGTTTTTTCTGGCCCCACATCAAAAAATACCTTCTTCAGGGGAAATAACATGTGACGTGATCGTTGTTTTAGTAGGCTAGTCAGGTCAGACCGGCTGATAATGTCAACAAGTGCAGCCCAACTGCCAACTGGTGCACTGACTGTCCGCAGCTGACCCTTCCCCCACTATCTTCCTCATCTCACAGATCATTTATGAATAAGTTGGGAATAGCTACTTCTCACATTTGGAGAAAACCCCAAAATATATTCTATAATACAAATATATATGGGGGCAGTCTCCCCCCTAAGCACCCAATGGCAATGGTCCATATTGAAGTTTTTAAATATAGAAGTTAAATACAGGTGATGTAAAATAAGATGTAAACCCGAAACCAAAAGCCCTGTTTGAAGTTCCTCCAGAGGCAAACCGGTTACCAGGTCTGGGTCACTAAACAGGACTCAACATTAACCCTTTATTTTTTGTAGTTTTGTTAATGGTTCGTTATTGTTAGTGACATCCTTTTTTAAAACGAATCGAATACAGTTCTGGTCAGTCTGTAAGGTAACCTCAGTAAGGTTTTGTGGAGTTTACTCATAGGCGTTTACTTTTCAACGTAAACTCTATTGCAAGCGTTCTCATTCTCCCCCCGTTATCCCATGGCTCGAATTAAAAGAAAGCAACGAAGGCTTTGTTCCTTTAAGAAAATATCTATGTGTGCGAGCATGAAACCAAGGAAGGGAAGTAAAATAATAGATATCTCCTTTTTTTGCCACTGACTGAAAGAGAAAGAAAGAGAGGCTAAATGAATTCAGTAAGCTCATGATGACTGAGCACATGACCAGGTCATGTGCTCTCAATTGTGTGGCTGTGTCACATGATTGGCTGGTAGCTGGCCTTACAACCAGCCCTCCCTGGCACAGACGTCCCTAGTGTCCCTGTTCTCCTTCCTCTCTCTCCCTCTGTTATCGGGGGTCTTCTGTGACTGAATGTAGGGATCCCCTCCACGTCATGCCGCTTCGAACCAGCTACGCCTCTACTCACATATAACCCCACTTTAGCGTCACGTGTCACATTGTGCGTCTGCGTCCTGCTGTGTGTAACCAGAGGATTTCCGTCACATTCCCCAGAGTTGTGTGAAATGTAGGCCAGCAGCACAAACCTCTGGGGCTGTAAGACTCATGACTACCACCACCCGGTGGTACCTCAGCCCTAACCTTAACCTAACCCTAACCCCTGGGGCTGTAAGACTCATGACTACCCCCGCCCGGTGGTACCCCAACCTTAACCCTAACCTTAACCTTACCCTAACCCCTGGGGCTGTAAGACTCATGACTACCCCCGCCCGGTGGTACCCCAACCTTAACCCTAACCTTAACCTAACCCTAACCCCTGGGGCTGTAAGACTCATGACTACCCCCGCCCGGTGGTACCCCAACCCTAACCCTAACCCCTGGGGCTGTAAGACTCATGACTACCCCCGCCCGGTGGTACCCCAACCCTAACCTAACCCTAACCCCTGGGGCTGTAAGACTCATGACTACCACTACCCGCACCGCTTTTCCATCACTGCCTTGCAGGTCCTTCTAACCAGTCGTGTGTGTGTGTGTGTGTGTGTGTGTGTGTGTGTGTGTGTGTGTGTGTGTGTGTGTGTGTGTGTGTGTGTGTGTGTGTGTGTGTGTGTGTGTGTGTGTGTGTGTGTGTGTGTGTGTGTGTGTGAGAGAGAAATGGAGCAGCAAGAATGTTAATATTGTTGTGTACACCCTTGCACGTGTGTTTCCTCACTCCGTGATGTTAAGCTGTACCCCAATAGTTCTACATTCGGTTTCTGTGATTTCCTGGAACGGATCAGTCATGTTCTAAAGCACTCACCTGCTGTTCCCCTCCAGTCCACAGTGGGACGCTGTTCGCCAACCTGATTGGCTGCATGGCCTGGTTCATTGTGGACTCGTCCCGAGGGGGAGACTTTGGATTGGCCATCCTCTGGCTCCTCTTGTTCACCCCCTGCTCATTTGTCTGTTGGTACAGACCACTTTATGGCGCGTTCAGGTACACTCACTCACTCACTCTCTCACTTCAACTTTCCAAGCAAACTCAAACCTCTGACTATTAGCCTCAAGATATGTAAAAAATATATATAAACTGTGTATATTTCAATAAAATGTCCAAAAGTAATAAGTCATACTGTATTAGTAAACATTTTGCTCTGTGCTTCTGTGTTGTACTTCTGCAGGAGTGACAGCTCCTTTAGGTTTTTCATCTTCTTCTTCGTGTATGTCTGCCAAGTGGGAGTGTACGTTGTCCAGGCGATCGGCCTCACAGGGTGGGGTGCTAGGTGAGATGACATGTGGCAGGCACGTTGTCAGCCATTTTGAAGGGACACAGCCGACCCTTGATTGTTCTGCTATGTTTCTTATTTCTTCTTATTAAATACCTTAGCTTAGCTTAGCTTAGCTTAAATGCTATTCTCAAGGTAGGTATTGCTGTCCTCTGGCTAATCAAGCACATTAGTAAGCACGAGTAGCTAGGTACAGTTGTAAGGCCCGATGATGGTATTTGACTGTAAGCCAAGGCAGGAAAGGCAACTATATTTATAGATCACTTTTCATACACAAGGCAGACTCAAAGTGCTTCACATAGAAACGTTGTCATACAATAAAAATTAATAATATAATAAATTAAAGAAATTAAAAAAATAAGGCAAAGTAAAAAAAAAAAAACGTACCGTACTTGGCATAGCTCAGTCTACCTAGCGTAGTTGATGTTCTTGTCTTGGCAGGGCCTCAGTGCTCATCACTGATGTTATCAGGCGTGTTAAGTGCAGTTGTTCAAGCCTTGTTTTGAGGCGTTGACTGGTCCTTTCATACGGTCTTCCCTCAGCGGCTGGATCTCTGCCCTGACGTGCCTGAACACGAGCATCGCCGTGGGCATCATCATGATCCTCATCGCCGGGCTGTTCACAGCGCTGGCGGTCATGTCCCTCATCATGTTCAAAAAGGTAGGAAACTCTTGCTCGAGTACGTCTACTTCAGGTACTTTCTTCCCAGAAGCACTGGTGGAGTAAGCGGCTACGGGGTTGGATCCCGAGCCCAAAGGTCCTGGGTTCTACCGCCCAAAGGTCCCGGGTTCTACCGCCCAAAGGTCCCGGGTTCTACCGCCCAAAGGTCCCGGGTTCTACCGCCCAAAGGTCCCGGGTTCTACCGCCCAAAGGTCCCGGGTTCTACCGCCCAAAGGCCCCGGGTTCTACCGCCCAAAGGCCCCGGGTTCTACCGCCCAAAGGTCCCGGGTTCTACCGCCCAAAGGTCCCGGGTTCTACCGCCCAAAGGTCCCGGGTTCTACCGCCCAAAGGTCCCGGGTTCTACCGCCCAAAGGCCCCGGGTTCTACCGCCCAAAGGCCCCGGGTTCTACCGCCCAAAGGTCCCGGGTTCTACCGCCCAAAGGTCCCGGGTTCTACCGCCCAAAGGTCCCGGGTTCTACCGCCCAAGGGTCCCGGGTTCTACCGCCCAAGGCCCCGGGTTCTACCGCCCAAAGGTCCCGGGTTCTACCGCCCAAAGGTCCCGGGTTCTACCGCCCAAAGGCCCCGGGTTCTACCGCCCAAAGGTCCCGGGTTCTACCGCCCAAAGGTCCCGTGTTCCATCGGCCAAAGGTTCCGGGTTCTACCGCCCAAAGGTCCCGGGTTCTACCGCCCAAAGGTCCCGGGTTCTACCGCCCAAAGGTCCCGGGTTCTATCGCCCAAAGGTTCCGGGTTCTATCGCCCAAAGGGGCTAGGTTCTACTGCCCAATGTCTGCAGCCCTATCAGTCGGCCCCCTAACTCCACATCCTGCTTCTACATGACATGAATCTGAATCCACATCCACTGTCCTTTGGATGAAGTTATCTGCCATTAGACAAAAGGTAAATGACCCACATGGTGTCTTGACAACCTGTTCCGTGTCTCCCCCTCCCCCCAAGGTGCATGGGATGTACCGGACCACGGGGGCCAGCTTTGAGAAGGCCCAGCAGGAGTTCGCCAGTGGGGTCATGTCCAACAAGACGGTGCAGACGGCCGCGGCCCGGGCGGCCCAGGAGAGCTTCAAAGAGCAGATCTGAGCCAGACCCACCTTGCCATCCTTACCAATACTACACATGAGACACTTCAGATCCCCCCCCCCTTCCCTCGCCAAGGTTAACCTTCTATCCCCCCTCTCTCCCCCACAGCCTTCTCTCGTCCAATCACAGTGATTATTATTATAATGTTTTTTCTCTTTGAATGAGTGAATATTACTAATAGAATGAATGCCTGCATCAATGGAAAAAAAGCACCCTGGCAGTACCCCGCCTCACCCCTTCTCTGTAGGATCCGACCCCCACACACACCCACCACCCCACTCACACACACCCATCTACCAGCACCGTCCCTGGCATCCGGCCAGCCCTTAACCAGCACAAAAGTGTGTGTGTGTGTGTGTGTGTGTGTGTGTGTGTGTGTGTGTGTGTGTGTGTGTGTGTGTGTGTGTGTGTGTGTGTGTGTGTGTGTGTGTGTGTGTGTGTGTGTGTGTGTGTGTGTGTGTGGCCTATTCATTATTGCCCCATCAAGTTTTCATTGTATTAATTCTGGTCATTGTTTTCAGACACAAACTCTCTTGTCTCTGTGGGTTATGTTACGTCCCAGAACTGCCTGTTTCTGTTATTTATTTCTGGACTACAGTTGGGAGGAGTGGATGGTTTGGAGTGCATCGGGGGCCTCACTCTGCTGCCCCCTAGTGGAGCGATTGAGAGCTGTAAACGATGAATGCTGTGCATTCCACGACGCATGGTCTTTGCCTTTTGTATTCTACTTACCATGATCTGCTGGGTTATTTTGGGTCTGATTGGAGGTTCCTCTGCTTGGACTCAATGCCTTTGACGTTGCGCGGGTCCGTCGCTAATACAAAGTTGCACTTTAACTTGTATTTTTTGTTTGCATTTCTGCCGTCATTGCAAACTTGTCTTTAAATAAATAATCACATTGGCGTTCTGAGTGGAGCTTTAGGTGACACGTTTCCTCATACAAATGAATCACCATGTTTATCCGCCGGTCTGCTCCTTGAGCCGCGGCCACCTTGGTTCTGGTCAAATTCGGGCCCCTTCTGCTGCGCCACGGATCCAAATTATTGTCCCGCGGTTTGAAAACGGCACAACCCGTCTCCAGCCTTTCTGAGAACATGGGAGATTTACCTCAGAGTCCCCTCAGGGGTGCAGGCCTGCTCTGTCTGCACCTCCACACTGAGGCTAGAAAATACATTCAGATACACGCGTACATACTTCGACCCTTCGGGTAAGCAACGTAGAGCTTCCGACCGTGGGCGTAATCTGATGTCTTAGTTCACCGGTCTTGTGTGGACCGACTGTCCAGGACTGCGATCACATCGTTATTTTGTTGCAGTGAACTTGAAGAGCAGTTATGTAAAACTTTGGAAATTAAAACTCTCCGCGCTACTGTATCTCCGTTTAGACCGTGTAGCGTTATCTTTTGGGATGCAGCGGGGGGGAATGGAGTTAAGAGTGATTTTAGATGTAAATAAATCCGATAGTTTGCTATGTGTTAATCGGAGTAGTGTATCTTACTGTGAGAATGTTAAACACAGGTCTCTGTCCTATCTAGGGGTGTGTGTGTGTGTGTGTGTGTGTGTGTGTGTGTGTGTGTGTGTGTGTGTGTGTGTGTGTGTGTGTGTGTGTGTGTGTGTGTGTGTGTGAGAAAAATGGTGCACCAAGCTACTTAATATTTTTCCTACCGTTTGTATAATCAATGGCATCTAATAAATATCAACTATCACGTTGATACATCTGTTGCATATGAAAAATGGCAGACGATCCTTAATTATCGATTCGACACCGTTTATGGTAGAAACACTGAAAACTGAATGAGTCAATCATGGAGGGATGTTGGTTAATAGTGAACCAACGATTAAGAGTGTTTCTAACTGAATTAGAAAAATAAATAAATAATAATTGAGTCAATCATGGAGTGATGAGAATCATACGATTACGAGCTTTTCCGCTAAATACCTGTGTGCGGTAAAGATCGACCATGGTGTAGGCTACTCTGATAGCATGTTGAATAGGTAGTTTTGTATATTTATTGTAATAACGTTTAATAAAATTACTCATGTTTGATGTATTTGTCTAATTTATTGTGTACAATTCCGTTTGGGGGGAACTGACAACATGCCTAATGACACTATTTTGGGGGAGCGGGACTCGCGACTCTTCACTTAGATGGCAAACAGGCAACTAAACACCAGCAGAGGGCAGCAGTCTCAGTATGGGAAGATGTAGCCTAATTTGTGCAGATTATATGTCACTGCTTTCAGATGAAAATTATTCCGATGCAAACAGTGCTTAAATAATTCACTATCCTAAGTGTTGAAATACATTTAAACAAAAGTAAAGTCAATTGAAAACATACCACTTTTATGAATTACAAAGTTACACAGACATAAACTAGACCCAGAAGTGGTGACCTGGACGCTCAGCAATAACTCTGGTATTTTCTCACTGGGCTTTATATGCCAGTTGACTAATCCACAACAATCCACCTAACTACACACAACCAATTAACAAATTATCTCACACGAACAGAGGGATATCCGAGCAAAAACACTATGGATTAAATGTTTTACTGAAAAAGAAAACATTATACTTGATTGTGAAAAAAAAAAAAGTAGCCGGATTCATACAGTTCATTTAAAAGTATCTTTATTGATTTGGCAGAAACACATTAGGATAGATAGGTTGTTATCTATCCAAGATTAATCATCCATGGCTAGATTCCCCAGAACAAGGTCCCTTCTAGAAACACGTAGAGAGGAACTAATCCTTATACCCCATCATTTATTCATCTATTGAATCTCCTTAATACTTCATTTGTGTGAGCGTAACCTGTGTCTTCAAGCACAGAGAGCACTATATTATTCATACGAGGAGCAGAACGGAACCAGAGAGACGTTTCAGTTTTCAGTTAAAACGAAAATGTAAAGCAGAAGTTTCACACATAAAGAAAAACCATATCTACATTAATAACACAGACCTCTCTCTCATGAAGCCCCCCAGATGCTTCACTGGCGAGTCCATACCATCAATACATTTCAAGGGTCTAACAAATACAAAAGTCATTCAAGCACAACGTTACATTCTTCTAAGGCTTGGAACTCGGTCCACTTGCTTTCTAAAGGCCTTATTTAACGTTGTTTTATTTATATTCAACTGAGTAGTGGTTCCCTTGTTGAGTTGTCACCCTGCCCTCTGTGGCGCTCTGGTGGAACGCAGCAGAACCTTGTGGTCCTGGTCGGAGGAACCGGAACCCACAACCCAACGCAAGGTATGATATCATCTTCATCATCATCATCATTATCATCCCAGTGCTCTGGATGAACCTGACCATCATTCTCTCATCCTCTGTACAGTCTACACATGCACACACACGCACGCACGCACACACAAACACACACAAACGGACACACACACACACAGATACACACACACAGACACACACACACAAACACATATTTACAAAACACAGCTCTTGTGGACACCCACATGAAGAACTATGATATGGAAAGAAAACGAGACCTCATCTCCTCTAGTGGTAAACAAAGAAAAGAGGAGAAAGTACACACACACACAAACACAGACACACACGCACAATAGAAAAACACAAAAGACGCAGACGACACACTCAAGAAAACTTGGCATCTCCCAAGCGTCAACACTCAGCACATGAATACACTCTTCAGTCTTTAGTGGTAAACAAACAGCAGGGCCTGCTTCCTGCGGCCCGGGCCAGTGTTCAGAGGCCCTCCTCCGCCTCTGCCTCTCCTCTTCAGAGGGGAGGACACCCCTAGAGGAGGCAGATGAGGCTCTTCCCCTCCTCAATCTCCTCCTGCACCTTGTCGCTGGAGGTTGCGATCTCGGCCTGCGCGGAGAATACGGCGCACAGGAAGGTGAGCACGGTGCCGCCCATGGCGGTGTAGAAGGCCCAGCCCATGGAGCACAGGCCGGCGCGGTACGGCCCGGCGTCGTGGCCGCAGTACAGCTGCACCTTGTCCGAGCCCCAGCCCGCGGGGAACAGCATCAGCCCCAGGATCAGGAACAGACCTGAGGAAGACAAGAGCAGGAGTGTTGAGGAGGATTCATAGATCAACCGTGATTGGGAAACGTAAAGTCGTGACAGCACGTTCGATGGTGACATACAGCCCTTCCCCCCCTCTAAAACCAACCGTACAACCTCCATGTCCTGCGCAGGAAGGTGTGTACAATGCATGTGCAAACATCTTCAGGTACAGATAGATGAAGAGTGCTGCTCTACTCAGAAGGTTTCTTTAAGAAACACTTGACTGGGTCCATGGGTAACATCCTGCTCATGACTCAATGTGAGATCTAATGTATTGGTTTGTGGGCATCATATATACATATATATATATATCTATATATATATAGATATATATATAGATATAGATATAGATATAGATATAGATATAAGACTGAATACAAAAAGACCCCTGCATGAGGCATCATTGCGTGGAGTAGAGAAAAACCCACTACGATTATCTCATTAAAATAACAACTAAATTTCCGGATGTCAAAACATTTCCACGTATTGTTATCATAACAAACCCTTATGCAAACAATTCCGTAATTCCCGAGGCAGGGAAAGAAGAAGGCATGGAAACAACAGGAAGATGGGGAGAGGGGAAACCTGAGGCCTTCCCCTCTCTGACTTGACTGGACTGCTTCCTGTTTCTGTCGAGATGAAGAGGGCCACTTCCTGTGAAGCAGTCCATTCATCGCTGTTTTCCCCGAACCTCCACAACACTCAGTAGTAGTACAATAAAGGCTGCTGTTACTCTATTGTGTAAATTCTATTTATATTCTAATATTGTAGTTTATTTTTTAATTATTTGTATGTTCAATTATATTGATGTGATAGTTCCCGTATGTAATGGATTTGGTGGATTTGATGTACTTCATTGGTATTGGTATTTCATTGGTATATTCATTCTTTTTTTTATTGGCAATAGACCAATAAAATCTTTATGTCATGGCGGTGGGTCCCTTGCCATTAACATTATTCATTCCTGTTTAAAGCCATGTTCAAATACATTTTCAAAAGAAGGCCACAATATTTCCTGCTGCTCCTCATGCCTTTCTCTGATACTTCTCCAGTTTCATTTGACACATACACAGCTCAGGGGGGGGATTCTTGTTGGTTTGCAGAGCAGCCAGGCTGGATCAACTACAGGTCCTCCTCTAGTCCCCGACCCCAGTGCTGCTCCTCATTCCCACGGGAGGACCAGATCAGACTGCTGGCCAGAGGGCATGGAGCTAACTCAATCTCTGAAGGAGACATCACGATAATGACATTATAGATAGTAAATCAGGGGAGGATGAGAGAGAGAGGGAGCAAGAGAGAAAGGAGAGAGAGATAGAGAGAGAGGAAATCAAGGTCACTCTAGCATGCAAGCCTTGTTCCAACATTCAATTTGTCTTGCTTGTTTCTGCTCCTATAACAGGCAACACACCGTTCACACCTTTTGAACTTGAATAACCTTTAAATCTGTAATGGATGAATGGATGAGTGGCGTGTTTTCAACCTCATTGCTGGTGTTGTTTAACCGTTCACGTAACCTTAAACATTTTCCACTGGAAACACTGTTTTCTTTCCAATACCGATAGCACCGCCCGGGGCTAATGTGTGTGACACGTCTTGATAAGGAATAAGATGTTATCAAGGTATTCGTGTGTGTATGTGTGTGTGTTTCTGTGTGTGTGTGTGTGTGTGTGTGTGTGTGTGTGTGTGTGTGTGTGTGTGTGTGTGTGTGTTTGTCTGTGTGTGTGTGTGTGTGTGTGTGTGTGTGTGTGTGTGTGTGTGTGTGTGTGTGTGTGTGTGTGTGTGTGTGTGTGTGTGTGTGTGTGTGTGTGTGGTCTGTATCCTCCCTGGGCCCTCCTGATTATAATGCATTCACCTGAATGATTGAGTAGCAAATGTTGACATCTACAATGACTTAATTTCTCCACTGTTTACTTGATTCAACATCGGAAATAAGAGACGCATCGGGTGTCGCTAGAGCGTTTGTCTTGACATCACAGGAATTATGGACTATCGGTTTAAATATGTTCAATATTCATTCAGTATCGTCTTCTTGTGTGGTCTAATCTCAAACAGGTATGCTGCGGACATTGGGGAATATGCTCACATATGCTAATTGGAATATATACACATATACTAACAATTTGCACCCAAGTTGAATTGTCCCCTTAAAAGCTGCTGTAGGTCACATTCTAGAAAAAGAGAAAAAAGTGAAAAAAAGTTGTCCCCCTTTCTGCTCCCCTCCCTTCCTCCCTCTCCCCTCTCTACGTTTCTCCTCCTCAGAAGTGGTGCATTTCACGCGCATTTGATTGACAGGCAAGATGGGTTCCTCGACCAATCAGGGAAGAGATGCCCTGATTGGCCAGAGAGGAGCCATGGATGTCTAACAGGTAAGTTGTCTCGTCCGGAGACAAGCGTGCGGTCACCAGGACAGATATGCTCACAGCGCATTTCCCTCGCTAATAGACGTTGAATGTCTTACATTTCTAACAAACAACACCTGAATAATCTCAAATCAAACCAACAGCACCGTGTAGAGGAGCTAGAGTATGGCAGCGTAACTCATGAATCGACTCAACCCTAAAGTGTCTAAGGAGCCACGATATAAATTAAAACAACTGGTGTGCTGCAGAACCAACCTCTAAAGTGCCAGGCTCCTTCTCTTCCTACTGTCTTCCTCTCGCTCCCTCCTCCGCTCTCCTCCCCCTCACTCCGTATAATATTAAACAAGGAAATGAAAACTAGGTCATGAATTCTTTCCACATGTTGGTGCGTTTGCCTTGACGTCCAGGCAGGGCCTCGCTTATGGATCCAAGGTATGGTTCTAATTCTCCCCAGCTCGCCTCAACGTGGATCCACACCCCACACACACACACACATATATACACACAAACACACACATATATATATACATATACGCATGCACACGCACACACCTATATACACATACAAACACGCACACACACACACACACACACACACACACACATATATCCATATCTACACACGCGCACACACACAAAAACACACACCAACACACGCATGAACACATCGACAGACACACACAAACAAGACTTTCCAGGAGTCTGTTAAACTAAATCCCTCGCTACACGCTTAACTTTATAACTCAATATCCTCAATATGCTCCACCCTTTTCTAGAACATTCTCTCTCTCAGCTAACTCCTGTCTCTGTCATTTCCAAACCTTCCATTTCCCCTTTGTTTGTACAGGGATGCCTTCAACTTTGCTTGCTCCTACTGTAAGTTCACCCCGCCTGGTTCCCCCTCTCTCTCTCCCCCCGCCTCCCTCTCTCTCTCTCTCTCTCTCTCTCTCTCTCTCTCCCCCCGCCTCCCTCTCTCTCTCTCTCTCTCTCTCTCTCTCTCTCTCTCTCTCTCTCTCTCTCTCTCTCTCTCTCTCTCTCTCTCTCTCCCTCCCCCTCTCTCGCCCTCCCCCTCTCTCTCTCTCTCTCTCTCTCTCTCTCTCTCTCTCTCTCTCTCTCTCTCTCCCTCTCCCCCTCTCCCTCTCCCTCTCTGTCATGCAGCCCATACCACCACCAGCAGCGCCATCCCAACCTCCACCTCCACCACGACCTCCACCTCGCCCTGCCCCCAGCACAGCAGGTCTTCATTCTCTTCCAAGAAATCCTGCCGCCCCCACCTCCCCCCTCCCCCCCTTGCTTCGGGAAAGAGCTGACGGAGGAGGGCTGACAGATGGGGGAGAGGAGGGGTAAGACACACATAGTAGAAGAAGAAAACAGCTTACAATGAAACGACAAATGTACACTTTTCTTTTTGAGCCGAGGATGTTTTTATTACTATGAATAATATATCCCCGCCTCCATCCCACGAATGCACACTATGTGCAGTACCTTGGGTGACTTGAAAAGCTTGAGGCAAATGCATGAATGACTATAGCTGGCATTGTTTGTAACGACAGCCCTCTTACGCGTCGATTTTGTGCGTTGGTTGTATATTGTTGGCCAGTTGTCCAACATGTGACTATGTACTGTTGGAAGTAGCATTCTTCCAGACAGCTGTTCAACTCCTCTCTATTTCATGTCCTGGTCTTACATTTAACAACCCGGGATGTTCCATGTTGACATCATCCCTGCCTCTGTCTCTGTCTCTGCCTCTGTCTCTCTCGCTCGCTCGCTCTCACACTCGCTCTCTCTCTCCAGGGTGCACACCTGGACTGTAAATATAGACATAAGGAGGGAAGCAGAACATGAGTCATCTTATTCAGATGGACCTCGCTCTTCCGCAGTAACAACAATCTGATGTCATCGTTTGCAGTGTTTGGTTTCTATCCAGTGTTTAGATTGGCTGCATTGACAGTACATACACATGATGCACCAAATTCAGCGATTTCTTTATTCCAAATTTGATAGTTTTCCAGTGTATGTTGTACTGATTTTGTGGTCATTGGATTATCACGGCCCTAGTTCTTTTCCAGTTCAGTAGCCACATCACAGCAGATGGACTCGTTTTAGCTTCGTAAATAAACAGAATATTTTTTTTTATTGAAAGGTGCAGTTTGTAGGATTTAGCCTCTCACCCCTCCACTTCCAACCACGTAAGAGAAGCTGGCCTGTTCAGGCCAGTAAGGTCCCAGTAGGTACTTCCAAAATGATGTCATGGTCTACAACAGCATCGAGTAGACGAATGTCAGGTGCCTGGTTCCACTGTAGAGCTATGAAGGGTATTTAATTATTTAGTCTGTAACACAGAGCTTGGAGGTAAAATAGCATCTTTGAAGAAGCTTCCTCTATGGAGGCTTCTGTCTGTCCTGAGCTACTGTAGAAACAACCATGGACGAGGACCCTCTCCCTCTGGAGATATAAACGGCTCATTCTAAGGTCAAGAAATGGGATTATACACAAAACAAACAATGTAATATTTAATTTCTGCCAAGTTCGGTCTGCTAGATAACACTTAATTCTACACATTGTGCCTTTGACACATAAAATGTCAAATCCATTATGTTACTAAAGAGTCACTATTTATCGTAGATCATATCATATCTATATCACAATGTATTTAACTGTGACCCCTGCATCGTGATGTGTATCGTGTCGCTAGTATCTTGCAGACACCCACCACTGATGTGTATTAAACGTTGAGGTCAGCTGTAGGTTTATTGAAGGGATTCACACAGTCAGTCCTATGACCTTCCCACCATCACAGCAAAACCTAAACGGGTTGAATGCGGCTTTCTAGAAGCATGTGACCACCCCACACTACACAACACACGCACACAACTTCTATTAAGAGACAGTTGGACCCTGTGTGATTGCAGTCTGGTGTC